>NC_140777.1:27675548-28275548 GCF_044657685.1 Stegodyphus dumicola
AAGGGGAACTGTATTGCACTTTACCAGATTTAGAGAAGTTAAGCTAGAAGGTATTCATCTTGAATTTAATTTTTTGTGAAATTAGTAAAAGAAAATCCTGATATAAGAATTATAAATTTTAAAATGTATATGTATATATATATAGAGAGAGAGAAAGATATGTGCGTGTGTGCATACGTTTTTTAAAGTTTGGAGCTTAATGTATAAAATTTGCTTTAGGATTCCATATGTTTTTCCCTATTGATTCTTATATCTGGCAGTATGAAGGATAAACATAAGTTAATCTTTAAGCTCGAAGGTTTAAAAGAGATAAATCTTTAACTAAGCGTTTTAACAAGCATAAAGTAAAAAATCAACATTGCAGTTTATGTCCTGTGTATCAATTTAATTAAACTCCTGTTCTTGACACAAGCAAAATCCATTTCTGGCGGTGACATAGCAACTAGCCTATTTTCAGCCATTCTCTTTCCTTGTCGACATTTTCCCCTTTATGAACAAAAATACCAGAGAAGAGAGGAGATACAATTAATTAAATTTCCTTGTCAAGACTACATTCTTTGCAATTTATCCGCTTTGAAGATTAAAAAAAGCTTCTAATGCATACTAATCAGGGTTGTCATATGCATGCAATTCGTTACATAATTTGCGTTGCAATGGTAATTAGTTTAGGTTAACAAAAGAACACGGCTGTTCTTTACTTAACATACTAAGCTGTAATTCTAGAATTGACAGAGGCTAGAATGGCAAGAAATCTAATTAAGGTTTGATATGAGTTGAAACTATTTCTTTACATACTAAAAAATGAATCCTAGTAATGTTTAAAAAATACAGCTAGACTAGGGCTCGAATCAAATTGTTACTGAGCAGACAACTCTACTATTACTTCATTAAAGCAAGCATTAAATTCTAAAAGAAATTTGTATGTTTCCAACAATCGCGACTTTACGAACTTTTAATTTGTTTAAGATACAGATTCCCAACATTTTTCCTTTCAAGAACCACCTTTTGTTCCCTTCAGAGTTTGTTCAACACTAATGCATCCCCTCAACAATGATTTATTAGGCGTCCTTGATCTCAATCTGTGGGCACTGAACGACAATACTTAAAGCATGTTAAGTATTTATTTATTTATTGGATTTCTTTACATTACCCATTAAAATTTTGTAGACCTGACAAACCCTGATCTCTGACCTCAAGAAACACTACTACACTGCTGAATTTAGAATACTACTACTCCGCGTACAGGCAGGGTATATATAAATTTAACCTATCTTCGAGAACAGTTTCGAGAAAAACCGCTAAAGATGCGGTCTATAATGTTGTTCTGGTGTCAAGAACAAGTTAAATTATTTAATTGGTGGAAAAATTAAACCGACTAAACCTCTACATTGCACAGAAAGAGGCAACCCGCAACAGTGGGCACGATATTCAACAGCGTAGTTAAATTACAGCTATGACCTTGTCGTGAATGAGTTGTATTAAGATGACCCAAAACAACCCTATGAAGCTGTGGGAAGTCATAGAAAGCGAATAAAATAGAAAAATCATACATAAAACAAACGTACAAATATTTAGATAACTTTAGAATTTATTATTCTAACAAGATAGTTAACAAGTCAAGGTAATCTGCACAATCTCCAGGGAGGTGGGGAATGCAGAATTAATTAGTAACCCTAGTATTAAGGTATGATCGTAGGCAACATATATTTCACATTATAACTAATCGGAAATTCATGATACTGTTCACTTACAAAATATTTCAATATATCTAAAGATATTAATTTTGCTTTGAGATAACCGGATATATGAATATATTCCTTATTGCACACTGGATTAAATAAGCAGAGATAATATATATATATATATATATATTTCCTATCGTGCAATTTTAAAATAACCATTTATTGCACGGTTTTTCATATAACGAATATTAAAAATCAAAATGAACAATTTCATCAAGCACGTTTAACTATTAAGCGCTAGCATAAACTTCCATGACATCTCTAACTTAAAGATAATATTGCATTCTACGGGGGATGCGGTAACACATCGAAAAACCGGGATAAAAACAAAACAAACAAAAAAATATGATTTTTTATCTTTCAAATTCATTCTATGGATAAATTATTTTTCTTTTACCTTAAACCCTAACATTTATCAAGTACTTGACACTAAGAAGAAATTATTGGCATTAGTTTCCAACCTTCATAATTAACTTAGTTAAGAAAACACACACAAAAAAAAACTTATCTAATTAATTCTTCATGAGAACTGGTATTCTCCAAAATGGTGGAACAGGAATGGATGACTAGATGCCGTAGCAGACGGCAACTCTTAGATCACATGCAGGAATTGGAGGTAAAGTTCCAAGGAAGATGAAGCACTTATCTGTCTTCTCTAGGACACGCAAGATCACTGGCTCAGATTAGTCAAGATGTCATGGACCACAGTGATGATTCAGCCCAACCGGCAATTCGCAGCAACATTTTGGATGGGATTAAACCCTTTACTCTAGATAAGAAGAAACAGTACGACCTCATTCAGGAAGGAAGTATAGAGTCAAATGGTTAGATGACCGCTTTGATGAAAAACTAGTAAACTTCATTCTGCAGGAGGGGAACAGAATACTCAGAAGATTAGATGTAGTTGACGCAATCAAAAAAATTTTAAACTATTCAGCTATTTCGGCATGGAGAGCATATAAAAAAAGCAGCAGTCACGTATATTCCAACATAGTATCTAACCGCTGCTGAGCGAAGCTGCCCCACGTTGTACGACGAAAAATTACAGCTCCCAAGGTTGGAGCTAGAGCGGGAGTAAAAGGCGTAAGAGTGCGAAAATTGACGCGCTGGCTTTTGAATGGGAAGGGCTTAAACATTCCTCTGGGATCACCAGTTTCGGGGAGAAACCCCACTCAAAAACGCCATGAAGAAAATAGACGGACAAAATTTCACTTTTTTTCTCAGAAATTCGACTAAATTCAGCTCCTTTTCGCCAAGGCAGCTAAAAAAAGTATTAGCCACAGTTCTCCCCACTTTGTGATCGGAAGCTAAAGGTGACCTTAGGCAAGGACATGGAAGAACTGACTCTTTCACCCATACGTACACCATTAAAGGGACGAAAACCAGCCACCCCCCAGAAAATTCTTAACCAGATTACAGAATTTAGTTAATTAAACGGCCATATTTCAAAAACCATGTCACTTATAATTAAGATACAATAACACGCCGAACAAGTATTAATTTAGAAGTCAAACAGCAAAAATCAGCGTTATATATTCAAATTTTCACAGTATTAGATTCGACGGTTTTACAGAACCACCATCCTCAGCTGCAAAAGCGCAAATGAACGGGATAAGATATAGTGATTGGATAAGATAAGATAAGAAACACTGGAAAGCAGTTAATCTACTGGCCCCATGCAAAGATAAGCAAAGATGGATTGGAATTAGGGTCGTTAACTAGAAAAGAAAGTTTTTTTTTAAATGCGAAATGCCTTCGGAAAGTCTAATTCACCAATGGAAGATGTTTTTTGAATAATTTTGCCTAATTAACATTTTCCATTGGGGAATTAGATTTTCTAGAGGCATATCACATTTAACAAAATCTTTCTGTTCTAGTTAACGACCCTAATTCCAATTAATCTTTGCCTTCAGCCCTTAAGGAAGTTATGTTTTATTCTCGTTTCATCAACAAATTGTGCCAGTAGCTAATTTCTTGTCCAGCCTTTCTTATCTTATCTAATCCCTATATCTTATCTCGTTTGCGCTTTTGCAGCTGAGGCTGATGGTTCGGTAAAACCGTTGAAACTATTGTGACCTGTGAAAATTTGAAAATATAACGCTGATTTTTGTTTTTTGACTTCTAAATTAATATTTCACCTTCCTTAATGAAATTTTAAATGAAAGAACTATTTTTTCTGCTTTTAGCAGTTGAACTTTGAAGTACATAAAATTGTATTAAGTAATTTTAAACTAAAATATTACGTAGGAATTTACCCCATTGCGCTTTGTCCCTTTCACGTCAGCTCAGAAAATTGAGTGAGAGATATCTTTAAAGTTAACTTACAAAAACCACCTTTACTAGAACAACAATTTAATACATTGATTAAATGAAATAAGAGTTGCGTAGTATTGGGATAACTGATAAATTAATTTTGCATAAAACATTAATTAATTAAACCGTTAAATTTCACAACACAATAACGTTCTAGCTCTTTGTAGCGTATTGCTAATTCTGCCAATAAATGTCGCCAAATGGGCGATTTTGCACCAAACCTCGGAACGCTGCCTTTCTCTGCCACAGTCTGGCAACCATAACACCGTTTTGCGGGAAAACTATCTTACCGCAGCTGGGCATTTCGCAATATATATTTTTGACAGAACCTCTCTACAAGGATTTACCTAAAAGTGGTTGAACACAGAAGAATTAGGAACTTTCAAAATGCTTTTCGAAACTTTCATATCGACTAATTTCGAAATCATTTTAATATGCTACTAGACCACATTACGAATTCTTTATGCAAGGTTTTAGTGTATAAGTTAAAAGAATATTTAATTGATGCTAATTTGGTGTTAAAATCAGCATTTCTGTCACTAGAAGACATGAGACCAAAAGATACAAATATATTAATAAGCAATTAGACCACTGGCGCACAGAAGAAGGGCCGGACTTCTATCACTCTTCATTTTTATTGCCATTGATTATAATCCTATGTACTCGTATATAGCACGTATAATAATTCCAAACAAAGGTAACAATAATTTCAGTTCTAATAAATGAAAAAATAAAATTTCTTTTCTCTTTTACTTCCCCTTCAAAACCGAACTGCATGAGAACATAAAACACCCTCTTACTCTCAGAACTAAACTATTCATTTGCTTCCTATTTTACTCTGCAGCGTAATCTTGAGGAAATTGGTTAGCTTTCCTCCCTATTTTGTTAACAGACAAAGTTGAATGATCTCATCACATGCATTCGTAAGCCCACGTGACAACAAAGTCAAAAATTCTTTCATTACTTGTATTTCACGATTCTACATGACTATGTAATTTGCATATTCTTTCTATGCAGCGTAAATCCATTTTGATTTTTGAGTTGCAAAAGTATGATTTTTTAATTTATATTGTAAAAATGAGTGATCAGAATCGTAAAAGAAAACAAGTCACATTATTGTGTTTTGTGAAAAACAAAATATTCTTGAAGTGAAAGAAGATTCTCCGTCTACCGCAAATGGTTTTCTCAGCCTGAGAAGGTATTGGACGATGATGTACAAGGGAAAATTGAAGTAAGTGAAAATTTAAGGTATCCGAATTGCAGCCAAAAATAATTAAAATAATATTCAAACTCCACTTTCAAATATTATAGTGACTGATATTGATATAGCGAATTGCATTAAAATTAAGAGACCCGTACCAAATTATCTCAATTGATATTTTAAGTAATATATGGCATCCTGATAAAAATTATACTTTTCCAATTGCACTTATAGAATCAAAAATTTTGAAATTTCAAATGCATTGGTTTCCAAATGGCATTGGTTGTCGTATTCTCAAAAAATGGATAGTGCTTTCTGCAAATATTGTATTCGATTTTCGACGAAAGCAGTAGGTGCCCTCAAAAATCAGAGCACTGGAAAATTAGTATTAGAACCTTGAAGAAAGTGGAACCATGCTGTACAATATTTTAAAAACCACGATTCCTTAAAATATCACCAACAAACAAGTACCGAAATTAAATCAAATTTTAAAAGAATTAGTGAAAATTCTACCCTTAGTATCTACAAAATATTAGAAAAAAAGCAAACTGAAGAAGTTTCTAAAAATCGACAAATTCTATGCTCTTTTATTAAATTGTAATTTTCAGCGGTAAACCAGGAATTTTTTATTGGGGTATTCGCATTATGGTTCCTTAAATTTAACCGAGGAAACAAATAAAAATGGATGAAACTTTCGAGCCCTGGTTAAATGTCGTGTAGAAGCTGGAGATGATGTTCTAGGAAGGCATTTGAAACACAGTAGGAGAATGTTGCAGAATACAAAACGAAATAATTTCATCAATCAATGAAATTATGTTAAAAGATATTATCAAACGTGTAAACAAAAGTGAGTGTTTCAGCATCATTGGAAACAACTGTATTGCAGTTATTCAGCAGTTATCTTTAGCTGTACGCTTTATTAATGATAATTTAATTTCATGACGAATTCCCACAATGTATTCCAGTTACTAGTTGTACTGGCATTGATCTAGTATCAGCGATTTTAAAATCTTTGTAATCATTCGAAATAAATTTATGGTTTTTGAGGGGACGAGGTTATGATGGAGCTAGATCAATGAGTAGGGAACTGCAAGGCGTAAATGCTCATTTAAAGGGAAAATATCCTCTTGCTTTATACGTCCATTGCAGTTCGCAAAGTTTAAATCTAGTAGTATCCGATTCATGCAATATAACGGAAATCTAGAATTGTATGGGAATTATATCAGGAATTAATCTTTTTTTTTCTATCATCAAAACGACAGCATTTTCTAAAATCTAAAACTAAATAATATTGACCACAGCCAAAAAAAAACAAAAATTTTTTGGATTTAGTATGACAAGATGGGTTGAAAGATAGGTTCTATAATCGTCATGGTTGAGCTTTTTCCTGCCGTTATACCATCGCTTAAAAAAATTTCGTTTTGGAAAGACAGACACCTCATGCATCTTTAATTCGTGCCTCATTATTAAAATCAAGATTCTCAATATCTCTGTTGTGTTTAAGTGGGTTGTTTGCTGTAACTAAAAAGCTTAAGAAGTACCATGCCTAATGAAAGTTTCAGAGGTCTTGCACTGCTGAATTCAAGTAATGCCATAATCATTCCTAAGGAAGTTATAAATGAAATCGCAAAAAAACCAAGGAAAATAGATTTTATTCTGTTGTAGGGTTTATATTTATTTTAACTAACATTTATTTTAAGTTTAAACTATCTTTCCTGTCAAGCCTTACTTTCCCCTGGAACTGCCACTGCCAGAATATGTAAATTTGAGTAGAACGCGCAAGGATTCAAATTATCAGCGGAAGTATTCTGATTTAAATAGAAGGAAACAAGTTCGGTGGGTGATATTCTTACTTCACGAGCGCGGAGGTAGTTAGCGAGAAATTGAAGAACCCTGCGTTTCGGCCTATGTGCTTGGCGGGAAGTAGTGTTAATCGTTCAAGTGAGCTTCAAGTCTGCTGAATTAGCAGCGGTATTGTGAAACGCGGTGAGTTAGTTATTTTAGAGAGCCTCGTAGTTAGAATCTTGTCTTTAGTTTCTTTTCAGGTTATTATTTTTATTTGACCGCCAAGTAGGCGCAGTCTGTGAGCGTCAAGAGCACGCAATTGTAATTTATTACGTTGAATAAAAAGGGACTTAAACCCTTCACAAGATTCTGTATTTTATCCAGTTGTCACAGTCACCTCTTGGTTGCGTGCAAGTTGGAGAAACGCAACGTTACATTGGCGCCCAAACAATTATCGAACTGAAATGGCCGAAAACTGGATGGAAGCCGCTGGACAACACCAAGAAATGACAAGCCAGTTAGAAGGATTTGGATATCTGGTCCAGACTTTGAGAGCATCAATCAAGCCAAACGTCCATTTCGACGGAAAACATTCGGTGGCGGTATTTCTAGAAGGTCTAGAAAACCACTTTCAGCTCTACCCTGTGCCTGAAAGACAAAAAGTTGCCATCGCCACATCAGCACTAAGAGGACAGGCCGCGCTATGGTGGAAAAACATAGGCAAATTTTTATTAGGGGAAATTGGAAGCCAGACATATATATTTGAAAATTTCAAAAAATCGTTAGTAAAGGCCTTCCCCATAGTGAAAGATCGCGCACGGCTGGAAGCCGAGCTATATAGTTTCTATCAACGGGATACAGCAGAATTGACGGACTTTATTCTACGAAAAATCAAGCTAACGGATATGCTGTATGGAAAGAAACCCGATGCGGAGATTATTGAAATAATATTACCAAGATTGTTACCCGCTGTTCAAGACTACTTTGAAATTAGAAACCCAAGCACATTGCAGGAACTCTTCGAATTGGCGGTGAAGTTTCAAAATCGCAGAATAGCGGAAAAAGCGAGAGGGGAAACATATTCTCAAAGTACCCGAAGGAAATCTTCAAAGGAGGAAACCAGAAATGGAAATCGCTCTTATGGGAGAAAGAACTATCAAGCTAACGCATCGAAACTCGAAGGTCAAGGCCCAAAAAGAAAATTTGAAAATAAGCATCCGCGTACCCAGAAGACACAGATTGAAAGGAAAGCGTTAAACGAGTAGAGGGGGCCTGTGAAAGGGAGGGTCCAGACCCCGGAAGTTTAAAAAAAAACCCTCAAATAGACATTTAAATACGGTCATCGTAAAAAACTCACAGCTACCAATTATACAAGTCCTGGTTGGCGATGTACCAGTAGAAGCCCTCATCGATACAGGAGCAGAAGGAAATTTTATGAGTGAAAACTTCTTCAAAAAGAATTTTTATAGGGTACGACTATTTAAAACCAAAAATACGGAAATTATAGCGGCGCAAGGAAAAACATGTCACTGCATCGGGAAATTATCATTAAACTTACAGGTAAAAGAGGAAAGTCTCAAAGTATTAATTTTTGTGGTGAAACATCTGCAACATTCTCTTATTTTAGGTATGGAGTTTTTAAGGGCCGCGAGGACCAAATTAAATTTTCAAGATAGTTCCGTGGTGTTGGAGATGGACCAGAGGGTGGTGGAACCTGTGGAGACACCGCAATTGGACCTTAGCCATCTGAATGACCATGAAAGGAAAGCAATACAGCAAGTGGTGAGTAATTTTTCTCATTTGTTTTCAGAAAAACCAGGAAACTGCCAAATAGTGACGCACAAGATTCAATTAAATGCCGAAAAACCTTGTAGGACTAAGCCATACCGTTATGACAAACAAAAAGACTTAATCATCGAAGAACATATTCAGGAGATGTTAAAGAATAAAATAATAACGCCCATAAATAGTGAGTACGCGAGTCCAGTCGTACTATGTAGGAAAAAGAACGAGTTTCCTCCTTCGGATAAAAGGGCTTGGAGGTTTGCTATTGATTACAGAAAACTAAATAGTATTACCAAATTTCCAGTTTACCCTTTGCCGGTTATAGACGAGATCATTAGACAGATCAAATCGACAAGATATATGTCTACTTTGGACTTAACGTCTGGCTACTATCAAATAGCTATGAGACCCGAAGATATACATAAAACCGCGTTTATAACAAAATCGGGCACTTATGCATTTTTACGCATGGACTTTGGGTTGTGTGGAGCCCCATCAACGTTCCAGAGAGCTATGGACATTGTTCTAAAGCCTGTCCTAGGAAAATCAACTTTAATTTATCTAGATGATATAATTATAACGAGTAGTACGTTGGAACAACATATGAATGATCTAGAACAAGTTTTTAAATTATTAAAAGAGGCCGGTCTTACAATTAACGCCTCAAAATGCAAGTTCGCAACTAAAGAACTTAAATATCTCGGTTATAAAATTTCGCAAAAGGGTATAGAAACGCAAGATTCAAAAATAAAAGCTATTAAGAATTTCCCACCGCCCAACACCGCCAAAAAACTTTCTTCCTTCCTTGGGTTATGTTCTTACTATCGATCTTTCATAAAAGATTTCGCTAATATTGTTGAACCACTCTTAGTAATCAAAAGAAAAAGGGCTAAATTTACGTGGACAGCGGAAGCTAACACAGCTTTTGAAAGATTAAAAGAAGCGCTTATTAATGCCCCTGTTTTAAAATTCCCGGAGGGGGACGAAAACCTGGAAATTGCAGCAGATGCGTCAGACTATGCGGTGGGTGCGGTTCTTATGCAAAATAACCATCCTCTGGCATTTTTTAGTAAAACGTTGAATCAGACTCAAAGGAATTATACAGCTACAGAAAGAGAAACATTAGCCGTATCAATGGCTGTACACAAATTTCGAGTTTATTTCGGCAAATCGCCAGTAACAGTCTTTTCGGATCATGCGACTGTTGGTAGATTTTACTCGGGAAAAAGCCTAACGCCCAGGTTAATAAGGTGGGCTTTAAAACTCCAAGAATATAATATCACAATAAAATATAAACCGGGTAAGGAAAACAATGTAGCTGACGCACTTTCTCGTATAAAACTGGACGATGAAGGAAATGAACTTAAATGCGCTGTGTTGACTTCAAAAATTTTAGATTCTAGAGATACGGTTATTACTGAACTGAAAGCTGATCCTGAATTTGGAAATATCTATGCTTATTTGAAAGACCCCGAAAGCTTTGAGCATACAGATATCGATATCGATGCGATAAGAAATAGAGCAAAAAACTATGAAATAATAGATAATTTATTATTCTATACGAAAACAACAAACGAAAATCTTGAGTATAAGCCAGTCATCCCAGCCTCGCTTCGATTAAGCATTTTGAAGGAGTTGCACGAAAAAAAAACAGCGGGCCACCTAGGGGTCAGAAAGACTTTAAAAAGGGTACGCGAGGCGGTATATTTCCCGCAATTATACAAAATAGTAACGGCGTATATCAGGTCTTGCAATCAATGTCAGTTAATAAATGATATTAATTACAGCCCGGCCGGGTACTTAAATAGCATTCGCGCTACATTTCCGAATGAAATTTTAGGCATAGATCTTCTTGGTCCCTTCCCCCAGAGCGAGTTAAATAAAAATCGTTTTCTTTTAGTAATAGTAGATCATTTTTCAAAATGGACAGAAATTGTTCCACTTAAACGCGCGTCAGCCAAAACAGTCGCAGATGCATTCTTACACAGATACATTTTAAAATACGGTGCACCGATAAAAGTCATTAGCGATAACGGAAAACAATTCATTAGTCAAATATTTGAAAACATATGCAATGGACTTGGCATACGCCATATCAAAATGGTTCCGTATAGACCACAGGCTAACATAGCAGAAAGAGTTAATAAAAACATAGTAAAAATAATTCGCAGTTACGTGAGCACACATCACAAGCGCTGGGATGGCTACATAAATGAATTAGCTTATGCTTTAAGAACGGCACATCATGATACTACGGGAAAAACTCCAGCAGAATTATTTTTAGGCAGAAAGTTAATTACGCCTTTAGATAAATTATTCTTTGTGCAACAAAGAGAGCAGGAGTTTAAACAAAAAGATGTGCAAAAGTTAATTGATAAGGCGCTTAAAAGCTCGGATACGGCAAGAAATAGGCAGAAAATATATTACGATAGAAAACGCCGTGAAGCAGATTTTAAAGTTGGGGATAAAGTATTGAAGCGGAAATTTTCTTTATCAAGTGCCCCAGACAATTTTACGGCAAAGTTAGCTCCAAAGTTTGAAAGCCCCTATGTAATTCAGGAAATTAAAGGAGTAGTATTATATCTTAAGAACGAGAGAGGGGAAATCTGTAAAGCAAGTCCCAACCAGGTGAAAAAATACTATAATCCAAATGATTTTGAAATCCTTAAAAGTTTCTTGCAGGACTCAAGTCTAAACGAAGTAGAAGGTCCAGAGACAATAACAACTATTCCACCACCCAAAAAACAGATAACTGAAGAGAGACCTAGCCCTTCTACAACCCGGACGTCGGTATCAAAAAGAAAAAATAATTTTCAAACTCCAGCGTTTAAGAAAAACAAAAATACAGATGCACCGGGTAAAGAAACCGTGGTAAAGAGAAAAACACTACCTACAAAGGATTGCAGGAAACATTATACATCAAGGAGAACGCGCACACGGCCACAGAGTCAGGTGCCAGCAAGGCCGCCGTTCCGGAAACTGAAACGGCAACAGGAGGTACAAAAATACGAGGAACAGAAGAAATTCAAGAAGGACTCCAGACCGGAGGACGTCAAGACCAGCCGTCCCAGGGAAAAACGGAAAGGCCAACAACCAGACGATTACTCCGCCAAGAGGCCAGCATGTAGAGGACGCAAAAGAAAAAGCAACGTGGACGACACTCGGAGATCAATAAGGAGAAGATTGACATCCATGAAACCTCTAACTTGGGATCAATTTGCCAAAAACGAATGACGGAGTTTCAAGCAGCGAAAACTCAAAGATAAGTTAAAACCTTCTATAATTTTTTTTTCTCTTTTGTTCCGAAATGTATGCATAAGTACGAAGTTCTATGTTTTGACGAAAGTCAATATGTCTCGGTTGAGACTTAGTTTTGTTTTACTTTATTTAGCTAAAGCAAAAGTATTATTTTCTTTAAGTGTAAAAGCTAAAAACAAGCATTTTCTGTTGGTCGAAAGACTAATTCTGTTATGTTAAAGCCAAAATTTGGCCGAAGATAAAAATAACTTCGTATTCTTGTACTAATAAGAATTTTAGTTTCACTGCCACCAGCTTGGCGAAGAATGAGTAAAGTAAAAATTTATTTTCTCTTATTCATTTTATGGTAAATTGTAAAAATCATATGTATTAAAATCTTGTAAATGTACGTAAAATACTTAAATGTTATGTAAAAGTAGAATTTAGTCTAGAAGCATAAAATTGTAGATGCTAAAAGTGAATGCTTAAAAGCAATGAAGTCAAAATTTAACTATTAAATTGTAGATAAAGTCATGCTTTAGAGCGAAAGCCTGCATGTTTAAAGATGAATGAGGGGGAAGTTAGAATGAATGTGTTTTGTAGGGTTCTCCACCTACATTTGAATTTTTAAGAATATTAAAGTAGCTCATTGAGTTGTAGAATGTCGAGTAAGGTGTGTCTATATGGTCGTTGAATTCTAACAAATCATGGTGGTTAAGGGAAGTGTTGTAAGACTAAAACACGAATATTCCCGTTTGACACCACACACGGTGGAGAGCCAGGGTAAAGTTAAATTAATGCTTGAAAAATTGAATGAATGTGAAGTAAGCAATAACTAAGAAAAACGAATCGTTTAAAAACAAAAATTTATTGTGTCAAGAAAGTGTAAATTATAATGTATGTAGAAAGATACTGATACTTATTCCTTCCAGATGCTGGAAGGAAAGACCAAGATTGATTGATGAAGTCCAGGAAAAGTTGCTGTAAGAAGAGAGCTTTATAACGATCAACAGAATTTTAGTATACAATTTCTTACATAAGATTATTTTGTGTAAACGAGGTTCTCGCCAGTTAGTTCAGAATTAGAGAAACTTACAACAGGTCGTTTGTAGGACCTGCTTCCAAGTTTTCCAAATTCTGACAGCGGCAAATGTAGGGTTTATATTTATTTTAACTAACATTTATTTTAAGTTTAAACTATCTTTCCTGTCAAGCCTTACTTTCCCCTGGAACTGCCACTGCCAGAATATGTAAATTTGAGTAGAACGCGCAAGGATTCAAATTATCAGCGGAAGTATTCTGATTTAAATAGAAGGAAACAAGTTCGGTGGGTGATATTCTTACTTCACGAGCGCGGAGGTAGTTAGCGAGAAATTGAAGAACCCCGCGTTTCGGCCTATGTGCTTGGCGGGAAGTAGTGTTAATCGTTCAAGTGAGCTTCAAGTCTGCTGAATTAGCAGCGGTATTGTGAAACGCGGTGAGTTAGTTATTTTAGAGAGCCTCGTAGTTAGAATCTTGTCTTTAGTTTCTTTTCAGGTTATTATTTTTATTTGACCGCCAAGTAGGCGCAGTCTGTGAGCGTCAAGAGCACGCAATTGTAATTTATTACGTTGAATAAAAAGGGACTTAAACCCTTCACAAGATTCTGTATTTTATCCAGTTGTCACAGTCACCTCTTGGTTGCGTGCAAGTTGGAGAAACGCAACGTTACACTGTGACTGTTTGTAAATCTATAAAAGCAGACTGGTGACTGTAAATGAAGACGCCATAATCCTCATATTTTCAATTATGTAATTACATATTAAAGTGAGATATTTCTTCTTTTATGACTTCTAAAATGAGGAATTTGGTTTTCTGTTTTTATTTTTCAGTTATGATAAAAGTAAATGCATAAATTCTTGGGCTTTCTGGTAATTGAATTACATATTTGTTATTAATAATTTATTGTATTTATTAATTCTAATTATTTATTCAATAATTTATTTTTTACTAATTTTTGATCCCAACAATAGATAAAATCAAAAGAATATACTCGGCGGCGTATTGGTGTATGATACAAGAATGTTGGATTTTCGACCCAAGAACCCCCCTTGAAAAATTACTGTGTACGCTACTGAATTAGACATTTCGTTTTTTAGAACATGGTGCAATTTCGGAGTACTTCTGTCATAAAGCCTAAACATAATTATAAAATATAAAGGATATTTGATAGAGAAGGTTATTTATCTCCTTTAGTAAGAATGCCTATAGGAATTATTTTCCTATGGAAACTAATTAATATTTCACGTTATATTTCGAGAAGACTGTAAAACTACAATTCAATCAAGTGCTAAGACAGGTGACAGGTGACGGAAGACGGGGACGCCTGGTGTTTAACAGTGGTAAACAGGCATATGTCCCACGCCTTCCCCTGTGTAGAAGCAGCAACTTTATTTAAATTAATAAAAGTATTTACAGTGCAACAAGAGCAGATGAGTGATTGTGTTACATTGCAGTTCAGGATACATTAGCATGTCATAAATAGCCAAGTGCAAGACATAAAAAGAAAAAGTCTTAAATTAAAAAAAAAAAAAAAAAAAACGAAAAAAACACATTAATCACATAAACATAAGGCGTAATTAGATACCAATACTCTTCACTCAATACATAAACTTAAGCATATTGCCAATGCGTGATAGTGTTTTATATTGGGAATACTGAGGTATCTAGAGATACTATACTTACTACAGGGTGTACAGACAGTGAACGAAAGCTTAGTAAAAGCATGATACTTGATAAAATACAGGACAAATTACATGCAATGCATTGATACAATACATGAGACACGCACATTGATAAAATACAAGAGACATGAAATACATTGATAAAATACATGAAATGAATGCAGATACATTGTTACATGTGCAAGAGCTAATACTTGAAGGAAGAATGCGCTGAGACACTGATGGACGCTGATAGAACTGAGACACTGAGGGATTGGTGCACTACTGGGCACTGATGGTAAAATACATTTATTGGTGTATTAATGACGAACTGAGAGGCGATTGACGGATTCAGTGAGGAGAGCAGATGATGTCCTGACCCATCGCCCTAGTGATGCTGACAACTTGACAAATTTTGGATATTGCAGGCTTATGTGGCTGGGAAGATGATGAGCAGTTGTCAATTCACATTCATAGAGGTAGTGATCCGGGGTGCCGTGACCTCCGCAGACGCATTGGTCAGTTAGAGATATGTTGCGTTGAAAGAAGTAGCTGGGAAATGGGCCATGACCTGTTATGAATTGTGTAAGGGGTGCAATGGCGAAGTGCCTTTTTGAACTGACTTTGGGTATAAAGTCAAAGGTGCATCTTCCTGTGGGGCTAAGGTTCCACTCTCTCTGCCATAGCTGGAGACACTGTTTTCTTAGAATACTTTTCAGATGTGAGGGTGGTGCTGGAAGGCTGTTGAATTGGGCGTCTGAGTCTGTGACCGCTTGCTTGGCTAAGCGATCCGCATTCTCATTGCCCTCGTTGTCCGCGTGGGTATTTATCCATTTCAGTAGCAAGTTAATGTGTGCATGCCGTTGTAGAAAATGATGTAGTGAGATAATTAGAAGTGAAGTGTGCTGATGGTTTTGTAGTGCCTGCAGTGTTGAGAAGCTGTTCGTGTGGAGGGTTGCATGCGTGATGTCTTGATGGATGATGTGTTGAGTTGCTGCCGTGATAGCAAGAACCTCAGCCTGGGAAACGCTGTTCTGTAGTTGTAGGCGACCCTTCCATTCTTGTCGACATTGTCCGTCCTGGTAATAGACATAGGCACAACCTACGCCGTCCTCCCGCTTGGACCCATCTGAGTAGAAGTGGGAACCTTGCGTGGGAACTTGGGTTTCATTGGCATTCGAATGACGTGAAAGGTCTATATTGACACCTTTACCTTTGACAGCCGGATGAGTGTGTAAGGGATGGCCAAGAGTTTCATACTGTATGGGGCAATATGTTGTGTTGGAAAGCGAGGCGTCCTTTCGCAAGTGTACTACTTTTGTGGTGACTGCCTCCATTTCCACTATGATGTGTAGTGGAATCAGTCCTGCAAGTACAGTCGCTGAGCTGGTGGCGGTGGTCCGATAGGCACGGGTGAGATTGAGGGCAAATGGTCTTTGTAGGCTTGTTAGCAGCTTGATTTTCCGGACGCTCATTGGCTGGACCCATGTAGCAGAAGCATAAGTAGCTATATTTTCAGCTACAGTATGGTAGAGTAGCTTTTGAATATGGTGACTTTGCCCCCAGTTCTTCCTCTGGAATGTGCGTGCTTTTCTTGCAATAATTGAGGTTTTATTCCTCAGCTCTTGTACATGTGAGAGCCAGGTGAGGCCAGAGTCCCAGGTGAGGCCCAGATACTTCAATGTCTTGACAAATTTAATGTTTTTCCCTTGTAGTTTGGTGCAGGGGCGTCTCGATGGGTTGGTGCCTGCTTTTGGAATAAAGAGGGCTGTGGTTTTTTCTGTAGAGATTTTGAGCTTTAAGGCAGAGCATGCATTGTCAAAGATAGAACATGTAGTAGTGCTGTTACTCTCCAGCTCCTTCCGCGTACGGCCTTTGACCAGCAGAGCAGCGTCATCGGCGTATGCCACAACGGAGGTGTGTTGTGGCCAGCCTGACTCCAGAACAGCATTGAATGTTAAGTTCCAGAGAACCGGTCCGGCACAGGAGCCCTGAGAGCATCCTCTTTCCTGGCGTTTGATGGTAGTGCCGTTGTCATTGACTATCAGGAAGCTCTGGTTCTCTAGATAGCTGCAGAAGATGTTGAAGAGATTTACCGGGCAGAGTGCTTTCCGAAGTGCTTGTTTTATGGCGGCCCACCAGAGTGTATCGAACATACTCTGCAGGTCAATGGAAATAAATGCAGTATGGTAACCTGCTGTGCGGTTAGCTTGTATTATGTCTTTGATGGTGCAGAGGGCATGTGTTGTGGAGAGTCTGGGACGGAATCCGAACTACTTTGGACTGAGGAAGTTAGTTGAATAAAGATGATATGAGAGCCTTTGGACAAGTAGTTTCTCATAGATTTTCCCCATCGTAGATAATAAGCACATGGGGCGATAGGAGAGCGGGTCTTGTGAGCTCTTATTTTTCTTCAAGAAGAGAACCACTTGTCCTTGCTTGAATGCCTGAGGGAAGATCTGAAGGGATAGATGTCTGTTGAAAAAGAGGCGGAAGAAGGAAGGTGTTGCTTTATGGGCTATTTTGATGATTGCGTAGTCCAAGCCGTCCGGACCAGGTGCTTTTTTATTGGGTAAGATTCTGAAGATTTGTCGAATTTCTTTGTCCTGGAATGGTACATCATATGGCGTATTAGGGGTGCTAATGTTGTCTCTGATCCGAGGCTGAGCAGGCGTATCTTCTTCAATGTTGTCATCTGGAAAGATGGCGTCCAGAATGTAGATAGCTGTGTGCTCGGCGATGGTGATGTCAGCGGCTGGAGGTGGTGTCTGTATGTGTATCTCAGCCGGGCGGAAGACTTTGCCTGTAATGAGCTTATGAAGTATCCCATATGGGTTAGTGTTGGTCGAACAGAAGTTCCGCCAGCTGTTGATTTTTGCTGCCAGGATATTGTTTTTGTAGATGGCCCTCTCTCTTCGGTAACTCAGCAGGATTCGTTGTTTTTCATTATCATCTGTGGTGCTGCGTATCCGGCGTCTAAGAGCTCTGCACTTTTGCCGCTGTGCGCGGAGTTCTTTTGTCCACCATGTTAATCCTTGAAGTTTTTTGGCTGAGCGGGTGGGTAAGAACCTGATGCATGCTTCTTTTAAGGTTGAAAGCAGGTTGTCTGTATAGATTTCCATTTCTTCTCGAGTGTTAAGGCTATTGATAGTGTCTTCTTCGTTACGAAGGATAGTAGAGAAGCTGGAGGAGAGGCGACGAATTTTGTTGCCTGGGAGTTTGAATCTTACAACAAAACCTCAGAAATATCCCAAGAACAGAGAACCGCACGAACAGTTCAGTTCTCTTACCCTTTCGGCCAATGATGGTAACCTGATGGAAAGACACGTAAGAGCGCCAGCATCCCTCTATCTTTTCAGAGAAACAACAGTTTCAATCTTTCTACTTTATTTACCGTTGAAAGAAGACGCACGATTCTTCCTTCCTTTCCGCAGCTGTTTTTGTAGATTGTAGGTTTACATTCAAACAACTATTAGCCTCGAACTTAAAACTTCAATGTGAGTTTTCTGCCAGCATTCTATGTTTGTAATGGAGTACTAATTACGTCTTTATATGATAACCCCAAAGTGGAGATTGGCTGTTTTGCATCATATGACAAAACTTCACACTAAAGAGGGGCCCTTCCGAAATGCTTCTAATGTGTGATACGATTCTTAAAGGAAAATCACTGAGGGAAGTTTTATTGGAAAAGGGCAAATCCTAGGAAAGCTAGCTATTAGAAGTAAAAATTACAAATAATGAAACAAAATTTAAGGGAGAGAGAAAAGCCTTATTGATAGCGTAAACTATTAATGTAAACTTGAAAGTTATAATGCGAAAGGAAAAAAAATACGTAAATGATTTTCAAATTTTTTACATCCATTAACTACCCATATAAACAAATGAAAATACAAATACGCATTTGTAGGAAATAGCATAAAACATTAGTGTAATAGATAATGACTTTTAATAAATTAGACAAAATTCAACAAAAAGAATACTAATTTTCATAACAAAAATTATGGATACCTAGAAAATCTAACATAGATCAGTTCTCCATGACCACAATGCAAAAAATATACCCAGGAGAATTGCAAATTACCCACGTACTATGAGAAAACTTCCTATTTTGTAAACGGCCCACCAGTGAACGAGAGGTAAAATCGCTGAACGCAGAGAGTTCTATCCGGGTTTGACTGCCGGTAACAGGCTGGCTGCATGGGCATTATTTTCGTGTTTTTCCCGCATGTGTAACGTGCATACGAGCTAGTTTCTTTACAGAGCTCTCACAAAGGCGTCCCTCTCCTTAGGAAGCCATCATATGCTTTGCCATATTCAAATAAGCCAAAACAAACCAAACCCATTTTTTTAATCAAACATTTACTACTGAAATGAGGGGGAAGCGGGAGCTATATTTATGGTTATTAAACAACATTCATCAGGCATTATCCATTCAAGGGATCTGTTATTCTTTAAGATTTCTAACAGCATTACAGATAGCTGTTTAGAATCCTCGTGTGATACAGATTTCTCCTGAAGAATGACAAGATCGCTTTCCTAAGAAGATAAAGCATACTTTTTGCCAAAAATTAGACTTTTGTTCTTCAGAAATCTCTTAGAACCTTGTCGCTTAGCAAAGTTAATAGTAAATATCAAATTCGGGAAGGATTTTAAAACTGAATGTATGATGTTGTATAAAATAGCTAAAAGATACTTGCCTAAAAAAAGATGTTGGTTCCTGGTGCTTTTGCGAGCTTCAGAGTTTTGACTGGAGATGTTTTTGTTGTGTCCTTATTTTTCTCTATTTCCAGTTCTTACTATGGTTTACGTTAATATATCAAAAGTGGGACGGCTAAACTTTTGGATGGGTGCATTGGATTTAGAGGTTTCTATAATATTAAGAAAGACTGAACAGTCCGTGTATAAAGGCTTGAATGCCAAGTTTCATCTTAAAGGATGAATTCCTTACTAAAAGAAGTATGATTCACAGAAGAATTCTCTTGAATTATAATGAATTGTACGTCAACTAATCGAATTTTTTATGCTCCATTTTTTTATGTAATTAAAATTATTAAGTTGATAGGTACAGGTCCCGTTAATTTCTATATTCATTTATGCTGGTGAAATTTCCTTTTCATTTCTCTGGTTCGCATTTTGTTTCTACAAATCTTAAATTAAGTTTCCAAAATAATCTTTGCTTTATACATATATTAAGTGTAATATGTTTCTGAAATTTATTTATAAATAAAACGACATATTCTTGCGCTCCATGGATGATATTCCTTTCAAATGAAGTTTACTTACAAGCAATATATGAATATTAGCATTTAAAGAAATGGAAATTCTACGGATTTGTTCCGATATGCAAAACATTATATTATGCATCAAAATATTTCCATCTATTTTCTGCTACTCTTTTAAGCATTTGAATGGAAGATCGCATAAATTATAATTTGTATTTTTAATTTTTACTCAAAATACATGAATACAATTTAAGTATCCCTAGTTGATCTTTCTTAAATTGGTTAAATTTAATAAATGTTATCTTTGTAGGGCATGAATTTTGCAGTTATATGCTTTTTTCATTTCTTGTATGGCCCCAGTTCCTGATTTTTACTAATTTAGAGAACCGCTTCTTTTTTCTTTCATATCTGCAATAAATATGAATTCTATAGCCAGATATAAATACCTTCTTGAATTTATTTACATTTTTTAATCGAAATTTTTCTGAAACAATGCAAATGTTTTGAACATATTTCGATTCGCAAAATACACATATAAGAGAAGATTAAAACGTTTCTTACACTGGTCTTCCTCGATATTAAATGTGACAACCATGTCCAAAATTTGGTGAGGGTTTATGTATACTAACATGTCTGAACTTCTAGCTGGACAGCCGTGACATTCAGCATTTTCTCACAGCGAAAGTTCCTAATTCATGTTGTCCTGGCAGGTGAGGAAGACATATGCATGACTACTCAGCAGAGGCTGAATTTGCGAAGAGTCTTAGAGAAATATTTTTCAGTGAGGAGAGACTGATAAAATACGTTGCCATGCATCAGCATTTATCATAAATCCGCTGATATTACAGGTATCAATATTGCGCATCCATTGGAGACAGTGATTACTGACTCTTACATTAACGTTTTGAAACCACTGGCATGAAACTAAGAAAACTTATTAGATCTGCTGAACACCAGTGATCTCGCTTCAGAAAAATTTCTAGATGTACGTTGTTCCTGTGACATTGGAAATGCTGTCAAACCTCTATCTGTCAACTTTAGAATGCTCCACACAGAGCCTAGATATAGTGATTTGTTATTTGTGCTCATGTTTAGTATCGAAAATGTAGTTGTATATCAGAAGTTCGTTTTGAACGAGCCTGGCAAAGCAGTCTGCTTCATGGTTTTGTATCTTTTATAAAGCGTGTTGAAAATACAGTTCAATGAAGAGCATTTGTGTCTGAAAATGAAAAACAAAATGCTGAGCCCGTAGATTCATCCGTTTTATAAGAAAATTGGAATCTAAAGTTTTCAATCAACCTGTGTGATTTGACTGAATTCACACAGGTTGAGTTTACCTTTCAACAACGAATATGGGCATTAAGCCTTTGGTTTCTTCTCTACTGACAGCATACGCGCAACCAGAAAGGTATCGTAGAGTTTCACATCAAGTCGATAGGAGAACTAACTTCCCAGCATGATCTCATCCCAGAACTCAATCAAGCTTGCTTACGTTAGAGGTCATCTGGGCACATCAGGAAATGAAAGATGTCCTTGCGATGTCAGATGTCCTTGCGAAGCTCACTACTAACAATTCCAACATCGACATAGTGGTCCCCATTTTAGAAGAACCACACGAACAACCTTTTCACATCAGGTCTTCACTATTCTCTTTCAAGAAAGGTGAGATTATTCATTAACTAGACTTTTTACCCTACAGCATCTTCCCAGAAGTATAAGGAGATTAAATAACGAGATTAAATAACGAGATTAAATACAGATTTCTATCTTTAGCAAGTTTTAACCAGCTACGGACGTTTATCTCCCTACCTCTCTTGCTTAGTATACCCAGGACGTTAACCTTTTGACGATCATCTAAGACCTCAGGTTGCATTGCAGATCCGCACCACATTAGGCATAAACAGCACAAATGGCATTACAAATCTACAATTGACAGATATAGCGAGTGTTTTGGAAAACGAATTGTTTTATTTCGCAATAGCCTAAGATTTAATTGCGTATACTAAACGTTAGCGTCTTCAGCCGACATCATCACATAAGAGACTGACCTCTGACAAAGAAGCTTAGAGAAAAGTACTTTCAGAAACTCTGCCAAATAATGCCTGTAAAAGAAATTCATCTAAAGCAACTAAATGTAAACATACTGACAAATGTATTTTGTGCATAACAGATATCAAATTTTAAATATCAGGAAGTTTTTAGAAGTTTTTCGACTGCTTGGTCTTCTCATTCTACGAACTTAAGGCCCTGTACCTGTTGGCTGTAGAGATTATTGAAAGATCGTGTCTTTGGAAAGATCGTGTCTTTGGAGAAAGCCTATTGATTTCACTGAATTTCACCCAAACATAATAAACCATGCTGCTACACTTCCTCATGGTACCTTTCAAGTTATGATTGAACGTGCTATAACGTGCTTTGAACATGTATTGTCACACATGCAATGCATATTGAAAACGTTCTGTGCTTAAATCAAATCTCATGTCTTCAATTTATGTTTCTTATTCTTTATGCGTTACCTTTCCACCTGGGGCCGAAATTTGAACTATTACTTTTATTATTTTCGTTTCTCTTTCCCTTTGTTCGCATGACATATATACCATATTTATACAAAATATGTCAACCAGAGTAGACGCTACACAATTAAAATCACCCTGTATTGAGTAACTGTGAAGAATATATTACAGAACAATGAAAACGACATACTCGCTGAAAGCATGGCAGGCTCATGAACAGCCATTTTCATGAGCGGCATAGTCATGAGCGGTTAGGCTTTAAGTTATTTGGATTATGGTAAAGTACACAAGAGCTCTCTGTAGAAGGGGAGGAATGTCTTTGCGAAGGAATAGTGGCGATCTTCGTATTGCGGTTTCAGAAATACAGGAAAATTTCTATGCATGCAGCCAGTTCACTCGAAATTCAACCCAGTTCATATTGCTAATATCCATTCAGTTTACCGCTGCTCAGACATTTTTGAGTCTTACATGAAGGTCAGAGGTAGCGAGTGCGATTATTTGGAGTTATTAGGGGCCCTCGGAAATCGGAGAGGGAAACGCAAAGCAGGATGCACCTCGCGCCACCCTGTTCCTTAAGTCCCTATACGTATATATATATATTCTTTATCTATCTTTTACGTTATGCAAAGAATATAAAATGTCAAAACTTCCAAAAAGCAAAAGCAAAAATTCTACAAAAAGATATAAACTGACCAATCAAGGAAAACCAATGCTTATGATGGAATGGCAGGGAAAGAAGAATGAAAATCATGCTAATTGCATTAGAATAAAGAATACATATAACTTACTCAAAATCCCATCACGTTGAAATTCCATGAAAACGGAGAAACATATTTGAAAGACAACCGTGTGATGTTGCTTTATTCTTCAGGGAGCAGAAGGAAAGAATAAGATTTTTTGGATCTCCTGAGCTTCTTCGCTTATAGAAAGTTAAGAAAAGGGAATCTCCTCAGTAAATTATTTTTTTCTCTCTTCATTTGGTAGTTTTCTTGTATTTTATTGTACAAAAATGTTTCGGATATTAAGGTTTTTCGCTTTTATTCGCTTAAAAACAATTACCCCTTCTACACTTTTTGTTAGCATAAATTTAGGTATTTTGCATAATGAAACTCGAAAGGCATACGAAACGAACCAAGATATATATTGGCGAGAGAAAGTAAAGTTCGTGTGCTATGCAGTATATTTAATTTTCACCCTAGCTACTTGTACCTGGCCAAAGGTCTAATGCAGTTAGTGCCTTCTTTTTCAGGTACGGTGTCAAAGTATATTCCTGGTTCTTTTTTCTTATTGCCTAAAATAGGTAAGCCTGATGATATTTAAGAGTGGTTAAGATTCTATGTAAGTTATCTCCTTTTCAATACTTCAGTGTTTTAATGTCCGTGAAGATTATTGCTTTATTGTTATGCTTAAGTTAAGCAGAATTATCCTATTTTATTAAATAAAGATTTCGTAGTTAAAATTTTTGACTTATGATTCTTTAATTCTGTGCTTGAGGAAACGTACTCATTACGCCTTCAGTGTTAATGCACAACCAACACTTTTATTCCCTATTATGAGACCATCACTTTATTTTAGTTGCTCATTAGCAATTTTCTTTTTTTAGAATAATTTTTCTTCTGTTTTTTTATATTATGTTTGTCCTCTTTTTAAGTAAGTGTATAAGTACATTATTATAATTTCCTTTAATTTTATGGCGACGAAGCAATATACAGTTGGCTTCCTTAGAAAGTTTATTTACAAGCTCATTATAAATCGCTTCGGAGAAATTGGTATGCATGCTATGTCAATAATTTATCTGTGATTGTCAACAGCAAGGGTGAAATAAAAGATTTCGCAATTATGACTATAAAACGTTTTATGACAATTATGACATTTTACTACCTTCATATTATACCTATTAAACAACAAAAAGATTGGAACAGGAAACAATTTCCTGCGAATTCTTTAACTTCCTGAATCTTTTAATGGAACTTTGTTTTATTTTGGAATTAAATAAGACTATTATATAGTTTTAATTAAATACTTGCATCCCACAGAATTTTAGCTCTCTTTTAAGGGTATATTGTAATGATTTTTAATGTAAGTAACTTAAGAAGAAGCCATATTTAAAATCTCTGCAGGTCGGATATATTATAAATATATTATTTTCATTCTTTGAACTTAACTTCTATCATCTATATGAATGATCTTCAAGCTAAAAAACCGAGATAATATCTTAGATGACGAAAATGGGTCCATCAACTTTTAAGATTCCGTATTAGATGCTTTTAAGAACAGTTCATTTCACAGAAGTAATCCGTCAACTGCTACTTTAATCCCTCAAATTATTCTTCTTATGAGTTTTTCAATGTATTCTTACTAGAAGTTTCTTATTCTATGGGGCTCTGAACGACTTAGAGAAGGAATCGAATTTTTTCAAACATAATTTGTGATTTTTTTTAAACATATGACGCAAAACGCATTAAATCTGCATAAAATATGATGTATGATGCAATGCAAATCTTCATAATTTTGATCGGATTTATATTGTATTATTATGTTACATAATCCTATAAGTGCTGTAATATTATGTTACATAAGCAAGTAATAGCAGAAAGTATTAAAGCCACACCTAATTATTGATGGCATAACGCATATGTTTGAACTAATGTCACAAGGATACTTATCTTAAGAAAGCTACAATAAGAGGCAAACACAGAATTTTTAAGCCGTTTTCTTTTCCTGTCCTATAAAATTATGGAGCTGTAGAAATACGTATTTTATAGAGCCTGGATATATAAAAACTCAACTGCATTGTAGTCTTGATAGGCCAACTTCTATGACAAAGTTTACGTACGGTATATAAAATAAAATTTCCAAGATTACTTAATGAAGATTACTGAGATGCACCCAATAAGCAAGTGAATTTCAACAAAACTCTACACCCATTACGTTGTGCTTGCAATAAACCGAATATTACAAATACTGGAATTACCCTTCGTATAACTTATCATTCGATAATATCGAAAAAGTTTTATTTACCTGTATAGTGCCAATTGATTATGAGCAGATAATAAATACAATTTACACATTTGCTCATTTTATTTATTGGTAGCAAAAAAGTTATTTTACTAATTTCTTGATTACATATACAATTTCCATATAGTTATACCAAAATTGCCGTTAATACTTTGACCGTTCTTTACCGCACACCATAACAATGCGAAGCAAGTGCAACACTGAAGAATCTTATTTCAGCTTCATAACAAATTATACGTTCACACGTTGTAGATGAGATACAATTTCGTCGAAGTATTCATTCTTTAAAGAACATATATTATTTTTATCCAAGCACGAAGAATTTGCTCGGTATTACGCCTGAAGAATTTCACACCACAGCACATGGTGACCAACACATAATGTCCGTTGAACATGTCTTTAGGAAAACGTTATCTTTCCACAAATGAAGCTATTCTCTTGGAATTGTAGTTAATCGATAGCAGTTCTGTCAGGTTTCAGTTTTACACATCATAGCACTGTCAGCTACAGAATCATTTATGTAGAAAAATATAAATTTGAAGATTTCGAAGACACCTTCACTACTTCTAAACGTGCGACGAATAAGTGGCGGCGGGGAGGAAGCGGGGAGCTTCGTCTTTCGGAACGCGCCGTGAAAAATGTGCACAAATCCGGTTTGATCAGACTCTATGGTGCCGCACTGAGCGTAGAATACTATTTCATCGAAGTCGCTTGCTTTTGCATGAAGCTTCTTTGGAATTTGAACCACGCATCTTCAATTCCTACCTGGATATGCCAACCATTTGTAATAAGGGCGGCGAAGACGATAATACCTAAAATTTTTCCTCATAAAAGGTGACTGGGGGAAGAAAAAGAAGACCCAATCGAGCCAATTCAGGCTTTGATGAAATATTGTACAACGTATCAGGCACCATTTTAGAGGCCAGACGACCTTTTTTTTAGACGGGAAACATTAGCAAGAGCTCAGCTCTGGAGAAAAGTGTAGAAGATCTGTTACGTTTCCAAACAAAACTGGCCAGTCACACTACGACAGTGCCCATAGGTGACGGGGTGATAATTTCTTATGAAATCACTTCGTATTTGACGTCGTATTTGAAGACTATAATTGAGTTAATACCTTCTAGTATGAAACAGAACATTCAAAATTTCTAATCGTTGAATTCCGCAAATCTTATAAAAGACTTTCTTGAACATTCGAATCTTTTGAATCCTGACGAAAAGCTTCCTAAGCATGTCAACTTGAGATTTCAGAGACACTAGTGATATTGATATCCAGTGGAACAGTTCCTTAAAAAAGAACACCTTTACTGTAATTTCAGTTGTATTTTTTTTCAATAATATCATCTCTTGATGCCACTGTGTGCCACGTTGTTTCAGTATGCCATCTACTCTTGAATTATCTTAATACTTTTGGACATAGATAACCTATTATTAATAATTCCTGAACTTTTTGTCAGTTCATGCTTTCGTAGATAAACGGTACATCGCACACGTCACTTAGATCTACTGCCTTCCGTCTCGCCAGATTTTTTAGATTAGTTTTTAATCATGTATTGGGTCTTAAGTTCGTTACAACAATGCGGCCGGAACAGAACCAGATACACTGACAAACCGGAGCAGAACCGGATACAGCTTTTGCATCTAATGGTTCCATGTGTCTAAAAGTGCAGCATAGAGGCTTTCGAAAACGATAACATTTATTTACAAGAATATATAACAATTTGAAATAATTGAAGATATGTTATTAGGCATTTCTGCCTTCCACGTCTTACATCTTTAGTATCGTGCCTGCCACTGGCTATTGAACCGTACACAGCGCCCTCTAGCCGAATGGCGAGGGAAATATATAATGACGGCTTTCCGGCAATATTCGCAGCAAATAGGTTTCTTCTGTGCGCGACTTAAGTTATCAACTAATCGAATTATTCAATTACAGCTTTTAAACTCTTATTGACAATCGAATTTTGAACGATCTTTTAAATATTTTTCTGCGACTTTTATGATAAGAAATCTCTCTGAAGATTTAATAGTTTAATTTTAAACTTCGTTTATTAAATTTCTTTTGTATTATATAATTAAGTATACTGTTAAAAACTATATTCTTAAATTTTTATTTCATTAAAAGCAGATTCAAACTTTGCTTTTATTTGAAAGTTTTTAAGATCAAGTAAAAGTTCTTTTATTGTTTTGCTTCGAAAATTATTCTAATTTGAATGATTTGAGAATCTTTTAGGATTCTGATTCGAGAAAATTGCACCTTTATTTCCAAACTGTGACGAAGATTGCAAGTTATATGATGTTCTGAAGCACAGAAAGTTTTTTTCCCAAATATATTTGTTGACAAAACTTATCATTTTTCAACTAAATTAAGTTTTGGAAAGCGTTTAATTAGTTTTCAACTAACTTCCAACAACTTTCGTTTTCCTGCGGGGTCTCTAGCAGAAGCGATATTCGTATGCAAGAGGTTAAGTTGCTAAAAGAATTAAACTGCTTAAGACTATTTATATAGCGAGACATAACGGCAGTTCTTCTTTACTTCACATTTTATGTGCATATACAGGATCAAGATAATCTTTCATTTGAAGTGTTTTTTTCCAATTATTTTCATAATCTTAAACGTCACATCTCTTCCATTAGCAGGAATGAGATTTCAAAGTTTTCAAATCTGTGAATTTTGAAAAAATTCAAAATTTAAATAACTATATATTTGCGAACTTCTATTCATTCAAATCTTTTAAATCATAACCTATTAAATTAGCATGTTATGCAGCAAGCATTACTAGAAATTTCAAGAATTTTGTGCCTCTAATTCTCGAATCAGGTCAATAATTTTGGATGTAGAACATCTATTACTAGTACGTAGGTTTTATTCGTTTGTTGTGACTTATGTCGAGATACATAAAAGTTGTCACACATAAGACCCTTTTTCTATCTATTTTGTCATTCAGCCACGATTGTTAAACTTTAGTTGATTAGAGAAAAATAATTTAATAAAAATTACAAAATGGAAACCTTCGACTTTAGACCATCAAGAATCCAGAATCAATCATTACAAAAATCAATAAAACGTAACATATTTGCTGTTGTTGGAAATAGAGAATGCAGATGGCGCTGCTTTGAAGCAGAATGCATGTAGTATAGGAACGAAAAGAGGAACCGTGTATCGTTTCATTAGGCAGTATGATTCCTATGGAGATTGGTCCTCATTATAATAAGACGAATGTATACTTGTATATATAAAACCATATAATAAGTCATAAAGAACAATCTCATGCTTTGTGTCCCTTTTCGGGCCACCTTTGCACTTTGCTGTTTTTATGGTTGTTTTTAAGTTAAATATCCGCTTAAACGTTTCAGTCAGTCATACGTAACTTTATCAAAATTTTTAATCTTTCACACAGGAAAATAGCCTAGGGTTGAGAATGGGACATTTAAGCTGTCTCGGCCAGCTTGACAAGGGTATTGTCCACACGGCAATGCGAAATTTAAAATTAATTAAAAATAATTACAGTTAATTAAAAATGATTAATTAAGAAATATTTCGGTAACCATTCTGAAGATTTCTAACAGAACTATTACTGACATTTATATTCGTAAATTATGTGGAAAAAAATAATTTACAGTTTTGCAGAATTTTATTTACGTACTTCGTCTCTTAAATTTCATGTATAGCTTTTAAATAAATGCAGGTGTGTACTTAAAAAAAATTCAAACTTAAAATTTGTTTATAAATAAAAGAAACTTTCAGATTTTCATTTATTTGAACAATGGTAAAATTAATAAAATGCTCTTGAAAAATTCAGATTTCAAGAGATATGAAAATTGAAACATTTGGGAAAGCTAAAAGTATTCGAATTCAAAATTTGTAATTCGTCATGCCTCCTTCCATAAATATTGATAATAATTAGTTTTTATATCCGGTTTTCATATTTTTGATGCAAATCTTATTATTATATATTCTATTGTCATATTGCAAAATTTAATAACAAATTTATTCCCTCAGCAACTCAGACATGACCAACTAACTTGTAACTGAAAGATTTCGAAACAAAATGCAAAATTTCTAAGTATCATACAATTGCTCTCTGTTTCCATTTTCTGTAAAAGTGATTCAAATATTGAAGCAATCAAACTGCCTCTTCTAGTAGCAAAAGCCAAAAAAATTATATTTCTAATAGCTAGATCATTATCTTATACAGATCATGTATTGCAGCGAAGTTTTCTACCCAAAGGCTAAAATCAATATCTTTCGAGTCCCCTGTTTTATGGAAGCGAACATGCATTTGGAAAAATAGTTTCGAAAAGAAGGAAGTTGCAATGCTCAATTAATTGCCTTTTTGAGACTACAGAATAGAGGTCTCATTCTTTTTGAGGAGGGGCATTTTTTTAACTGTCGCATTATGCATGGAGTTTTCCGAAATCACAGAAAACTGGCGTATAAATCTCTGATCGTCTATTTCTTTTTTTAATTCATAAAGAGAATTTTTGTTTTTCATTCCCACCGAAATACATTTCCAAATGAATGGTAGTTAAAAGAAAGATCATGCACTCGTTTGACATGTATTAAATATTTGGATAGTTTGCATATGTTTTCATTTTGCTAAGACTCAAAATAACACTGTTTCTTTTAAACTGATTACACAGTTCTTAAGATGCAAATATTATAACGGAATTGCACAAGTTTTAAATACTACTTTATAAGGTATTTCTCCTTCCTTTCTGCATGCCTTCGAGGTGTAACGGTAGCAAACTCCACGCGTATTCGAAAGGTCCATGTTTGAGCCCCGATGAGGGCATTGCACATTTTTCACCTTTCCTCAAAAGTAACCTAGTGTTTCTACAGTAACGCCCAAACTAAAAGGTAATGGATGATGACTCTTCACCACCAAGATTTGCCGATTGGGTCCCCTAATCCCCAGTCACCGTTTAAAAGGGGAAGTGCATAAAGTATATCTATCTCCTTTATACATGCCTTCGGGGTGTAAGGGTGTAAGGATAACACACTCGGCACGTATTCGAGAGGTCCGATTTCGAGTCCCGGCGAAGGCTTTGCTTATTTTTCACATCTCTTGCTTTGAAAATGTCCTAATAACTCTACAACTTTAAGTTGTTTTGAAGAATAATGCGCTCTATTCACATGTTAATGAGTTTTCATTAATTTATATAAATTAATTATGCAACCGACATCAAATTTTATGAAACGGAAATAGAGGTAAACTCATTAAGTTCATGTACATGTTTTACAAACGCTCAGTATATTCATCTTTGCTAGTACGTAGACATCTTTAAGTCATTAGGAAGGAATGCTTGGACATATTGGAAAGCGGGCCTCTTTTAACTGTCCCACCTGTTACCATGTTCAAACCATTTGTGAGAAAATCTTATTCGGAACTTACCACAATTAGAGATTATCTCAATGAAAAGTTACCATGTAAGTTTTATGTGAGGTAAAGCATGAGAAATGACGAATTACTATGACGGCCAACTCAGGCTTCAGATTCAATCACGTATGATTTTTTAACGGCATAGAGTTGTCACGAAGGCCCTGTCACTGTCTTTGCGCCTGCTGTCCGTGTTAATTTCGAAGATGTGAGTAACCGTATAACTGACGGTTATGTGCGAATGATACCAGCTTATTATTTTTACGTATTAAATGTTCTTCATATTCTCTGTAGCTCTAGTCTGCTTAGAAGAATTATTAGAAAATACGGATGAACTTTACGAATAATCATAAATGTAGACGGTTAAATACAATTGTAATTTATCTCTAAATTCTGTTAATCTTAGTACTGAAGAACTTCATAAAAACGCCTGTCATGATATTTCTGTTTAAATATACTGGTCTTCGAGAAGAAACATATTTTTGTGAGCATATTTTGTTATAGAATTATGAGATTATGTTTGAAGTTAACTACTTATTCATCAGCCGAAATTAGATCTTGTAAAAGTTAAACAGTTATTCATTATTTAAAATATAAATATTTAATAGTTTTCAAATTTTATACAGTGCATGTACGTGTCTGACATATGGTTTTAAAATCTTGTGATAATAAAAAATATAAATCATTTGGTAAGAAAAAACGAAAAATCTGCTTGGAAATTCTGTTCTTATTACAGTATCAAAGTGAACACCATTTCTCTTTTAAGTTAACGCAGACCTAATTGTGTATCAGAAGCACAATGCATCTTTAAGAAAATATGAAGAAAATGCTGTATATGATAATATATGAAAAAAATGCAGTTGGTGAGCAGTAAACATGGGCATTTCCCTAACAGCTTTTAAGAAATAGAAAGTAGTGTAGATAGTAAAACTAATGATTCTGAAAAATGCAACAAGAAATTATCGAAAATGAATGAAATTTATTCCATATATTATTGATAGTGGTACAAATAAATAATCAAATTTACAAGACAAATAACAAAATGAACGTCGGAAATCTGTACTTTGTGTGCCTGACACGCTGAGCGATAAGAGCCTGTATACATTAGTGACATTGGATCATACGGGTTCTGAATGTAATCCTGGTGAATGATATTCCATACGGCCAAATTTCAGTCTTAGTGAGTTCCCCACCAGCTGTATGAGCGAGTCGATAACCGATGAAATCTGAGACATGCTTAATGGGTTACATACCCAACAGCGCCCCACACCATGATGCCAGGCGTTTGAGCGGTATGACCCAGGATAACACACTGTGGGGGCAAGCGTTCCCCTCTGAAACATCTGATGTGTACTTTTCAATCATTTTGCTCCAGATTGTAGCGAGAATGATCGGAGAAAACAATTTGTTGTTACAGGGCACGCCACGCACTGTGTTGCCATGCTCATTGAAATCGGAGGCGTCTGTGATTCAGCGACAGGGGAATCCTGCGTAGAACTCTTGCATGCATTCATGCTGCAGCAGACGGCGGACTGTCGAGCTAGACAACGTAACACCTGTAGCCATACTCCAACATTGTGTTAACTCACGAAAGGACGCAGTATGATCCGTTCCACCCATGCAGATAAGGTGTCTGTCGTCCCCGGCTGTAATGCAATTGCGTACCCCACTTCCAGGATTTCGCCTTATTTGGTTCTTCTCTGTCTATTTCTTCCAACCACACCCTCCGCTGATGACGAGGCATATTGGCCACTAATTAAACTTTCATCGCAGACAGAGGACGATAAACAGATTTCAATGCAAGTATACAGTCATTTATATACATGGAAAAAGCAGCCGATTCTGAATCTACTCATGCGCAATCGCTTTGTAATTCTAATCATTTGCAAGTCTTACTTCATTTCATATTTCCTCTAAGTTTGGTTCAATCTGCATAATTCCTTCATGGTGCTGCAATTTTCGTAGTGTATTTAAGAAGTACTCTGATTTACAGAACGAATCCTCTCCTTTTTATGGAAATAAATAGCTACTGAAAAGAAGCACTTATAATTATAGCATTCCTTCTCGTGTTTTTTCATTTTAAAGTTGACCTGTGGAATTCTCCTATTGAAAATTCCGCTATCATTTCGCGACTTTATTGTTTTGTTTGTATCATGATCCTACCAAGTAAATCTGAATGCGATAGAGGGAAATAAATCACAGTAAAAACTTTGCCTTTGAAACTTTGCGATTTGAAACTTTGTCATTTGCTTTTGAAATTTTTAAACTATTCACACATTAATATAACAACAGCAATTAGAGTTAATCTATTACTCACACACAGAAATGTAACTAAACATCATACTTAAAAATAAAGAGGGAAAATTTCTTAAAAGCGAATTAATAAAGCTTAAAAATTTGATTGAAACTTTATGTAAATAATATACATATTTATTTATTGGAAGCATAAAAATTGTTAGGAAGAAAGCGCTTGTCGCTGCAAAAAATTAACCAACGATTGCATCGATTATCTACGTCAAGTCACTTTATTACAGGCATTATTTTAATAACATTGGCTGAGAAATAAATTCGGCTGAGAGGTTTTAGGTAAGGCCTTTGCAATATTATACAGCGCAACAGAAACTTCCTTTATTGTAGGAAATAAATAAAAAACTAATTCTCTAAAAAAGTATCATTTAATTTATCTAATTAGCTTAAAGGGTTTATATTTATTTTAACTAACATTTATTTTAAGTTTAAACTATCTTTCCTGTCAAGCCTTACTTTCCCCTGGAATTGCCAATGCCAGAGTATGTAAATTTTAGTAGAATGCGCAAAGTATTCAAATTGTCAGCGGAAGTAATTTGAGTTAAATAGAAGGGAAACGAGTTCGAAAGGGTACTTTCTTGCTTCACGAGCGTGGAGGTGGCTAGGTAGAAATTGAAGAATCACGCGTTTCGGCCTGTGTGCTTGCCTCGGCAGATAGTTGAATCTTTCAACTTAATATTCAGAAGTTTGCTGAAATATCAGCGGTATCTTAGAACGCGGTTAGGTTAGTTACGTTTAGAGAGCCTCGTACGTAGTAACTTGTTATTATTCATTTTTAGTTTCTTACTTTTATTTTACCGCCGGGTCGGCGTAGTTTGTGAGCGTCAAGAGCACGCATCTGTAATTTCTAAAGTTGAATAAAAAGGGATTTAAACCCTTCTCAAGACTTTGTGTACTTTCCAGTTCGTAGCAGTCACCACTATTGTTGCGTGCAGGTTGGGGCCGCGCAACATTACAAGCTGGTGTTTAAGATATCTGGTTTTTGTTGCAGTAAAAATGGCTTAGTAATTAAAACTAACGCAAGATTAATTTATAAGATAATTAAACGGCTACTATTGAAATAGGAAGGCATATTCTTTTAGAATGGAAAAGGATTTAGTATCTTTTCACTATACATTGCGAATATTTACTTTTTTTTTTCTTGTAAATAGTTTTTTTTAGAAAATCATGTAGTGTTTTACATATATTTCTATTAAAATATTAACTATTTGTTTTGCAAGCCAGTTTTTGTTCAATTGCATCTGTTTAATTCAAATTTACATGTCTACTAGCTTCACTTTATTACTCTATTTATTCTCTTATTAGTCTTTCCATTTATTTACTTATGTCAAATCTTTAAATTAAATTTTGAGCTTCTTCTATAGACCGTATTTTCATGATCATTTTCACAAATACGTATTTGTAACGACAATAGAACATTCCTCAATAATTTTCTTAAATTTCGATATTTATGCTTGTGTCTGATTCCAAAATTTTTAGTTTTAATAATCAAACTAACAATTGCAGAACTTTTATTTCTGCATTACTGGATAGGATGGAAACTCTTCTTCTAAATAAAAACTTACCAAAATTCCTAACATATTTTGCTGAAATGCTGCATATCTTAAAATTTTAATAAATTTCTTAGTATCATAATTTTTCTTACAATTATGTTTTGTTTTAAAGAGATTTTATGCTTCATTCGTAGCAAGCTCGTGATTTTCAGCAATGATTAAATATTTCTAAATCCAATATAAATTCAAATGAATTTAAGCTAATCCTGTGCCACATTTTTAAGAATGATTTTTCTGCTCTCAAAGATAATTTTTTAATACTTTTCTGAATTCTGTAGATTTCAAAACATAGCATCAATATACCGGTTTGTTTTCAGTGAGGTGTTTTGTAATAAAGACGAAACACATTAAAATATTTCAAAGATTAATTTTTTTCCTGAATTAGCGTACAATTTTGCTTTTTAAATGTTCTTCGTAACAAACCACGAGTTTTGAGATTCCCATCTCTCAGAAGTCTGCCAAACAATGATGATAGCTTGTCATTCCTGATTGTTTTATCTCTTCCATTGGTGGTTTTCATTTCACCATGTCATTTGCTCAAATCTCACGTTTCTGTAAATTTGAATTTGAGCTATTGGCACAAAGTCATGAATGCTAAAGTCCAACCATAGCGCAGTTCATCATTCCATCCAGACCGCAGTTCATCATTCTTTTCCCGAACTTCTTTGCACAATCTCACACACTTTTACAATTGACTGTCATTCATTGCATTTTCACCGTACACTTCACATGTCTGGCAATGAATATACTCAGATTTCATGTTTTTGCCATTGAAAACTTGAAGGCTGACCATATATTTCCCAGTCTGCTTGGCACTCTACTTTCTTAAGAGTTTTAACCTCGCACAACGAAGTATACTGACTGACGCTTTGAAAGCACTTGGTGTTGGATTCTGCGCTAACAATGTCGAGATTTTCTATGCCCACACATTCTGACTCACGCTCGAAACTTCAAATGATATTTATAAGCTAACTTCCCTTATAAAATAACTTATTCATATAAAAATTTAACTAAATTGATTTAATAAAATGCCCTAAAGAATTAAAAATATAAACTGTATCAAAACTCTTAATCAGATGTAATTAAAATTAAATTGTGCATTGTACGATATACATATTGTATTAAGACTTTATAAGGTACCTGAAGTGGGCGCAGCCCGACCCACCTCACCAAAGAAATTGGTCTTATGATCATAACAACCCTCGCCTAGACATTATAAGGTATTTTCTCCCTTCCGCATACTTTCGTGGTATAGCAGTCTAGGCATGAATTCAAGAGGTCCAGGTTAGAGTCCCGGGCAATACTCGTTTTTATATCTCCAGCATCAAAAAACCTAATGACTTGTGGCACCCGAACTCAAAAGGCAGTGGACAATAATTCGTCACCACCAGGATTTTGCGATCAGGTCCCCAGAAAAGGAGGACTATATAAGATATTTTCGCCCTCCCCCAGCATACTTTCGTATAGTAACGGTAGCACACTCAGCGCGTATTCGAGAAGTCCCGGCGACGACACAGCTCATTTTTCATGTATCCAGCATTAAAAACAAGTAATGACTCTGCAACATTGACAGAATTTTGGGAAAAAGTAGAACTGATAAAAACTATAGAAAAAACGTTTATAAGAATGACACTATTTAGTAAAATAAATTTTCCTTTATCAATTTTAATTAGAAAATTGTCAACAATGCCTCAATTTTATTTTATTTTGCAAATGATCTTGAATACTGTAAGATATTTTAAAAAGTACTTTTGACTGTTACTTCATTTCAATAAAAACAAATGTTTTGAAACAGTTTTATCCCTAGGAAGTATTGTAATCGCGAAAAATTTCAGGTATCATATTTCAACGAAAATATCCATTTTGAAAGCTATCGAATGCACTTTAGCGATGTTTCTGAGTGACATCTGTACATAATGACAAAATAAAGTACTCTTCCCCCAAAAAAAGAAATTATAAAGCTGATTTAAAATGAATTCTGAAGAAAATTGTTCGTGCCAACTGTGCATACGTAAGTACGTATCTCGCATAACTCAAAAACGAGTAACCTCAGAACTTTAAAATTTTGTATATAGGACTTCTATAACATGTAGATGTGCACCTCGTATTTTGGATGCAATCGGTTGCACGAAAAGTATGGCGCTGTGAGCTCAGTTTCTTTATTCTTATATGTTCGTAAATTGTGCATTTTTTGCTTTAAAAATGATTCATTTATGTTTCGGTTAAGATTGTTATGCCTTTAGCTAACGAGCATGGAATAATTGAAGAATTATCAACAATTGAAAAGTTTTTTAAGTGCGGCTAAGCCCAATTTTTAATTGCTAGGCAGCCATGTTTGTTTACATTTGAAATTTAGCAGAACAATGGATTTGTTGCCAATCTAGAGAAACTAAGCTTCACAACAACAAAGTAACGTCTTCTTTTTATTATTGAGAATTAAAGTATGCTTAATTCATTCTGGAACTATCCTTTAAGTTATTAGCTTGTTTTTCCCCAGAAACTGTAATTTTAATAATAAAAATCGTTTTTTAATTGTTTTAACTGTACCTGATGTTTCATGTTTTTCTTTATCATTCAAGTTTTAATGAAACTGTTTTGAATTTTTATGTATTTCTGCCTTGCCGCGAAATGAGAACTGAATTAGTAACGCATGCACATTAGGTAAGCGGCGCTGAATCGTCTGCGAAAAACTGTTTCTTTTTTATTTGTTAAATTTCGTTTATACATCATTTTAGATTTATTACAGTATTTTAATAGAACTTTTGGTAATTCTTCAGATGATATAATTTTTGTGCATTCTGTGTTTTAAAATGAATGAAATGTAATCCTGTTTACTGAATCTAGCGCCGAAATATCGCTATGGTAAATAAGTATAGTGAGCTTTAAAGAATGCATTTATTCTATTGTGGCTTATGCGCTATCGACGAAATAGACTTAATTCAAAATTCGTTAACTGTTAATTCAATATGTTAAAATGAAATGCAGGAAAATTGCTTATAATTCCGTACAAGGAAGTCATGTGGTGTACTCATCAGATTTTTTTACTTCATTGTATGAAGTAAAAAAGAAGTACTATAATCGCGAAAAATTTCTGGTATCATATTTCAAGGAAAATATCCATTTGAGCGCTATCGAATGTAATTTAACAATGTTTTTGAGTAACATCTGGACGTAAAGACAGAATAAAGGACTCCCCCCCCCCAAAAAAAAAATCATAAAACAGCTTTAAAATGAATTCTGAAGAGACATTTTCGTGGCGTCTGTACGTACGTATTTCGCTTACTCAGAACGAGTAGCCTCAGAACGTTGGAATTTTCTATGTAGGACTGATATGACATGTAGATATGCACCTCGTATTTTGGTTGCAATCGGCCGCTCCAAAAGTATATGAATATATATATGAATATATATATATATGTGTGTGTGTGTGTGTGTGTCATGAAACTGTGGTTTGAAGGTGGCAGAGTGGAAAGCATGATGACGCAATTTAGCACAACATATCTTGAAAAATCACAATCTTTATTTTTTCCATGAATATCAAATCATCCTTTTTCAGACAAGATATTTCCTAATTATATTTTAATAGAATAACTCCCATTTTGAAGTACGACGTCATCTTAAGTAAGCAGCAGCATGGATGAAGGAGCGTCTTGCCAGCAGGAAAGCTATGCGGTAAAAAGGGCAAGGTTATAGTACTTTCATAGCAAGAAGGCTGAAGTTTCAGCTCACAGTTTTGGTTTAGAATTAATTTGATTGGACGAGAGGCATCTGCATTAAAACGTTACATAAGATAGAAAAGTCTGGAGCCTGTGATAAAAGATGAATTTAGGGGCAGATTACCGAATTTAGAATGTTAATTTTAAGGTTGTAAATTATTTTTTTGAAACAGCTATCATATTTTGCTATATCTTACATATATATATATATATATCCTCTCTGTTAAACGGCTCAGTAATCTCAGTATCCTTATTCATATATATTTGTAAAGTGTGCATTTTTTGCTTTAAAAATTATTGAATTTTGTTGTTCTTATCTTCCGGTTATGTTTTTATGCCTTTAGTAAAGCTGCATGCAATATTTGTAGAATTCTCAAAAATTTAAAAGTTTTTAAGTGCCGCTAAGCCTAATTATTTTTGCCATAGCCGCCATATTTGTTTACATTTGAAACTTAGCAGAATAGTGGGTTTGTTGCCAATCTAGACAAAGTAACCTTCGCAACAACAAAGATAACGCCTTCTTTTATTATTGCAAATTCAATCATGCTTAACCCATTCTGGAATTTATTCGAGGAAATAAGTCTCTAATATTTACTTCGTAGATTTTAATATAGATATTTTGAGTTTTTATGTATTTTTGCCTTGTCGCGAAGTGAGGACTGAATTAACTGAATGAGAAATATTGAATCTTCTGTGAAAAACTGTTTCTTTTTGTTTGTTTCCTTAATTTCAAATCGTAATGCATCGTTTTAGATTTAGTATAGTATTTGAATAGAGCATGTGGCAACTATTAGATAATTCTTTAGATAATATAAAGTTTGTGCATTTTGAGTTATGAAATGAATCAAATGTAACGCTGTCAAGTGAACCTAGCGCCAGAGTGTCGCTCTGGTAAACAAATATAGTGAATTTTAAAGAGTGCATTTATTCTATTGTGATTTTTGCGTTATGGACAAAATAGATTTAATTCAATACAATAAGTTTAAATGAAATGCAGAAAAAATGCATTTAATTTAATATTCCGTACAAGGAAGTCATGTGGTGTACACATCAGATTTTTTTAAATTTTAAATCTCGTACGTATTACTGTAAGTCATGAGACTTTATATTCAGTTTCATTAAAATTCTCCACGGTGTCTCTGTGGCAGAGATATTTGATGGCTTGCTTTTCGACACGGTACATGTGTTGACATATGCTAAATAGATCTAAATTTATGCTTGAGCAGATTAACATATATTGCATATAATAGAAAATCCAAATAATGTAAGGCTTCATGTAATCCTCTCAGATTTTTTTCTAATATATTTTTGCTTCATTCCCAGAAGATTAAACTTCGGCTGTCCTTTAATGCTTCTCTTGAAGTCTTATTTTACTCAGCAGCCAACCTTGTTTTACTTGAACGCTCTCGAATTCGCCTCGAGGAGTGCTCGGAGTAAAATTCTTTCTGAAGTGGCGAGAGTACTTTAAAAAAAAAAAAAGGAAAAAAATTAAAACCAAAAAGTTGAGATTATTGGAAAGCGGGTCTGAAATCCACTTAGACTCTGGAAAAGTATAAAAAAAAGAAAAAAAAGTGCTTTTAAAAGATTAATTCTGTAATCTTCAGGAAAAAAAGAGCAGCGGAAAAGTTGAATAAGAAAATAGATTAAATACATTTAGCTCAGGAAAAGCATTATATATTTGCATGAAGGCAGAAGAAATGACTTCATAAAATTAGTTACGTGTTATGCAAATGTTTACCAATGATTGTGATTTCTGTATGGAAATTTGAAACTGGTTACTAAGGTACATCGAACTGGATTAGTTGCAACTTTGATTTAATCTTTTTTAGACGTTTTGGTTATAGTGCTTTCTAAAACCCTTTTAGATTGTCATATAATAAAGTTTTCTGAAAGGCTTTAACCTTTTTCATACTTTAGGGAACTGCTAAGAAGCTCTCGAATTCTTTGGAAAAGGAAAATGCTATAAGACTGCTTAAAAATATGACAAAGATATAAAGAAAAATCTCTTTATTGCTCTCAGTATTATATTTAATTGGAATTATTTAACATAAGTTAAAATTGTTCAAAGACTATTTGTTTTTCCGAAGCATGAAATACGAAAAATTAGCGGATATGTGCCAAGATTTGAACACCGATTCTTTCAGCTTGTTAGCTGGCCTTGCTAGCCACTTGCACCCCAACAGCATGCATGGGGAAAAGTGATAATCCCTAGTATCCCTTTTTTAAGACGAATTAGGAACAGACAACAGATCCAACTAAAGTGGTGAATAGCTATTATTCACTATTTTTTATACTGTAGGCCACTAAAGATTATTAGGTTTCTGAAGCAGGAAAAGTGAAACAGCAGTTGTGCCCTCACTGGTATTCGAATCACGATCATTTAATTTGCTAGCTTGAAGTTTTATCACTAATACCACGACAGCAAGCTATGAGTATTGCAAAAACTCTTTGGAAATGAAGTAAAGAAAAAATATAACTCTATTTATAAAAACCCATAGAAAAGTTCTGAATGTTTCTTTTAAAATTACTTTTAAAAATAGCAGACAGAGAATAAATTCGTGTACAAATGTTGTGTAATTAAAATTTTAAATCCGTATTCTGTCGTAAACAAATTATGAATTCTTAGATACAAGGTTAGAATTTTAAATATAATAAAACTTATAATACTACCTAGCCCCAGAATTAAAATGTAAGTAAATTTTAAATCCTGATTAATCTAAAAATGACTAAAAATTTTAGGACTCACATTCCTCATTAACCATTTTATTATAATTAAGTAATAATAAATAGTAATATTAAAGTAATAATAAATTATTAACTTCTAAAATTCAATCTATTTTCATTAAGCGGTTAGTGACAGAAGTGTACTTCATACCTAGATGGGGCTCTGAGACACTTTGTCCAACTAAACCTTTTAAGAAACTTAAGATCTTGAAATGTAGCTTACGTTTTAAGTTCAACTTGAATGAATACGCACTCTGTCTTAAACATTATTTTATTGTGCGTGGCATCTGAGAAATATTAGGGCTGTATCAGGAATAATTAAAAGTATTTAACTTTCTGAAATCCAAAACTACCGAAATGAGTTTCCAAACCATTTCTTGCAGAAAGGATACATAGCGGTCAGAGAAGAATACTTTAATTCAACAAGCATTTCCTGAGCCTTGAAGTTCTCCCTCGATCCTGTTTTGGATTTCCCTCACAGTATTAAAATTCTGATATTTTGAATACATAAAATTTTCATTCTGCAACTAATCGATGCTGTCTATATACTTAAAAATGTTTTGAGGACATCCTCAAGAAGCAGGTCCTTGATATAATATGTTTCTTTGGCCAATCATTAATCGAGGAAGTAGACTACTAAACTCACGGATGTCTCAACTACTCTCACAATTAAATGATTTGCCTTCCATTTTTAGTGTCTAATTGGTCATTCCAACGTCATGGCACTAATTCTGTTTTTTTTCTTCATTATATGATTCCTTCTCTAATTTATCTTGTTATAATATGACTATTGCACTATAATCTCTATGCTTGAGACGCATTCATTCTTATTAAAGGTAGAAGGTTATCTGAGAAACCCCGCTGCTTGTGTATGAACAATAAATTCGTTAACTCCGTGTTTATTTGAGCCATGGAGAAATATCTGGTTTATGTAGTTGGTTCTCTTTCAGCCTCCCTTTAAAGACTGATCACCATCATTCCCGTGCTGGAAGACATGCACTATGTAAAATCTACCCTTCAAACGGTGCTTGTGTACCCCTGCCAACGGGATTTAAACTTTTCAGACACATCTCTTGAGGCCTTTAATAATTAGATACAAATATGAGTATAATTTTTTACATTAACTCAAAAATCACTTGCTCTTTTTGTGTACTCATTCTAATTAATTGATAATGAACTCAAAGACTTTATTCTATAATTCGCTACGTATCATAAATGGGGTTAATAGTTTGAGTTTTAAATGATTAGAAAGAAATTTATCTTGACCAATATACGAAGAAAATGATTGTGATTAAAAGGTGAAAGCATGGTTTCTCATTTAAAACATTTAAATAATTGTAATTACATTTCGTACATCGTACTATTGTGTTGTGATAAAGGAAGTAAAGAAACGAAAAAATATGCATTTACGTTGTTTCATATTACCATTTTAGTGAAATATTTTTAAATTACATCTCAACCGAAACGAAATATTTTTAGATACTATAAAACACAATCAAAAACACAACTATGTTTTTATCTTATGCCGCAGATCGTTCTGTGTCATCAAAACAGCCATTTAATTTAGTTTTCTAGGCTGGGTATTGTTACGGAAAACTTTTCTCGAAATAAATTTGAAATTTTAGATATTGCACTTCCGTTAAAACTTTAAAGTACTCATATAACTTAGACAAATACATTTTTAGGATATTTGATGAGGCACATATGTCATATTTTATATGAAACAACAAAATATGCGCAAATGAAAAAAGGAGGTAGCATTTTCAGCATATAAATCAACTATGTATTATCTCATTTCCATCTGTTGAAGCTTTTGTTTAGAAAATCTTTTGCAGCTTTCACTTGCTTATTCCATACGGACATATAAAATTCAGAGACAAAAATAATGAAGTTTAAAATGATTTCTCTCTGTAAATAAACAGTTCAGAAAAATTTTGCTGTAGTCTATTTATGTATTGTCTGGACTCTGAAACATATCTAAGAAAAGATAGCTTATAAAAGTAATATCATCTGAACTTTTAGTTTTTATTTATTTTTCTTTTTTTAGAATTTACGATGAAAAGAATTAAATGTTTTTATCGAAAGAGCAAATTCGGACAGGTTTTGATGAGAGATAAATACATTTTTTTTAAATACCAATATATTTTCAAGAGAAAAAGCTTCTTTCCCAAGTAAGAAATTATCAATGGATTGTAACGTAAAAGTTTGTCGAATATGTTTCAAAAATATATACATAAAATCATTTCACCATTCAATGCGTGTTCAAAACTGAACATTTCAAATAACGCTTTCTCGTAAGCCTCAATGAGGTAAGTTTTCCATGAATTTCGATAATATATGCAACGTTTTATTTCATTAAAATGATAGAAAATGTACTTTAAATTAGCATTTATCACATATTTACAAAATTTCATAAGATGGAAGATAAATTCAAATTACATGTTTCACTACAAAAACATCTTATTATCTTTATTTAAAAATCCCTGCCAGTTTATTTGTGTAGAAGCATAAGCGATTAAGACGAAAATAGATTGCATATATACATCTTAAATTAACTGCCGTCAAATGTCTCAAAGGATATATTCTGTATATATATATATACATATTTAGTTTATGAAACTAAATATGTAAGTAAATATTTATATATATATACAAAATTTTTGATAAAGAGAAATATAAAATCATTTCAAGAATTTCCGAGTATTATGCTGCTGAAAATTGATCAGTAAATACATAAAGAAAAAATTTTAGAACTGAATTTTTACAAAGACCAAAAACTGAAATTCAAATAAATAAATTTAAAAAAAACCCTATAAGTGTAGAATTAGAATTCTGTAAATGGTAATACAAAATTTAAAACAAAACATCACAGGAAGAAACAAAAATAAAGAAAGTAAAATTCAATTAACTCCGACATAACGTCGTCAGGAAGAAGATACATGGAAATCAATTACAACTGCTCTTCCATAAGGAAATCCTTGCTTACTTTATCCAGAATTGGCTGAACATTTCAATATATTTTTAATCTTAACAGTTCACCGGAAATCTCTAAGCAAGACTAGAAGTCTAAAACTATAAAGTCCTCGCGTAAGCAAGGAAAAATGACAAAAATGCAAAGTAAAATCATTAATGAAGATTTCCCCTAATTTAAAGTACACCATTCCTAAAATTGAAAACTTGCATATAATACGTAGAAAAAAAATTAAAACTTCAGTGAATAAATCCCTTAAAAGTTGAAAATAATCTACAATGCAGCAAAAATATTTTACACAAATTTTTCGAGAACCTACTTCCAAACACCATTTCAAAACGATGAGAAACACCGCTAGAATCTGAGACACATAGTGTTGCAAGTTTTTCCTCTTTGACGAAACTAAAAATCGCAGTCAAGAAAGCTACCTTCGAAAAGGTGAATTTAATGCTACAAAGCAAAGAATTTGAAATTTAAAGGAAAGCCTTTTATTTTAAAACATAGTGACACTTTGAAATGTCAACGAAACAGAGGACAAAGAATTATTCCTAAGTGTTAAAAATATCAAACACATTCAAAGCAGGACCGAAATTTAAATAATAACAAAATTGCAATTAAAATGTTGAAAATTGCAATTAAAATCAATAAATAGAACATGGGGAAGCAGATAAAAGCAAGAATGTTAAAATTAATGTATAAAATCCCACCTGACGTACATAAAAAATTTAGGCGCCTCCGTATTAGCAGCGACGGATTTTAGTTAAGCGCACTCCCTCTTATACATTTTGGATAAAAGTACCGGTTTTCGATTCTTGATTGATAGTGGCGCTGAGGTTAGTTGCATTCCTAAAACGTTTACAAAATGTAACACGACTTAAAATTTGACTTTATATGCTGCCGATGGTTCAAAAATATGTAGTTATGGCACAAAAAGTTTCGAATTCGATCTTGCTTTAAGAAAGCGACTTCCCTGGCACTTCATTATTGCGAATGTGTCCCAACCAAACATTGGGGTAGATTTTTAAATAAATTCGAAATTTTGGTAGAAATTAAAAATGGACGTTTGATTGATAGCCTTACCAACTTAACTTCTAAAGGATATAGTGTTCTAGAACCTTCTTTGGAATTAACTCTTATTACAATGCTTATGACAATGTGACAATGCTCCTTATAGTAAAATTTTAAACAAATTTCAGGAATTATTTAATTCCACAATACGTGCAAGCTCAGTTACTCATAATGTTCAACACTGTATCGAACCTAAAGGCTGTTCTGTCTGTTCGAAAGTTAGACAATTATTACCTGAAAAATTAGAAGCTTTAAAAAAGGAATTCCAGGCTTGGAACAAGGAATAATTCGGCCTTCGAAACGTCCTTACGCTAATCCTATACATTTTGTTAATAAACAAAATGGTGATTGGAGATTTTGTGGTTCAGGAAATTGAATTCTATAACCTTGCCTGATTGTTACCCTTTAACACATATGCATGATTCTCAATGTTTAGCAGGAAACAAACGTTTCAGCAAAATAGATCTTGTCAAGGCAACCTCATATACAAAAGACAGTAATAACTACGACCATTGAATTATTGTCGCTACGCAGCACGAACTGAAGTAAGCTGAGTGAACCTCATGAACTCTAGTGAGCTGAGGACTAAAATAAATGTCAGAGATATCTAATAAACTAGAAGACTGTTTAGGAAATAAAGTACGTGATATAGAAAAACAAATCGAAACCCTAATGACACAGTCAGATGAAAAATGGTCGGAGCTTGATTTGGTAGAAAAAGAAATTGTAAAATTGTTATATGATAATCCTAAATGTTCTCAAAATGATTTTGATAAAGAACACGAGTTTAATACAATATATAGTGAAAAATATGTGATGCTTAGAACTAAGGTCCGGAAAATAACGAGTAATGCTAATTCGGGGAGTAACAGCACTCTTAATGCTACACTTCAAAACCGGAAGTTTAAGCTGCGAAAAATCGAATTTAGGAAATTTAGTGGTGACGTTAAGGAATGGTTGGGTTTCTGGGGTAAATTTAAGAAAATTCCCAATGATACAGAAATTCCACCTGAAGATAAATTTCAATATTTATTTCAAGCTACTGTTGAAAGTTAAGCGTTCTAGAGATATCGTTGTTTCTTTTTCCCTGACGGCTGACATTACCAAGTAATTGAATGTCTTAAAGCACGATTCGGCAAAGAGGATCTCCTTAGAGAAGTATATGAGAGAGAATTCTTGAGCTTAATTTTGAATAATTCATTGAGCCGAAACAAAGCAACACGACTCGCGAAGCTGTAAGATAAAATTGAAACTCATTTGAGAGCATTCGAGACGTTAAACGTCACGCCTGATAAATACACAAGTATGTTTATATCCTCTTGTTAAATCTTGTTTTCCGGAAGACTTTATTAGAGTATCGGAAAGAAGCCTAGGTTTGCGTGAAACTAGTAAATTATCAAATACACTTACTGCCTTAATGAACCTTCTAAAATCCGAAATAGAGTGGGAAGACAGAATATCGCTGGCTACGCAATGTTTCGGTTTCGAAAGTAAGGTAAAACATTCTACCCTTCCACCATCTGCTGATGAAACGCAAAATATTCCAATTGCCGTTGGACCGCGGCAGCAGAGTTATGTGCAATGAAGAAAAATTGAATGAAGGTAAAGAACAATAGGAAAATACTTCGGAAGTAAAATAAAATGTGATACTGATACAGCGTTAAGTAATATAACATGTACGCGTAAAGTCATTTTAAAGACGCTGTATGCGAGAGTAATAGAGGAAAAATTATTCGTGAACTCATCGATTCAGGTTCCCAGCGATCTTATTTAAGTAAACATGTCGTAAGGGAAATGCAGTACCAGAAAAGTAAGGAGGAAAACTTTAATTATAATTTATTTGGTGGTAAAGAACATTCTGAGAAACATTTTCGGTATCGGGTATATTATCACTGCAATTTTCGAAGTCCTTGACCAACAAGAAATTTGTTCCGAAATTTCTATTCCCAAACTAGAACCACTTGTTAAAGAACTTTCTGATAATGGTATTGTTGTGACAGATGAATTAATCCTTGGGAACGATAAATCATCAGAAATTGATCTGTTAATAGGAGCTGACGTATCGGGTAAACTCTGAAATGGCAAAGTAATACATTTGTCTTGCGGACTGCTGGCTATTGGAACACTGCTAGGATGGACTTTAATGGGAAAAATACCTTATACTATAGATACTGAAGCTAATTCTGCAATGATAGTGACAAGTCTGCTTATTAACGATGACACGCTCTCAGAACCGTGGAAACATATTTCTGGAACAAAAAACCCAGCTGATCTTCCATCAGGAGGTTGCACCGCCAAATAACCTTTGGCAGTTAGATGGTGGAAGGGCTCCGATTGGCTGAAGAAAAATCAGGAAGAATTTCCAAAATCAAATTTGGTTTATAATCATGAAGATATAACTCATTAAATGAGAAAAAGTGTAAAAAACTCATTTAAGCATAGAAACTGAAGTAATCTTCCACAGAATTCATACAGAAAACTCATTAGAATATTGTTTGGATTTTTAGATTATACCTTAAACTAAGATCTAAAGCTTCATCATGCTATGGTGAACTAACTCTAAAAGAAATCAGCGAAGCGGAACTTAACGTTTTGAAAACTGTTCAACGAGAAGAATCTCCTGACGGAATAAATGACCAGCGAATAAAACCTCTTGACGAAACCAGTACTTGACGAAAGAGAATCAATAAGAGTACGAACGCAGATCTTCAGCAGGAAAGATCGGAAACATTTTCGGTTACCAATAATACTGCCATCAAATCATAGAATTGTGCATATGTTAATAGTATATAAACACAAGGAACTTGGGCATCCAGGGGTGCAAACATTAATGAATCACCTTCGAGAAAATTATTGAATTTTGCGAAGTCGCAAAAAGATTCGATAAGTTATCTTTAAGTGTGTTCGATGTAGACGATTCACCGTGACTCATCCAGAACCGAAAACCACTTTCTTGCCTTCTGAAGATCGAGTAAAGGATGTTGCTGTATTTGATGCCACAGGTGTGGATATCGCAGGACCACTGTATTTGAGGGATGAAACAAAGGTATTGATAGTTCTATTCACTTGCGCCATGTATCGGCCAGTGTATATCGAACTAATAACAGCTTTAACAGTGGAAACCATTTTGTTCTCATTGAGAAGATTTATAGCACGCAGAGGTAGACCGACTGTTATTTATTCCGATAATGGAAGTAAGTTTGTGAAAGCTCACAGTGAACTCTGCAAAGTTGACTGGAAGAAAATAGAGATTGAATCTATACTGACGAAGAAAACAGAAATTCTTTCCCTCATCAGCTTCTTGGTGGGACGGATGGTTGGAGATTGATCGGCATGGTTAAAAAGAGTTTGCACAGAGTATTAGGTAAAGCTTCTCTGAATTATGAAGAACTGAATACAGTGTTGTGCCATACTGCAAGTCTGATAAATCACGACCTTTTGATGTACTTGTTTGAAGATGCTAACGACTTTATTGCTCTCTCTCCTTCGATGTTCTTTACAGTAGAACAAAAGTGGAGTACCAGACATTGATAACACTTGATGCTACCTATATGTTTAAAAGACATCTTTACTTGCGCAAGATACATTGAGATCTACGAAAATGATTTTGACTACAATGTCTTGGGCATCTAAAACACGCTAATCTTTCTAAAAGAATTTCCAAAACGATTTCTACTTGGAAATATAGTACTTATCTGTTCTTACAACATGAAGCGTCTACAATGACCAATAGCACGAGTTGCCGAAGTCATACCCGGAAAAGAAGGTATTGCGAGAATTGTAAAATTTGAAGTCACAAGACCAATGCAACGTGTTTATCCTTTAGAACTGTCAAATGATCTTGAAGGTCGTGTTTTGAGAGGCAAAGCCCATAGTGATTGCAAGACAATGACTAAAATTGATGACTCCAAAGGTCTTGTTTAACTAGAAGGACAATTAGAATCCTCACCTCAAGTCACAGTCACTCGTAGTGGACGAACTGTGAAACCTCTTCATAGATTGCAATTGTGACATGCGCCATAGCAGGTTGAGTCCCTCAACTCAAGGCGGGAAAATGTCGCTGCTCAGCACGAACTGAAGTAAACTGAGTGAACCTCACGAACTGAAGTGAGCTGAGGACTAAGATAAAAGCCAGAGAGGCTTAGAATCAGAACCTATAATGAACGGGAAGCAGCCATGATTGCTGCTTACGTGGTTGAAGCGAAGAGAAGCAGCCATGATTGCAGCTTACGTGTTTGTAATTTACATGCTTCTATCATTGAAGTTCTTTTGTAACTACTAATAAGGTATGTTTGTGTTGTGAAATGCAGCCCCTCATTTTTCGACTGCATTAGTTCATTTTAAACTGGATTACTTCCCATTTTTAGACTGGTTGTTTAGAGTTCTTCAATCAGACCGCCCATCACGAAGACGACAAAAGAGTAAGTTTATTTTTCAACATATTTTATTGATCTTCTAAAAATTATATTAGAACAAAAACATATTCATTCGTGAGGATTTACTTCCAAGCTCCCATCTCTTCCTTAGCCGAGAGACTTTGCGAAAACCTTTAGAACCATACCAGGAGCCATTCCAAGTATGAGCTAGGATTGAAAAACCTTTTACAATTAATATAAATGGCAATAAATTTACAGCATCTGTAGATCTCTAAAACCTGCATACATACTAATAGACTCTCGAGGAGAAAAAATCATGAAACTGAATTTAGGATAAACCAAGCATTGCCAACTGTCACTAAGTATGGAAGACTCGTAAAAATTGTTCAACCATGCAAAGCTTCTTAGGTCGTCCTCTGGACTGGAAGGGGACCACTGTGGCAACAATTAAATGCATCGCATAGTAACGAGTTGCCATAGTAATAATAAGCTCGGAACAACAATTATTATATATTTGATCTTCGAGTTTATATCATCATGATATGTTTCTTTCCTATACTTAGATATTTTTAACTGGTAAATAAATAAATAAATAAATATTTAAATGTCAATGAAGTCATAATTTTGAATACTTATGCCAACCTCACAAATATATATATTGTTAACTTAACCATATGAATAATGGGATTGCGTTATAATTAACTAGCCGATACACTGCCAGCCTGCGTTTGGTTTTTAAATGTATCAGGAAAATGCCTAAAGGGAACACCAAATATTACATTTAAAAGTTGCACAGAATTTTACTTTGCAGAAAAACTTTATGAAATTGTAAATTCGATAAAAAGTATTACATATAAAAGAATTGCATTGAAATAAGCAATATCCCTCAATACAAATATTTATCCTATAAATTAACCAAGTTCCCGTTGCCTTCTCTCGACAAACGTACAGTATCGAAGAGAAGCATTACATTTTAAAACTGCACAAAATTATCGCCCTCATTTTTCAGAGTGGCAACAGTGTTGATCTCAGCAACAATGGCAACAAAGCTGTATCAGTAACAATGGCTGCGTGCCATTTTTGCTGATATAATGAGAGAGAATTATCGATTTGATGCGATTTCATTAAAAAACATGAAATAAAAAAATCTCATTTGAGTTTTGAAAGAAATCGCTTCAAGGTGGGCTGGCTCTAGTTTATATGCACGTATGTACCAAATTTCGCGGCCCCGGGTCAATTAGCTTACGCTCAGTATAAACGAAAGACACACACACACACACAGGCAGACTTTCCCTTTTATTATTTGTAGAGATTACAGCATTGTTTAAGAACTGTAACATCTCGATCCTTAGTCTTTAACACCTGTAAACAATTATTAATGTTTTATGCAAACTGATTGCTTGCCTTCCCTACGGCTATTCTTTTTTAAAAAGTTAAGTCTCCACTATTAAATCCCGCTTTTGTGCTTACGTCTTCCTAGGTGTATACTGCCATGTTGTCTAGAAAGTTGATCGACTAAAACAAGATTTAGTTGGCAGCGTTTTTAGACAGCACTTTTGACAGAACTCACCAGACTGAAGCATTCTAAAGACTGAGAAAAAAAATCGCTGAAAATTGGTAGTTCGGCCTGGGTTTGAATACCTATGAATGGATTGGCAGTATGGGCGTTTTCGCGGTTTTCCTCACGTTTAATGCGGTTACGAACCAGTCTAAATGTCCTGTATGAAAAGCATCTCTTGTTTTACCCAGATAGCTATCGCGCGCTTTGCCATAATTAAACAAACGAAATCAAATTACCAAAATGAAATGCCCCAACATGTGAAACAGCTATCCTATTCTCGAATAACAGTGAAATGAGATACAGCTTTTGCAGGTGAAACAGTACTATTGAATTCTACCTTACACGAAATTAGTACAAAATAATAGATTACTTCAGCAGATTCTCACAATATTAGAAAATGGGTTGTCTGAATTCGAGTTTAAAATCTTTTAAACAGCCTAGTACATATGAAGTATAAGATACAACAATCGTAAATAAAAAAAGCCAAATCAGAACTGAATCCTGCAATATTCAGTTTTATTACTCTATAAAGTCTATTTATGTCTACTTTACGCGTGTCGAATGTTTGAGATAGCAATTTTTCCTCCAGCACATTTTGATTCAAACGAATACTTCTTTAACTTTATATCCTTTACGTAACGTCTTTAAACGAAAGAAAATAACTAGATCGGCAAATCCATTTGACGACTGAACGCAATAAAGATGAGAAATTTGGAGATTTCAAGCCGTTAGACTTATTTCAGCTATCAAACTTATTCCAGCACATAAAAGTGAAAATGAAGATAGTAGCTCTAGTTTTTATTATTATTACTAGGAATTGTTCTTTTTGCCTTGGCTGGCATTAAAGTTTAGATGAGTCATTTAAGTCTCAAGTTAATGATCTTAAGCTGCAAGCTTTTGTTGGATGTAATACGCTTCTCTGGTTTATTTCATTCATCTTAGAGTTTACCTATTAAACTCTGCATTTTAGTATACGTTTTTACGATTAAATCTTAGAGCCATGAATATAATTCACTGAATTTATTACGCTACAGTTTCTAACTCCTGCAAGTTTTACAGTGCTTGTACTTGTTCATTTAAAACGAATGAAAAGTCTTTGCAGTAACTGAAATTACATTTTCAGGGAGCAATCAAAGTATTAATCAAAGTATTTATGATTATTTTTAATTTCTTTAATAATCATAAATCAAAGTATTTATGATTATTAAAGAAATGAAATCAAAATAATGTTAACTAAAAATAATTTAAATATTTTCCGACGCATTACTGTGTCTTTTTACACAGTTTTGTTTAACTAGTTTTCTCTGCTTTTTGTTTATCTTGAAATCAATGAAATTAAGAGGGTCTAATTTGATTTCAATATTTACTTGAAATAGTAGATTGCGAAGGACGATCGAATTAAAGCCACGAGAAATGAGAAGCTCCAGCTTTCTGGGGAATCGATCAGAAGATCCTACTCCTCTTCTTACCACCAACCTTTCGAGGTTCTTTCACCTCGATAGTATTTTAAGTGCCCTCATGCCGTAAAGACACTATACGCTTACAAAGATATGTGCTTGCTGCGGGATTCAACTCGAGTTCAAAGCTTCGGCTACCGGCTTCTCCACTTTCATACCAACAGGGCATCGCCGTAAGATAATTTAACTCTGTTTACTGTATAAAAGAATTATGTTGACCTAGATGATGTCACTTCATGCATTTCATTTGTAGGGAGCACATGGAGCAGTCTGACAGCTAGATGAAAATATTTTTATGCACATGAATAGTTATTCTATTGATGTTTTGAACAAAGATATTTTTAGGCATTTTCATACATCATAAATCACTTGCGAAATGTGAAGTAGAAGATTATAGGAAGTACGCTGGTAACATCATATAACGGTTAATTATAAATGTGCTCTTATTTGTAGATAATATAAAATATCAGAGATTTAAGTTCGTTGAGTGGCAATAATAACTTTTTTTTTCTGGTGGGGCAGGATATTGGAATGTTTTGCATAGGGAGAAACCTAATACTGTTTCCAAAGGAAGTAAAAATCACAACGCCACTAATCGAGTAAAACATGATAGAAGCAAACTTAAAAAAAATAGATAATTTTTAATTTCATGCTTACGTATTATCTTTTCTTTGCCTCACAGAATTCACGTATTCAGAAGAACAGTAGATGGTTAACATACAGAAATAGCTTGCAAATAAAAAAAATTAAAAGAAAATTTTATAGTTTGCTCTTTTTAAATTTCAAAATAATTCCCATCTTAAAAATAGATGCTTCTTGTTAAAACTCTATCCCTCGGGAAAGAGATATAAAAAAAAAGAGAGCGAAAGACAGAGAGAGTTCTTCCAATCTGCAAAGTTCATGACATAGTCTCTTAAGAGGATAAAAGTGTCGTGAAACAGAAATAAAATTTTATTTCGTATAAATTACTGGTTATGTAACAGATCGTAAACCTGTGAATTAACCACTTTGCTCTACATTTACTAAAAACGATACCAACGCTTCGGTGTATCAAAAAGCCTATGAAATTCAACATAGCTTATCTCCCTGAACCAGGTAGAGACCTTAGGGAAAAGCGGAAATTAAATATTCCTTTTCTGACACTACGGCTACCACATTTTCAAACAACTGAATAACAAGGTAAGGTTCCAAAATTGAAATTCTCACACTTCTTAATTTTTATTATTGATATTATTTTTCCTTCAGGGTTTGCCGGATTTTATGAAGCAGCTGCTTTTATCGTGAAGGAAAACGTTTTCGTCAGTTCATGAAATACGGTAAGTAGTTGTAGACCACCTTTTATCTTTGAATTAATGTTTTAGCGAGAAAAATACATTTGATGATATTACTGTGACATACGAGAGTGAGTGAATTATTATTAATCAGTATTTCGAATTGTTAAAAAATGCACTTTAATTAATAATAAAAAATTGGTAGTTTGTTTCATAATGTGATTAATTCTAATATTTGTATACCTTGTTGATGATTAGTTACTTTTAAATCAAAATGTATTTTTTAAACTTTAAGATAAATGCATTAGAAGTTATTTCCCCCGCGTTCTTCGCATGAGTTCGTGGTGTAGTGGTCTGAAACGTGGCATGACTTCGTGAATTCTGATTTTTAAAAGCTGCTCAGGTAATGGCGTAGTTTCTGCCGGTTGTGCTCTTGCAGCCACTAGCTTCCAATTGAAGTTTCTCTAACACAAACGCTCTTTCGCGTTCCTTTTCTCTTTCTTCTTTTTCACGTTCTTCTTTTCTTTCTCTTTCTTCTCTTTCGTGTTCCTTTTCCCTTTTTTCTCTTTCGCATTCTTCTTTTCTTTCTCTTTCTGCTCTAATTGCAGCCAGTAGTTCTCGAGTAAATTCCTCATCATAACCGGGACTTTCAGTAATCAATTTATGCGATCGAGCAATCTTAAATTCAGGTTTCACGGTTAAATCTAACTATTTTGCTACCACTTTTAAATCCTGTTTTTTTACTCCTAGCTAAGAATGACATGTTGAACAAGTTACCTTTAATATGCTTTCTTTTGAAATTGAATCTAAAACTTCGTACTTGTATTAAAAATGTACAATTTAAGCGAGGCTTGTCAAATACGAAATTCACTCTAACCAATTGGAAATAATTATTTAAACAACTTTGCCAGTTTGGCACAAAATAAAATAATACTACGCTGGGTTGACGTTTTAACTCACTATTCACAAGCCTCGTTAGCTATAACTATAGAAACACCTTTGCCAGTAATGCAATACAATGGAATTTTACCCATGTAAGTTTGACGATTTTACTATCTATCTCCGCGCCAGGTTGGCGATAACAAAAACAATTTTTGGCAGTTTCGCAATACAACTTTTACAATATACACTCTGTAATACGTCAGGATGACGTTACTATCTATCACACGCCTGGATGGCGAGAACTAAGAAAAGACTTTTGCCAATTCTGCAATATAATCAAATCACACTACCTCAGTTTGACAGTACAACTTATTTCCCATACGCCTGCTTGACAACAAATTCAAAAACTCAGCTAGCAGTTCTTTTTTTTATATATAATAAGCGCTGGGATGGCTTACACATATCAATTATCAACATAAAAATTCAATACAAATAACAGTAAAGGCTGAATAATAATTTAAAATACTTTTTTTTACCACAAACATCACTTATAATTCATGCCTAAAATTTTTAGTATCAATTATTGTACACAAAAACTTACACTATTCAAATATAATTCTGAAATGAAATACTTAAATTCAATAAAAAACTTTTATGAAAACAAAAGTTAATCTTATCTTCAGAGATCAGCAATATCCTGTTCTGACAATTCTTTCCTCGGACGCAAGTTGTAGAAACACAGAAGATAACATTTAAATGATCTGCTTCAAAGACTGACTTTAAAACCGCAGACTTCTGATATCCATTTCTCCTTGAAATGAACAAACTCCGCAACTGATACTAGCAAACTTGTTCTCAAAATTTCAGCAACTTCCTGGGATTAGGAGACGAGCACCATCGAAATTTATAATTGCACTCCTAATTTCCAGTATCTCGGTGGAACCTGCAACTTTATAAGACTGTAATGCATTTTGCAGTAATTGACGAAATAACAGATAATCTTCTTAGTAAAATATAAATTTTATTTTTATTTTACGGAGATAGATCATTTGAATAAAATTCTTTAGTGGCAAAATTTTCATGCAACTACTTGCTAGTAAAACTTCAGAAAAACAATTTTTTAAACAATTTCTTCTGTTGCTGAGCAACAGTTACATCATAAAAATATGGCGTTGCCACTTCAATAATTAATATAGTTATTTGTTAAATAACAAGGTATTACAATCCTCACTCTACTTAAAATACGAAATAAATAATAATGGTACCGGAGATAATTTTTCTTTTGAAGTTAAACCAGAAAGAGGTCCCATACCAGTATATTTATAATAGTATAATAATGCTGACTGTAAGAGAAGGCTTATTGTGGTTATGCAGGATGTTCTGATGACAACAGTTATATTTTTCATAACTCCCTGAAAGATTTATGGAACATCTTGCAATTCTACTCAGACATAAAATCTCATAACCATACTAAAATAGAGTGCAACGAGTCATGAATGCGGGAAGATTTGAGAAAAATCTCCGGTTTGAACGGAGACGTGAATGCTTACAACTAACCTCCTCACAATTTAAATAGCAATACATTTCACTCAATCTGACAGAGACAAACCACCATTGGATTTCTCCTAAAATATTGCTACCTTTATCTCTGGACATTTCTTGTTGAGGACATGATTCATGTTTTGCAATCAGTTTAGTAACTATCGAGAAATACTTTGACATGATGAACAAATTCTTGTGCCACAGCTGCCGATGCATCTGGGAATTTCCTTGGTCTGACTGTTCCATGAATAGACCGATTTGCGTAGAAAATTCTTGAAACACTTTTCATGAAAATGCGGGTGATGAGTCTCGTGTTTCACAATGCTTAACCTATTCAATCATCTTACCTGCGATTATGTGACTATTAGGTTTCAGATTTCTTACATAATTTTCAGCACCTTTAATACAGCGCGAGTGCTTTGCAATCTGCATGAAAGCATAAGCCCACGATGATCATTCATAACAAATATGAATTACAATGTGTTATTATGTATGAAGGGACTGTATAAGTTTGTCGATTTTACATGCACAGAAAATTGTAGGATTTATAAAATTGTTAATTTGCTCAACACTATGCATTATTGAACTTTTTAAAGAAGATTTGTTTTCCTATGTGATACCTTTCCTGAATAGTATGTAGAAAATTCCTAGAAAGTTTTATAGCATATTGATTACCATCTCTTTACATTTATCTGAAAATAAAGAATTCTACTACTATTTATAAGAGAAGTCAAAGACTAAAATATTCATCTTTTATGTTTTTATAGAACCATTCTGCATAATTACTTATCTAAATATTATTAATGGTCTTTAGTTGTCCTATTTAGGATTCTGTATTTTTTCATTTGATTATGCTAACGTTCTTTGAATCCTAAAATTTAAAATTTAATTAACAATTTTAATAATTTAATACGTGATTTTTATGCTCTTTTGCTTTGATCTGTACCGTTTTTGTTTAAAAAAACATAGTCATTGGACGCAGGTTTTTCTTTATGAGTAAAAAATGCATACCCAGCCTTTACTAAAATACACCTAAAATGACTCTTTACTAAATATATTTTTCCACATGTATGTATAACTAACTAGTTTAATAACAAAATTGCACCTATAATCCGGTGATAAAAGAAATAATGAGAACTACAGTGATACACAAATTTGTCGTCTTAAAAAATAACCATCAAATCTGAAATTTCACTTTTCAACTAATATAATCAGTTCGAATCTAATGAATAATGAATAATATTTTTAAAATAAAAATACCTAACTACTTTGTAGGGTTTATATTTATTTTAACTAACATTTATTTTAAGTTTAAGCTATCTTTCCTGTCAAGCCTTACTTTCCCCTGGAATTGCCAATGCCAGAGTATGTAAATTTTAGTAGAACGCGCAAGTTATTCAAAAAGGAAACGAGTTTGTAGGTGTGCTTTCTTGATTCACGAGCGTGAAGGTTGCTAGGTAGAAATTTAAGAACCGCGTGTTTCGGCCTGTGTGCTTGCTTCGGCAGTTAGTTGAATCTTTCAACTTTTTATTCAGAAAGTTTGCTGAAATCTCAGCTGTATCTTAGAACGCGGTTAAGTTAGTTACGTTTAGAGAGCCTCGTAGGAAGTGACTTGTTATTATTCATTTTTATTTGTACTTTCTCATTTTTATTTAACCGCCGGGTAGGCGTAGTTTGTGAACACATCTGTAATTTCTAAAGTGGAATAAAAAGGGAGTTAAACCCTTCTTAAGAGTTTGTGTAATTTCCAGTTCATAGCAGTCACTACTACTGTTGCGGGCAAGTTGGGGCCACGCAACACCACATTGGCGCCCGAACACTTTCGACCTGAAATGGCCGAAAACTGGATGGAAGCTCCTGGACATGTCCAACAACAAGAAATGGCTAGCCAATTGAAAGGATTTGGATACCTGGTCCAGACGATGAGAGCATCAATCAAGCCAAACGTCAATTTCGACGGAAAAAATTCGGTGGCGATATTCTTAGAAGGTCTAGAAAATCATTTCCAGCTATACCCTGTACCTGAAAGACAGAAAGTTGCCATTGCCACGTCTGCACTAAAAGGACAGGCCTCGCTATGGTGGAAGAATATAGGTAAATTTTTATTAGGGGAATTCGGAGGCCAAACATATACCTTTGAAAATTTCAAAAAGTCATTATTAAAGGCCTTTCCCATAGTGAAAGACCGAGCAAAGCTAGAAGCCGAACTATATAGTTTTTATCAACGGAATATAGAAGAGTTGACGGACTTTATTCTGCGAAAAATTAAGCTGACGGATATGCTGTATGGGAAGAAACCCGACGCAGAGATTATTGAAATAATCTTACGAAGATTGCAACCTGCTGTTCAAGATTACTTCGAAATTCGAAACCCAAGCACATTGCAGGAACTCTTCGAGTTGGCGATCAAGTTCCAAAATCGCAGAATAGCGGAAAAAACTAGAGGGGCATCGTATTATCAAGGTCTCCGAAGGCAATTCTCAAATGAACAGATCAGAAACACGAATCGCTCTTATGGGGGAAAGAGCTATCAAGCTAACTCATCGAAGCTCGAAGGTCAAGGCCCAAAAAGGAAATTTGAAAACATTCGTCCGCGTACCCAGAAGGCAGAAGTTGAAAGGAAAGATTTAAACGATTAGAGGAGCCTGTAAAAGCGAGGGTCTAGACGTAACCATCGAGATGGTTACGGTCTAGACCCCGGAAATTTCGAAAATACCCTCAAGAAGATAACTAAATACGGTCGTCGTAAAGAACTCACAATTACCGATTATACAAGTCCTGGTTGGCGATGTACCAGTAGAAGCCCTCATCGATACAGGGGCAGAAGGTAATTTTATGAGTGATACTTTTTTTAAGAATTTTAATAGGTTACGATTATTTAAAAATAAAAACACAGAAATCATAGCAGCGCAAGGACAAACTTGTCAATGTATTGGCAAATTATCATTACAAATACAGGTTAAAAATGAAAGCCTTAAAGTATTAATTTTTGTGGTAAAAAATTTGCAATGTCCACTTATTTTAGGTATGGAGTTTTTAAAAGCAGCGAAGACCAAACTGAATTTTTAGGAAAATTCAATTATGCCGGAAATGGACCGGATGGTGGTGGAGCCAGTGGAACATCCGCAAGTCGACCTTAGCCATTTGAATGACCATGAAAGCCAAGCCATCCAGCAAGTGGTGAGTACTTTTTCGAACTTGTTTTCAGAACGGCCTGGTAACTGTCAAATTGTTACGCATGATATACAGTTAACTGCCGACAAACCCTCTAGTGCCTTTATCAAGTGCCCCAGACAATTTTACTGCAAAGTTAGCTCCAAAATTTGTAGGCCCCTATGTAATTCTGGAAATCAAATGAGTCGTATTGTACCTTAAGAACGAGAGAGGGGAAACTGCAAAGCAAATCCCGACCAGGTGAAAAATTATTATAATCAAAATGACTTTGAAATCCTTAAAAGTTTCTTGCAGGACTCAAGCGCAAAAGAAGTAGAAGGTCCAGAAGTAACGTCACCCGCTCCACCACCCAAGAAACAGAGAACAGAAGAGGAACCTAGCCCTTCTACAAGTCATGCTACGGTCCCGAAAAAAAGAAGGGAAAATGTTCAGACTCCAGCATTTAAGAAATACAAGAAAGCAACCCCTCCGCGTAAAGAATCTTTGGTAAAGAGGAAAAGACCAGTTACAACGTATCGCAGTAGAAATTCTGCGTCGAGGAAAACACTTCCAGTGCCAGATAGTCAGGAGCAAACAGGGCCGCCGCTCACGAGAACAAAAAGACAGCAGCAGGAACGAAAAGACCACACCAACAGAAGAAATTCAAGGACGATTCCAGACCAGAGGCCGCCAAGACCAGCCGTCCAGGGGCAAAACGGAAAAGACAGGAACCCGACGACTACCACTCCAAGAGGCCGCCGTACAGAGTGCGAAAAAGAAAAATCACCATGGACGAAACTCGAAGAACACAAAAGGAGACGACTGACTTCTATGACCTCCATAATGTGGGAGCAGTTCTGCCGGAAGAGGATGTCGGAGTTCCAATCATCGAAAACTCAAAGATAAGTTATAGATCTTCTATATTTTTTTTTCTTTTGCCCGAAATGTTATGCGTAAATACTAAGTTCTATGTTTTGACGGAAGTCAATTTGTCTCGGTTGAGACTTAGTTTTGTTTTACTTTATTTATCTAAGGCAAAAGTATTATTTTCTTTAAGTTTAAATTCAAGAACAAGCAGTTCCTGTTGGTCGAAGGACTAATTCTGTTATGTTAAAGCCAAAATTGGGCCGAAAGTAAAATAACTTCGTATTCTTGTATTAATGAGAAATTTAGTTTCAGTGCCGCCAGCTTGGCGAAGAAAGCGTGAAGTAAAACTTTATTTTTATCTTATTCATTTTATGGTAAAGTGTAAAAATCATATGTATTAGAATTTTGTAAATACACGTAAATACTTGAAAGTTATGTAAAAGTAGAATTTAGTCTAGAAGCATAAAATTTTAGATGCAAAAGTAAATACTCGAAAGAAATGAATTCAAATTTATGTATTAAACTGTAGATAAAATCATGCTTTAGAGCGAAAGCCTGCATGTCTAAAGATGAATGAGGGGGAAATTAGAATGAATGTGTTTTGTAGGGTTCTCCACCTACACTTGAATTTTCAGAATGTTAAACATAGTTCATCGAGTTCAAAATTGGGCCGAAAGTAAAATAACTTCGTATTCTTGTATTAATGAGAAATTTAGTTTCAGTGCCGCCAGCTTGGCGAAGAAAGCGTGAAGTAAAACTTTATTTTTATCTTATTCATTTTATGGTAAAGTGTAAAAATCATACGTATTAGAATTTTGTAAATACACGTAAATACTTGAAAGTTATGTAAAAGTAGAATTTAGTCTAGAAGCATAAAATTTTAGATGCAAAAGTAAATACTCGAAAGAAATGAATTCAAATTTATGTATTAAACTGTAGATAAAATCATGCTTTAGAGCGAAAGTCTGCATGTCTAAAGATGAATGAGGGGGAAATTAGAATGAATGTGTTTTGTAGGGTTCTCCACCTACACTTGAATTTTCAGAATGTTAAACATAGCTCATCGAGTTTTAGTATGTCGATTAAGGTTTGTCTATTTGGTCGTTGAATTCTAACAAATCATTGTGGTTAGGGGGAAGTGTTGTAATACTAAAACACGAATATTCCCGTTTGACACCACACATGGTGGAGAACCAGGGCAAAGTTAAATTCATGTTTGAATACTTGAATGAATGTTGCATTAAGCAGTTATTAAGGAAAATAAAACGATCGAAAGCGAAAACTTTATTCAGTGTCAAGAAAATGTAAATTATAATTTATTTAGGAGATACTGATACTTATTCCTTCCAGATGCTGGAAGGAAGAGAATAGATTGATTGCTGAAGTCCAGGAAAGGTTGCTGTAAGAAGAGATAGTAAAATGATTATCTACAGAAATTTATTCTAAGTTTTGAGAAAACAGTTTGTTTTATGTAAACGAGGCTCTTGAATTTTAGTTCAGAATATGGAAACTTTTCAACAGGTAGTTTCTAGGACCCGCTTCCAAGTTTACCAAATTCTGGCAGCGGCAAATGTAGGGTTTATATTTATTTTAACTAACATTTATTTTAAGTTTAAGCTATCTTTCCTGTCAAGCCTTACTTTCCCCTGGAATTGCCAATGCCAGAGTATGTAAATTTTAATAGAACGCGCAAGGTATTCAAATTTTCAGCAGAAGTATTTTGAGTTAAATAGAAGGGAAACGAGTTTGTAGGTGTGCTTTCTTGATTCACGAGCGTGAAGGTTGCTAGGTAGAAATTTAAGAACCGCGCGTTTCGGCCTGTGTGCTTGCTTCGGCAGTTAGTTGAATCTTTCAACTTTTTATTCAGAAAGTTTGCTGAAATCTCAGCTGTATCTTAGAACGCGGTTAAGTTAGTTACGTTTAGAGAGCCTCGTAGGTAGTGACTTGTTATTATTCATTTTTAGTTGTACTTACTTATTTTTATTTAACCGCCGGTTCGGCGTAGTTTGTGAGCGGCAAGTGAACGCATCTGTAACTTCTAAAGGGGAATAAAAAGGGAGTTAAACCCTTCTTAAGTATTTGTGTATTTTCCAGTTCATAGCAGTCACTACTATTGTTGTGGGCAAGTTGGGGCCACGCAACACCACAATTTCTCAAGTATCCGAATACCTAGGAAAAGTAACCAATGCATTCCTAAATTACTATATTTTTTATTTAATTAAATGATTACATTGATGTTATGATAACAGCATTATATGATTAAATGATTACAGGAGACTACGATCATCACAAAATGTTCATGGTTAGCACTGTAATCTCTTTAATCTTTCTATTCATTTTAACAGGCTTCACTAGCGACCTAAAGGTAATATTGCTGATCACTGGTAATACAATCCAGACTCAAAACCCACTAAAAAGATTACCTACATGAGAATTTTAATGATTTTCTCAGTGGACAATATAAATATGAGTCACTTCCCTTTAGAATGTTCTCCATTAACTCTTCCTCTTTTTATTAGACAGACAGTCCTTGCAAATCAGCCATTATGCTACTCCAAGTACTCCTATTCATTTTAATAGCTTGGTATCATTACGCATTGTTATAAAGTTGGAATGACTATTTTACCTACGTGTCAGCCTTCTCCTTATCTATCAGTGAGCGCTTCAAAGAACTATGGAAATTTCTAAATCAAAACTCTCTTAGAAGAAGAAATAAAAAATAAAATGTTTCTATATAAAAATGTTTTGTACTAAAAGCTAAAGGATTAGCGGTCTAGACTTACTTAAGACTTACTTAATTACTTAATACTCTACTTAATGCGTACAGACCTTCTTCCGTCAATTCAAATAAAGTTTCTGTGATTTGTTTATGATTGGCGTAGAATTCTCTTACAATTGGAAAGCAAAAATAAGAAGAGTGAAATAAATATTAAAATCAATTCAATGTAGTATCACGGGGGCGTTTAAGGTCGATATTTACATAATTCCATTTCTTTACTCCAGCTACTTTTAGTGAGTGAAACGTCATCAAGACAAAGAAAAAAAAATCATACTTCGAAAGTACCATTGCATTCTTTGCAAAAATTAAGACTGATAACGTTGTTGCATATATATCCTTTCAAATTATTCCTGCGAAGTCACCGGATGTTTAACCTATGGATTATTGTGCCTCTGATCTCTGGAAAAAAGCCCTTTCTAAGGACAAACCCACCACAATTGATGGACTTTGGAAGTACTGGAAGAGGAATGGAAATCAGTAGCTCTGGGAATTTTACGTAAAATCCTTCTATCATGGAAATCAATATGTAGCTTTATCATACAAGAAAATGATCGAATATTTAAAAAAATACTATTTACACTTTAAACATTAATTAAACGGCCCTAAAGGTTTTCTAAAAATACGTAAACATTCTCTGTATTGATGCCCAGAAATTCCCTTAAGTGAATTTAGAAGAGAGAGGCAGACTTAATCGCAACTAACTTAAGTAACTTCCCTCTCAGAAGCTTAAAACTTCTGGGAAGTTAGTAATGATTACTAGCTTATAAATAAAAGAACTGCAAATCAAGCTGATGTTAGTCAACAGCATTTAGTAGTCTTCTTAACTGTTAATGCACTTTATATTTCCTTCGAATACGTTTTGAGAACAGGAATGATCAGCAAGTTAGATTTCATTGAAAGAAGAAAGTACTGAATGTTAGCCAAAATAACAAGAAATTCCCATATAAGAATTTAATTATTATTTTATAAATGGTAAATTTTGCAAATGTGTAAATATAACCAATTTTTGCTGATGTGTTGTGGCTAATCTCCCAAGTCTGACCTAATCAGAACAAGCCCACGAATTTCATCGTGGCAAAAAATGCAGTAATGCGTCTGTGCTTTGCATCAGCCTGGAGAATCATATAGCAAACAGTACGACTTTATGCAATTCCGTCCCAGTTTTGAAGAAGAGCAGCCCTGATGAAAAGTCCTAGGGCCTTCCTTTCTTCTTCTTCTAAATTAAAGCTATAAACAATTGTAAATTTAAAATATAAATGTTATTTTCTACCCTACATATGTTTAATAAATTAGCCGTAGGCGGAAGTATTATAAATTGTTTTAAGCACTTTTAGGCACGCGTTTTTTCATTCATTCTACCCAAGTAAGTAAACATAATAAATTTCTCAAATTTAAACATCCAGACTTATTTTATACGAACGCATAAAGTAGCATAAATCTATTATATATGAAAAACCAAAGCATTATTAAAAAATGGCCATCACACCAAAGGGACTGTACTCAAATTCTGAAAAGGGCTAGTAACTTGCGACTGTTATGTTTTTAGGACATGAGGATATTTAAAATCCTTCTTCTTGAATGCCTTCTTGAATGGTCGGTGGTAGCATATTATGATTACAAAATTTCAGATACTACATCGGATGTGTTGCGTTTTGTACGCAAGCTTAGACATCAAATATTCCAATCTAATATATTTATATAAAAATACATTTAGAAACGGTATTTATAAGCAAAATGAGTTATTTTATCATCTACAATAGAATTTTCCATCAAAATTTATTCATTGGGGCAGGCAAAATATCAAAACATAGTCTTTTAGAATCTTGGAACGAAGATGCTCCCAAAACTTCTAATAAGCACCAGCTGCCTAATTTAATTTTGGCGCTTTCAGCTTTCCAGTAGACAGTTCTGAAGACAGTCATTGTTTCCAGGTCATTTGTGCATGGAATCAAAGTCGAACTTCCCTTTCATTCTTCTATTCTAATCATGTAAATTGGAAAAGTTTTATCGAAAGTATGGCACGAGGAAACCAGCTGGAAAGCGCATTACCCTAGCGAATATTTTGACGCGTTTGGGCAGAAAATGTACTCGACTGTACTTCCGAGACAATTCCAGACGAAACCTAAACTTGGTGCCACAAAGATTCTTGTCTGGCTTTTCAATAATGCATTTAATGGAGCATTGATGACCATTTTAGTCATTCAAGCTGTCTGAATAATATATGGAAAGGTTCAGGCTCTGTTTACGAAAAGAGTAAATACGAAAAGGTCATTTTCTCAATAGCACGTTGAGTGGTCAAGACTCTGTTTAAAAGTCGTGTGTATCGGCGCTGGAATGTTGATAAATAGCATGTCAATGACAACACTTTAGCTGAAATATGACTAAGATGGAATATTATATGATAGACGTAGTCATGCATAAATTCTCAATCATTAAAATTTAATGTTTCTAAAATATTATTCGATTTAGTCTCTTAATTTATAGATTTCAAAGCATAAATTAAAATAATGGCTTGATATTTCTCACTGACTATTTATTGTGAATGGGAAACACACTAATATTATTCATTTATTTTTTTTTCAAATAAGTAATAACAACATATGCTCTAATGACGATATTTGCGATAATTCTAATAATCTCTTTTTTATTTTATTATACATTACCGTCAAATACTGCGATGCTCCAAAATTAATTTTCGTGATTTAAAACACGCTATGAAAGTTATGTCATTTTTTAGGTAAGATAAAGCCACTAATATGCAAAGTTGTTTTTTTATGATCTTCTCGAAAGATTTTAAAAATACATCGGATGAAGCGTTATACATGAAGAATAAAGCTAACTTCTTGCTTTAGTGTATAATCGTAGAAGGAGTTTGGAACCTATGCAACTAACCGAGGAGCTGAATTTAATCTTACTGTCAAAGACTGGAAATTAAGTTACCTGACCGTATAAAACTTATTATGTTTTGAATAATATATTTAGTAATAATTAATTGCTATTCTTCTTAAATATTCCTTCTTCAAAAAGCTTACACGAATTTTTTTGCGTTAGAAATATAATTATGTTTTTCGGTCCATGTTGAAAAATAAAATTATGCCACAAAGGCGTTAATCATCCATGCATTTGGACAAACTGCCAATTCTGAGATGTATTGCCAATTCGTTAGGCTTACGGTCTTTAATTTACATCCCAAACAGGCTGGTAAATTATCATTTCTTAAAAGACTTGGCTCCCCAAGCGGCATATGTTCTTTTAATTTTCTTTCAACTTTGTAACTATGCATTGTTTAAAAAGCGAATCATTTAAAAGACAGCTATTTAATTTTTTATAATTCATATACTTATATTTTCAGTAGCATATATAATTGATACTACTTATGTCAAATAAATGCATTTTATAAAAGTTTGTGCAATTTCTGTGTACTAACAGAATAGATACATGTTTATGAAAGCTGAAGTACCACGAAGGGTCAGGTCAGAAAAAAAAACGGGCTAAGTTTAAGACAATGCATCTATATTAATGGTATTACAATACATTATGAAGCCGTACATTAGTTAGAATAAGAACTTTGTGGTGTAGTGTTAATGCTTCAACGGTGTGATGTTGAACTCCAATGAAAACACTAATGACGGAACACCACATGAAAATTTTATTGAACGCCCAAAAAAAATGGCTACATACAATTCCGAAGAGAAAAACCTAAATCTTTTTTCTTAAAATCAAATTCTATGCATTTTACGTGCGAGAGCAATTCGTGGCTCTCGAGCTTGCGTTTTTAACATTGCCAACGATTTAATTATTTTAATAAAGACTATTTTAACAACTATTGAAAACGTATTTGTAAGTTAAAAAATAATAATTTTCAGCTTATGCTCACGAGACATCCTTGTCCATATTAATCTTCAGTCTCTTCTTCTTTTATGTGACCTTATCACAATTTGTATTCATTGTGGCTTTTGTCATAGATGTTCCTGAGGGAGTCATTAGGTTATTGTAAATCAGGCAATGCGAAAAATGTGCTATGCCTTCATTGTGACTCGAACCTGGGACCTCTCGAATACGCGCTGAGTGTGCTACCGTTACACCACAAAAGCATGCAGAAAGGAGGGAGAAAATACCTTATGTACCCCGTTTTAAAGGGCGACTGGGGATCAGGGGACTCAAGCGCTAAATCCTGGTGGTGGAGAATCATTATCTACCACCTTTTAGTTCGGGCGCCACTGCAGAGTAATTATAAATTCTTTTGATGCGAGAGACGTGAAAAATAAGCAATGCCCTCCCTGGAACTCGAACCTGTACCTCTCGAATACGCATCGTGTGTGTTACAGTTAAACCACGAAGGCATGCAGAAAGGAAGAGGGTCAGGCTGCGCCCACTTCTGGTACCTTATATATTCCCCCTTTTAAAGGGTGACTGGGGATTAGAGAACTAATTCGCCAAATGCTGGTGGTGAAGAATCATCATCCACCGCCTTTTAGTTAGGGTGCCATTGTAGTGTTATTAAGTTTTTCTTTTTTTTTTTTTTTTTTTCTTATGCTGGAGACGTGAAAAATGACCAAAGCCGTCGCCGGAACTCGAACATGGAACTCTCGTATGCATGCTTAGTGTGTTACCGTAACACCATGAAGGCATGCAGAAAGGAGGGGAAAAAATACGCTATAGCCTTTCAAGCAGTTTCAAACCGAGTCCACAATTCAGGTGTATAGACAGCTTGAGGAAAGTATCTGTTCAATCCCCCAAGTGACTATACCTCACAGACGTTCAAATAGCGACATAAATGATACATAAGTAAACCAGGGAAGAAAATGTATCTTCTGCTTTTTCAAGATTTGGCCAGTTCAGGGCATGTAATCTAATCTCATTTTAAAGGAGATCACGCTAGAAATGCACTGGTGGCGAAACATTCGCTCAGCTTCTACAGCTTTCTACAAAGAACTGTTTAGATTAAGAATGCAGTTTAGAAAATTGTCTGTACCATCTAACGTGTAGGCGGACATCATTTCGATTCAGTTTTAGATGGAATAATCAGAATACTTCCAGTGTAATCTAATTTTAGGTGGAATAATCAGAATGCGTGACTTGTTTTCAATGCAATCCAATTTTAGGTGAAATAATCAGAATAAGTGACTTTTTTCAATCTGTATGCCATTTTGCATTTTTATAGAAGTCTGAAGCTAGTCTTCTGTGTGCAGAAGCTATCGAAACGTACAAGCAGTCGATGTCATTAAGTGTAGCGAAGCTTTAATGCAGAGCTAATATTTCAGAAGAGGTTGTACTGTTTTCATTACTGTACGTTAGGTGCTATCAATCTGGTATATCATCACAGGTCTTATTTCACTATCGGATGTTCAATTATTCCGCTTCCCTTAAATCCTCTGCTTCCAACTTCATATCATTGTCATGACATGTATGTCTGTTTTCAAGCGCTATGTCACTTTCAAAAATCCTCCTTCGTGGAGGTTCACAATTTGTAATTGTTGGAGCTCTATAATTTGCTCATACGGCGCCCCTGAGATCGGTGAGGTACAATGATTCCTAAAGAATCACTTCCGGCTGGCTTTCTTAGAATTACAATTTTCATAAAAGTGAGTATATATTTCTGATTTCTACAACTGATAGATTGTATGAGCATTTGCTCTGTTTGTGCAGTTAGCAAGAAATGTTTCTAACACCGTATATTAAATATGTCACTTAACCGTATTTTCTTCTTTGTTTGACTCTGTATTAAAAAGAATGTGTAAAGCAATTTAAATTTAAATTCTTTTTAGTAATGAAGGTATGACACGAAATGTACTGTTGAGTATTTACAAACATAACAGTGAAAACGTATGTTGAATTTTACTTATAAATGGCATTATCATATATGTATATGGCTTATGTATATGGCATAAACTAAATCTATTGAGGCATCATCTATCTTAAATGTAGGAACGTTTCTTTCACTACTGAATGCATGTAAAAATATTACAGGTGAAATTTTTATCCTAAGGAGACTATTTAATAACCTTTATATAGAAAAATTTTCATTTCTCGTACATTTTATAGTGAACATATATAAAAAAACCCTAAAATAAACTCTTAAAAGTATTATTAAGTATTTACTGGATGCTTTAATGAGAATAATAATTGCACGTTAGGCCAAATTCATGAAAATTTCTGTATAAATCACATCGTACTTTATTTTTCCAACATCTGCTTTTATTCCACTAACTATTCTTAAACAAAAAGCATCGGAAAGATACCCAAGCACGTTTTCCGATGCCTCGTTGCCATCAGTGTAAGAAACGTGCTCTCCTTAAATACTCCAAGATGTCTTTTACTTAAACGATGACAACTTCTTTTCCAAGATGGCACATGGTTGGGAAAAAGAACGCTCTTCATAGCTTCGTCATAATCTCTTTTATCGCAAAAGGTAGTGTTACTTTATTTATGGCACTTTGTCGGTATTGCTGTGATTTAAGGGACAAGGAAAGTTTTAAAGTGAGCTTTAAATTCAGTGATTTATGTCGGGAGCGAATTTAGCCACTCATGCTTGGCTTTAATCTTCGACATTTTTCAAGATTTTCTCTCAAGCATTTCCGCTCAGAGATTAATGGTCAATGATTCATCAATAAAATGTCCCCTGTTATATTTTCAGGAAATATTTTACTTTTAATCTGTAAAATAAATTTTAGTTTGGTGTATGTTCCTTTGATGCATTGCAGGCACTTTAGATTCTGATCTAAATCTGGTAATGCCTTTAGAAATGCTAATATAAGTTACTATTTTTGTGATGGCAGAGCCGAAAGTATCGCTTAATCTACATAGGAATTCAGAAGGTGAACTCTGAAGTTGTGCTAAATTGGTATGCTCAGCACATGGAAATATTTCAGTTTCATTTATAAGAAAATCAGTTTGTTTGTACTTGTAAAATAGTAGTCGACATTTTATGTGTTTCTGGCAAATATTTGAAACATTTAGTCCTGTTTCTATCTCCCATTTAATACTAGTCATTCATTCCTTCCCAATCTCTCTAGAACATTTTGATTTGGGATTTTACATTACATATTCATAAAGCGCAATTATTCTTGAGTCATTCTTGAGAGCTGATAAAATACGGAGGATTATTCAGGATTCCGTAAATGGTTTTAAAATTTCTCAGCAAAAACCTATTTAAACTATACCTAATTTTTGTGATGCAGAAAACTGTAGACGTTATTTCGCCATATATATATATATATATGGCCAAATATCTGTGGACTGTATATATATATATATATGTATATATATGTATATATACAGAACACAGATGGTTAGTGTGTATCTTAGCTGATACGGTAGACACGTATGCGATAATATGAACTAAAGGCAATGTATCAGCGAAACGATTGGGATAATGCTAAAGACTACCAGGCAGTGAAAGGACAAAAATTTGCTGAGAGCTTTGGAACCGCCTAAGAAAATGTCGCATGTGATGAAATTCAAAACTGGAGTGAAATTGCATTTAACGCGTTTTCGCTTCAACCTTTGCATCCATCTTATTGGTAAATATTATTCTATATGCGCTCTCAGAAAAAGGACCAAATTTTCCAAATAAATCCTCTTGAAGTCAATCCCGTATAAGTAAAATAGACATAACTTATGATTGATCCTTTGTTATGTTTCACGTGGTTAAGCTCGATTTTAAGTACGTTATTTGAGAAACTTTAAAACTTTTGAAAATATGAATACAATTGCTCATAATCTGAATGTAAACCACTTCATTCATACTCTATGTTTGTCAGTTAACAATTAGATAGACCTTATTTTCAAAATCCGGGAACTTAATGCACATGTGCAGAAATACGCAGGTAAAATTAATCAGCTTTCAAATATAATAGTTTTAATATTCACTTAATAAGAATCATAAGCATATACCTTAGAGAAGCAAGCACGAGAACTTTATTTTCCATTTTTTTAGTCTTTGGAACCGAATCGAAAGTTACCATTAAGAAGTCATCGAATTCTCTAAAAAAAAAATAAATAAATAAATAAATAAGCATAGTATTTACAGCACGCACTAGACGCCGTTTAATGTGATCGAGATTAATATTATCATTTAACTATTGTTATCAAATTGCCTATGTCTTTCCTGTTTGTTTAATAAAATATGAAAAATGCATCACTTACAGTGATGAAAAATTCGGTTAACATTTTAAAAATATTATAGTAAAATTTTTAAACTGTTTAAACGAAGTCAAATAAAATCAAAATAAATTAGAAATTGTCAAGCGATAGAAAAATGTCGCCATTTAAGAAAATAAATCACCAAACAGTTTGGTTTCGCTTTCAATTAACGATTTAAAATTAAGAAAAAAAAAAGAGGAACCTTACTTTAGCATAGATTTTGGTAGCAGCCAAACACAGGTCCCTCTCCTTCAAGAGCAAAACCAATCTACAAAGCTTCCCTTTTTCTTTGTTCCAGAAAACAAAATTTATGAAACCGTTTGCTAATGTTGGTTCTTTTGAACATTTTTTAAATTTACATCGTCTGTTATGTTTCAAAGAAAGTTGCCCTACAAGTATTAAGATTAGGTGTTCAACATCGTAAATAAACTTTGCTTCTAAGCATTTTGGAAGTGTTCCTAAACAAAATAGAACAATAAACGCGTTGTTATTTTCTCGCTCAGTCCAGCGTGCCTTTGAGGTGTAACGGTTAGCACACTCGTCGCGTATTCGAGAGGTCCTTTTTCGAGCCCCGAAGAGGGAATTGCTCATTTTTCACCTCATCATATGTATCACATCATTTCATATGTATCACATCAAGAAATGACTCTACATCATAAAAAATATTTCAGTGCTCCTAAAATGCAGTTGAAGGTAGTAGAAGTTAATTGAAGGATATTTTTTCTCATCTTCTAATGTTACCGTTCAGTTAATATTATCACAATAAGCCGAGTCTACTGTATTTCATTAAAATTGCTGTCTTTGAAGGTTACATATATCTTCTAATGTTTAGAAAGATGTTATAATCATTTACAGAAATGAGGTTTCTCAATAATATGTAAAGATAATTCATCGTTAAGACGATGATATCTGTTTTATCGTTGAAACACTTTTCTGCTACACTGAGCTTCCAACCAGAAGTTTTCTAAAAGTTGGTAATTTGTCTGTGGATGATTGGAATCTCCAGTTATTATCTCTGAGGAATTTTCGATATAAAGAACAAGACTTAATGTTTTGCCTGTTGCTAATGAGTGTTATTTTAAGTTTCGAATTTTTTGAAGCTACCTTTTGTGCAACATGAAAAACATTACAAGATGTTTTTTAATCCATCCATTGTTTTTATTACTCTCTTTTCAATCATTTCATGATTTTACAAATTTGTCTGTTAGAAAATTTGTTCATGTACTCCCTTCTAGAAACACTACATACGGGACTTTTCGTGCATAAGTGAAATAGTACTGTATTGAATAAGATAGAGAAAACTTCCAAGAACCGTGAGATATAATATTACAGCAGTGAATTGTAAATTCACTGTAAGTCTGGTATATTTAACTCTCAGCAAGATGTAACAAGCGTTGCGCGGCTCTTTAAGTAGACCTTCACATGAGTTGAGCTCCCGACAGTACTAATAACAGCCTATGTTTGCGACATTATTGCAGTACAACAATATATAACAGTTAATTTCGTGCAGACGCAATTTTTCTTTACATTTGTTTATATTTCTTTCGCTGACAAAAGCCGACATAAGAATTTTGTTAATTCGCAGCGGTAAGATTCTTCCTATTTTTTTTCCTTTTCCTAATAGATGTATTCATCATTCGATGGTAGTCAAATGCTTAAATAATCTAATGTTCACACTTAAGTTGTTCCACATGGTGCTTTACAAGGTCATGTAACTTGACTTCAGATTACATTACAGAAAGAAAGTAAGGTTTGTCTCATGCATCAACTAAAAACGTTTTGTTTTTAATGGTAAGGTAATGAATAAATGCTTTGCCTTGCCACATGACAAGAGCAACGTAACTGAAAATATTTTCTTCCTTGTTTGTTGCAGAGTTGCAGAAGCACCAATAAATGAATCGAGGAATAAAGTCTGCATAGGAAAAGGCGCAGTATTTGGCTTGGTTTATTGAAATGAACTCAGACACTCAAGTTCAGAGAAATTTTAGAACGCGATGCTGGAGACCACCACCCTCTCAGCATCTATAAGAAAATGGCACACGAACTTTATTGAAAGAGGGTGTGTTGATTTGAAGCACCATACAGCCAAGCCAAGCCAAGGAGTGGTGAAGAAGGTAAGGAGAGAATTCGACAGATTTTCTCACATTCGCTTGAGAAATCTGTTAGTAAAGTATTAAAAGAACTTCGAATCTCTCGTACGACAGCGCACGGAGTATTCCGAAAGCGTTTTCTTCTTTTTCCGTCGTACAGGTTGCAGTTGTTACGGGGAATTGACAAATCAATTGACAATCCAAAATGGGATGCATTTTCTCACGACATTATTGTACGTGTAGATAGGAATGAACAACTTCTTACGTTGGCATGTTAGAACAGACTTAGAACAGAGTTGTGATACTGACTAGACATTGTATGTGCCACAAGTAGAGCGCATTTACAATTTGATTAAAGAACCAGAAAAAAACGTTTTGAGTTGGTGCATCAGACAAGCTTTACTTTCTTTCTCTATATTAATTACAAGTCGAGTTATATGACACTGAAATTGCAAAGTACCCTTTTGAGGCACCCTGTGCATATTTATGGCATATGTAACTTAATAAGAATGTAACTTTATTGTATTGTATGTATGTAACTTTAATAAGAATTTTAGTAGGTATACTAAGTTGCATGATATCTTTTGTAATATTGCAAAATATTAACATCTAACAAAGGGTATTGAAAATAATCATTTAATTTACTTACTAAATTTGCATATTTTAATTTATTTACTGCATATAAGAAAAGAAGTTCTAATTTAAATTAAACCAGTTCTAATTTAAGAGTTAAAAATGTTCTAAATAAAATTTCTGGCGTGCTGTTGAATAAAGACACTTCGTTTCTTTGGAATGCATGGAGTCTGTGCACATTGAAATTTAGTAGATTTCTAATTACTTGAATCTATAGTATCGAGTCCTTTATGAATGGCAATTTTATTTGTTGAATCATACGTGACACAAGTGGTGGATTTCTAATAAAATCTCGTATCTTTGAATGCTTTTTAAACAAATTAGCTTTCGATATGATAAATACGTAACAATTTTGATATCAAATATTACCAGAAATAAAATGTAAATGTACTTAATTCTTAAGTCAAAAATCTTCCTACTCTTTCCTGTAAATATTTTCCTTGCATTAGTTGTTTGAAATTCTTGTACAAACTTCCACGTATATGATAAGAAAATATTCAGCTTGTCAAATTTCTAGGATCTATATTATGCTCTGTATTGTTTCTATGGTAAAAAAAGGGGACAAAATATATACTTTTTAAGCATGACACTATAAATGATAATCATTAAGCTTTAAAAATGTTATCACTCGTTTTGACTGATAATGCTTTCAAAGACTGAATATTATCACTCTTTTCGGAACTTTAATGGAAGTTTGAAACAGCAATATTTAATGGAAACTAATTATATTAAGTGGTCAAATTGCCTTTAGCAATATATAAGTACTTTTTGCAGTATCAGGCTTTCATTGTTTTGGTAATGACGACCATTTTCGTTAATTATTCTGTATTATTTATTTTTTGCTTTATTTATGTTTCTAATGTATTACGTTAAAAAGCTTGACGAAATGGCTCCTGAAAACTGCACAAAGCTCCAAATTAAAATCCGATGCAATGAAGACGGGAAATCGAGCAACACTCTTTCGCCCGATTTTACTTAATGGCTCTGTTTTTATACTTATAGTGGAACAGTTAAATTAGCAAAAGTGACGAATTGAATAAAATACTCCATGATAAAAATGCTGAGTCAAATTTTATTTTTTATCACTTCCCGTAGTCAGAGATTAAAGCAAACACGTCATCGATATGCTCATTTCCAAATTTTAATCATTTAATAGGTTGCAAAATCTTTCTTAGATTGTGACGACTTTGTTCCAAATTTTAATCATTTAATTTAATATATTGCAAAATCTTTCTTAGATTGTGACGACTTGGTTTGCATGTAAATCATGCATCTTTCTACTTTCTTCTCGTTGTCAGACCTAATATTGACAGAGCTTATGCCCTGCATTATTAATGACTCTTTGAATTCTGAAAGAACAGCTTCTCAATGAACGTAACAATTTCATTAGGGTTCAGCCTCGAACGGATTTTTATGTTCATAGATTTATGTTATCGTATATGCATCATATATTTATGATCTAAAATCATTTATTTCTAACTGAACAAAAACTAGCGCACTAGCGTTAGTAGCAATCCTTGACTTCTAGTTGACTACCGGACGAAATAGTGGTTAGTGACACTAACTACAGCACTGGAGAGCACGGGCTCGAATCCCGGAGAAGTCATAAGCGTTTGTAAATGTATAGTGTCTGTTGAACATAGGAACCCTTAGAATATACGGCAAGCCGAAAATCCTCTTTAGTGATTTAGTGCTAGGGAAATGAGTGGGAAACCCTCGAAATTGTCCCCCGAGGTTCTCTCCTTAAAAACAGAACAAAGTCTTATTGTCACACATATGGTGCTCAAGGCTCCAGCCAATGACAGATGCAGTCTTGCACTCCTTGCCACGATAAAACTCTTGGACTTGTTATGATTCGAGCAGACAAGTGATTTAGCAACCACAACAACACAATATTTATAACGTTTGCTATTAATTAACCTTATCACATTCGCTTCCGAATTCCTTATTAGTTTACCTTACATTCGCTTCTACTTTGGTATCTTAAACCAGAATAGAGATTAGTTAAAAGTATCTGCTAATTTTTGTAATTTTTAATTTCAGCTCTTCCCATGTTTGAACTAAAATTCAATCACATCTCTGCGATACAATCATAGATGTCTTCCTAATCTACTGTGCAAAACCTATTAGCTGTTTCCCATGTTATGATAGAATATTGAAGACTTTGATAGCCAAAGTCTTCAATAATCTATCATAACATTAATTGCTTGGTTAGATGCATAGATATGAAAGTTTTGCAAAGTCCATTGCAAGGTTGCCTCGTCTCGTTATGGGGAAAGAGAAATAAATAAAATCTTAAAACTTTTCACTTGGCTATTGCACACTGGTCTGTTTATGGCAAATTTAGAAAATCCTAGCGCCAATAAATTCTTTTGAATTCTTTTTTAAAATGCCGGCTTAAAATCTTTAACATATTGCTGAATGCAAAAATCCTGTTATCAGCAGGTTTTAAACATACCGTTATCCATATATTACTGTAATTCAACATTAATTCTTCAGTTATCTGTATTGATGGCATTCGGTAATAATATGCAATTTAAGTAATATAAAAGTTTGAATATGTGATAACTAAACCCAAAGAACACATGAACTTCAAGGAGATATTATACAAACAGTTGAAAAAACAAAAGCCTATTTACGTGAATTCTTTCATCTTTACTAGTACCGCTGGAAATGATGACCATCATGAAAGAACTCATGGTCCAGGAGCATTTTGGCCCGATGAATCACTTTCTGTGCGATTTGCTGTAACTCGTCCCTCCTGATAATAGAGATGATATTGCGTCTAAGTGCATCAATAGTTTGTGGATTGTTCTGGTAAACCTTACCCTGCCGGTTGCTCCACAAAAAAAAAAAATAACAACTGTGGAGATTAAGGAACTTTGGAAGCCACAGGTACTTCGAAGCATTCCTGTCAGGAGTAAAAGCTAAGAACACCGCTTCCAAGGAGGTGTGCTTACCTCTCCGTCCTGCTGTCGAATACACTAAAGCAGTGGTTTCTCAACCTTTTCATTAACGCGTACCATCTAAAAAAAATTTTCGTACCACCACTATATTTTACAATCATTATTTTTCTTTTCAAATATAAAAAAGTATATTTTGCTATCGAACAACCTATTTGCTATTTTTATTAAATATGCACACATAAAAAATATTCACAAAAAAAGTTTAAAATCAAAAAACGTCCAAAAAATCAAAATTTGAGTTTTCCTATCCCTAAACTTTCTCGAGCTAATGTGGCTCCCTAGTGCGCATCATGATAACTATTTATGCAATTTTCCTATTTCTGGTCACTACTTAGACATTTTTTTTGATGTGGAGGTACATGGTTTTGAGCCATAGGCATTACATAATTTATAATCATTGGCATTGGCAATTCAGTTAGTTGTTACTACGTTCGCTGCCTTAATTTTGAAAAAGTGTACAAATAAAATCATTTTTGGTGTTAATTAGCAGAATGCTACCTAAAATGATAGAAACAGTTTATAAACATATTATTAAAATGTAATTTTTACTTTTTTTTCACATTTTGGATCAAAAATGTATTCAAATTTCAGTATAACGAGATTAGTTCCCTAAATAGTATTTATCAATATTTTACTTTTTTCACTTATATTTATTAAAGGATAAGGAATAAAATGGCCTAAAATCTAAATCATAAAGCAAAATGTCTATTAAATATACTTGTTTGAGTATATACACTAACTATTTTTCGAGAAATTTTTCTCTCTTCATTTACAAAATTGTCTGCAAAAATCTTAAATATGTATATAAACCTAAACTTTTAGTCCATTTAATTCCCAATATTCTACAGAATATTTGTGGGAAGTATCATACACTTGCTATAGTAATATTTTAAGTTACAATGTTTTTCGTATTAGAAATGTTCACAAAAAAAAGTTTTTCAAAAAACAAATTTAAAGTTTTATCTTTAGAAAATATATTAGAAATTGATATATTACATTGCTAAAAGTAATCTGTTTTGTATATTGCACCTTCTGTTAATTCTATTTTAGAAGATTTTTTTCTCTAAAGAAGCTATTACTTTTTTTCTTGTGATTTTTGCGGGATGTAAAGAATGCCGTTTTGAATCGGCAATCCGACTTCTATCAATATAGTTATATCCCTTATATATAATAGTATATTATTCATGATTCATATTAAGTTTCCCAATATTTTTAACATACGCAAAAATTCATTATTAAACTGTATTACTCCTATATAGGAACCAAGACACAATGTTGTCAACTCAACAAACACTTGTTTTGGTATGATACTTTTAGTATGATACGTTATTAAAACTCTCATTATTGTTTTGAGTTTCGAAACACACTGGACAGGATAATGCAGAAAATGCAGATTTTAGAATTTCAACATCTAATATTCTATTACCAGCTTCATTACCAGCAGCATTATTAGCTTCATTATAATTTTCAGAAAATATTTTATTGTTTCCTCGTTTCGATTCACTGGTAGAAGCTTTACAGTATATCTGTTTCTAACAAATCGCCGTTTTTTAGAACGAAAAGTTCCACGCCGACCCATTACGACGTTTACAATAATAAATAGAAAATATTTTTATCACAATGTTAAAATAACAAAGCAGAATGAGATAAAAAATAATACTGAATAACAGCAAGCACGCTAAATCAGAGTGTAATCAAATCAGAATATAAACACAAACGGAAATGTTGCCAAATATGATACTGAAATTTCGAAAGTAATCTTGCTTCCAAGCACATAATAATAATACATATTTCAAAATCATCTTTTGAATATCGCCAACATTATTCAAATTAAATATTCTTGTTTAGAGCAGTCTGTGTTCCTTAAACATCAACTTCAGGCCACTTAAACAGCAACTTCCGTCTTTTTAAACAGCAATTTCCGGTTCATGATGTAGAACAAAAACAGCCATAACTCTACTTCTAATCACCGGAGAGACAAAACAAAAATAGTTTTTAGAAGCTAAAACTATAAGCTTTAAATTAAAGTAATAAAGATGTTTTGAAAAATTTTTCAAAATTGACGATCAGAACGTAGTCGGATACCTTAAACGTTTGTTTATAAAACTGCTCTTGTTGACTGTAGCGAATTCTCGGATTAACTTTCTCTAGTTGTTTTGAATTAAGTTCTGTTGAACGTTTGAGTAGTTAAAAGATAACTACTGTGAGATGTTGTAATACTGTACGAATATCTGAGGAAATTTAAGCATTTTGTTTTATTTGTTGTAATAATAATAAATTGTGTTCATTTTTCATCGGACTTGTGCATTCAATTCATAACGAACCCCTACGCACGCATACATACATATATATATATCCTACTTCATGACATCCTGTTTGATCTCTGCGAATTGTGTATTGAATATATAACATGTTGTTCGTACTAAATTTTATTTGATGTAATTTTGAAAAGTTAATTAAATTTAGCCAAAATATCTAAAGACCAGTTACAACTGAATACCCAAATTATTAAAATTTTAAACAACCTTTAGAAGTTAATAGCTATGCGTTAACCATTTTATCAATATTTTTCTAGTCTCTTTCATGCGATGTCGAAACATGAAAGAAAAAAAAGATTTCATTGGCATATTTTTATTTATTGAAGTACATTTTGCTTTTCTTTGAGAAATGATGTGACTGTAGCAAATGAAATATTTTATTACATTTTTACGACTTCTCGTGAAAGTTTCGAAATAGGCTATGGATACTTCTTTTTTCCTTCGATGAAACATAGATATCTCCCACAGCAGTATTTTTGGGTTGCATTCGAGTCTATGTCTAGAAAACGCTAAAGTGCGCACAATGCACTTAAAACGAGCTATTGTCTTTTATTAGTTAGGAGCTCGATTTTTTTTGTTTCAATAGCAAACTTTGAAAATTCATTGTGTGGATGTTATTGATTTATGAGTTCGAATAAGAAAAGGCCTAGACTTTGCTATTAAATTATCGACCCATGCTGGTTTTGTTTATAACTGCAATAAAAAGTTTAATGTACCCATTTTAGTGTTTTTTAGAAATCTATAATGCGGTTTACAGATAAAACCTGAGTAATATCTGGTTTTGTTTGACGGGTATAAATATTTGGATACTGAACAACAGAGTTATATTCTTATGTAGGGAATTTTAAAAAGTGGCAGTTCCATTTATCTCTTGAATAGTTGGTCATAGAATCCTGGTTACAGATTTAGGAATGATGTAATAAAATAAGCTTTGAAACCGAGATATTTTGGCCACATTTACCAATAAAAACGCAAAATTTAGAAATTTTAAACGAACTTTATATAAATATAACGTAGAAAGGGAAAATGCTTTTCATGGCCAAATTAATATTATGGAAACTTTTCAATGTTCACACGAATAAAATTACCCAAGATGTCGTTAACTGATAATTTGGGGAAGGTACATAAAAATAAGGACAGCTAGAAAAAAAAATTTTCAAAGGAAAATTTTTTTAAATTTCCAATGACTAGGCAAAAGGCTACGAAGAAGTAAACTCTTATAAACAGAGATTTCAAACAATAGAACTCAGAACAAAAAGACCGAAGTCATTGCCGCCTAAGGATAGCTCTTCTCTCCCAGTATCTCGACTCTTCTGTAAGACCATGAAGAGCCGAGTACCGAAGTAGGAGGTCCCTATCAATTTTTGTCCAGAATCACAGATTCGGCAGATAGGATCGCTTGAAATACCTAAGCATTGTAGCTGGGCGGCAGAGCAATTATGTTCGCTAGACAGATGGAAAGCCGCAACTGCATGGCGTCTTGGACTATCGGGAATAATAGAAGGACTTATCATTCTCCATCTTTTTAAGGCTGTATGAGTCTTAAGATCTCGTAAGGTATTAGTCGTAAATAAACCTTTTTGAAAGCAGTTTAATCCTCCAATAAGAAATGGCTGTATTAGGATGTTGTAGTAAGCTGGCATCTCTATTTGAAAGTAAGTTCACATGTTCATTGCTTTTCAAAGGAACAAGAATATTAGATTTCAATTTCTCCTCCTGCAGAATGCTTAAATTAAAATTTCTTATTTTTATTTCTTTCAGCTTGTATACAACTCTGAAATATGATTTATATTTCTTCGTTATAGATAAAAGTCGTTTAATACACATTCCCTTAATAATTTTCTTCACAGCTAACTTATTCTAAGGGTAACTTAATTTATGCCTCACTCATCGGAACTTTTAGCTAGCAGATATCACAACACTTCGAGAATCATTTCATAATTACATATTCTGCCGCTAGACCTTGTTAGCTTGGGATTTCACGAGTCTATTTGTCAAAAGGCACCAAGTTAAATTGAAAGGTACACTAAGAAAAAAAGGGGAAACAGTTCTATATCTCCCGTTCTACTGGACCGATTGACGAACTTCAACTTGCGTTTTCCTGTCTTGAAAGCGTGAGTTAGGATATGTATTAGATTTAAATATAGGGTTGTTCTAACATTGGTATTTTGACACAAAAGCGGACTTTTTCTGAAATGACATGCCAGTTTTTTCCCTATTTCAATTATACGACTCAAATTATACCAAAATGCCATGTTTTGTAAACCTCATGGGTAGTTTTTGAAAAATTAGCTCTCATTCAAGTTTTAGCTCCGTGTTAGTTGAATTCGGTATATATTTATTAACATCTCATTTTTTATTAAACTTATTTGATTCTTCCTTTCACATTTCGAAATTTTGCTTCATAGCAAAAATGCAATTGAGAAATTTATTTCAAGAAACATTTAAACATGATGTTGTGAATCAATCAGAAGTATTCAAGTCATTTTTCAGATGCAAAAGGTGATATGCCATATACAAATGTACAAATGATATCACTTGGACAACAATTGACGAATCGAACCGAAGAAAATATTAAGAACGTGTGGCAGGCTATTACTGAAAATTGTTCAAAGGCATAGATCATCATATTTCTGAAGAAACTTTATCTTTCTCATAATTCTTGGATGAAAACAACATGCCGCTTGTGTTTTACCCACGCTACTCCTAATTATGCTTCTTTAAAAGCGACTTCTTTTCGTTTTCATTTTCTAATTCTCGGAATTCAATTCAATGATATGGACAAAGTTCAACAAATACATTGCTTGCATTGAATAATTTTCAGTATCAAAATTTCCAGAACTTTCTTCATGTTTTTAGCAGTTAGCAAGACATTGGAAAAAGTTCGTGGATGCTGTCTAAGAGCATTATAAAGAGAAGTAAATTAAAGTGTAAAGGTACGATAAAAGTACTTGAATATAGTTCCAGTTATTTTTGTATATTCTTCTTTCAAAAAAAGTTAATTATTTCTACTAACAAAAATTATCGCCTTCTGATAGTCTGCCATGGAATTTCTGTTCCACGACCAGTTATTCAGGACATAATTAGTTGTACAGTATTTTTAATCATCCTGCGTATTTAATAAAATAAGCATAATTAATCAAAATGACATCACCATGCCTGCATTAAATCCGCCACAAAATTCGACAGTTTTCTGATCACTGGTTTCGCTTGTATACAGCTTTGAAATAGGGTTCTTTGATTATAGACACCCTGTATACACCAGTCTTTTAAAATCTTTAGGCCCAGGTTTAGAATTAACTCAGATTGTTCCTTTGAGTGACATTTGAGAGTCTCAGTACCGAAATCCCAATCGTCAGCATACAGTAAACATTTAACACCGGTTTCTTTCACTTTCAGTTATGAGACTATCTATTTATGAATATGTTAAAAAGAAGACAACTGCTAACAGCTCTCAGGTCAGGCCTAAAAACTTCATATCGGAAAAAACAGTCTTCATAACGAAAACTACAAATCGCGGGCTAAGAAAACTCTTCAACCAACTAAACATGTTTGAGTGAACTCCAATATTGGAAAGCTTCAAGGGTAGAATATCCCTACAAACTAAGTCATAAGCAGATCTCAGCTCAAGAAATTGCTGCAGAAAAGATATGTTCTTTATCTAGGGTATCCTTTTGTGGGTCTAAGAAATGAAACGTGCTGGCCAGTTGACCTGTATTGACTAAAACCAGCCTGTTCTTTGGCTTTAAAATGAAAATCCTTGGCATATCAATTTAGCCCCTTTTGGAATTATCCTTCCCATAGTTTCACATAAAATACTAGTGAGTGAAATCGGTCTGTATTCCTTTACGTCACTGCGCTCCTTTCCATTCTGGGGGGACCAGGATTATTATCGATTTACACCATGTTGAAATGAGGCAGGTAGTACCCATTCCACACGATATTGATAAACTTCGGAATAGAATTGTAGAGACCTTAGGTATTTTTTGGAAGCCGGAGAGATGAAAAATTAGCAATGCCGTCGCGGGGAATCGAACCGTGGACCTCTGGAATACCGGCCCAGTGTACAGAATCACTACACCACGAAGGCCACTCTAGGAAAGTGGGAGAAATACCTTATATACTCCCCTTTTTAAAGGGTGATTGGGGTTTTAAGGAACCCAATCGCCAAATCCTACGTGTGGAGAATCCTCAACCAACACCCTTTTAGTTCGGGCGCCACTGTAGAGACATTAGGTATTTTTGGAAGCACGGAAGATGAAACATGAGCAATCGCCTTCGCCGGGTGTCGAACCACGGACCTCTGGAATACCGGCTGAGCGTGCAGAACCGCTACAGAAGGAAGGCACGCTAGGAAAGCGGGTGAAATACCTTACAGAATCAGTTGCTTTAATGCCTAAATTCAAAAGTTATTCAACATGAATTTCATCTTGACCTGGATATTTATTAGAATTTAAATAGTTTAAAGCCACAGAGAATTTATCCATGATGACTGGAGTACTAAAAGAGAGAAGGGAAATTTGCGATTGTGAAGAAAGCTTTTGAATGGATCTAACAATTGCTTTCACTAATTTTGTCTGCTTTTCTACAGTAATGAGGTTTGTGTTGTCTCTTAGGGAAGTTTTGCACGAATGCATTGGTTATTATTTTACTTGAAGAGACGTTTCGTTCACTAAAAATGGTTTTTTAAAGAATCTACAATTATCTGGGAGCAATACAGAGCTACCTCCTAGCGGTGCATATGGTATCATAGAAATATGGCTAAACTACCTACAAACTCGGCATGTGTCGCCTACAAAGTTCTTCTCTAAATGTCCTCCAGTGAACTGCAGGGGTTCATCTCAGGTTAAGAGGACTGAGCTTATCCAGAATTTGAATTGTTTGTGATACTGTTATTCTTACAGTTACGAAGCAAATTTAACTCCTAAGAAATTGAAATATTTCTTCTTCAATAGTTATTTTTTAAACATTTTACCAAAATCTAGTCAAGTAGCGAATGAAATTCTTACAGTAGTCGAAGAAAACCTAACTTTTGACTTCAGAATTATAAAGGAAATGAAAAAATAAAAAGATAAAAGCAAAGTTATAAATTTGGATGTATGGAAACATAACATCCATTTTAAAAGTATTGCTATATATAAACCTCCTAATAACAAACCCGATTTCACCGATCTCATTACTTCAACGAAAATTATTTTTATCGAGTTATTGAAGTTCATTTATATACACGCGCGCATAATTTATTTTTTTTTGGCAGGAATGACTTTTTTGTCTTGTTCATTCAAAAGCCATTTAATTATACTAGTATTATGTAGCAGGTTACATATAACTGATTTAAGCATACATAAGTGAACATATAACTAAAATACTAAAACACCCGGCGGTCATACGAAATGACCGCTGTTCTAGATATTATAAATTGTAATTAACATGATTTGTGCAAAGGTGTCTGCTAATTTAAACTGAACTACCCACGGCAGGCGGCGAGGACGCGCCTTTGCTTACTGCCCCACGGGGTTTCCCCCTTCTACTTGCTTAATTGCTTAAAGTAGAGTGCAATGAAGGAAACCACTGGCGGTACATTTCTTAAGAGCCACCGCTAGCTCAATCAATAAAGGTGATTTAAATAATGAAATGTTAATTCACATGTCAAAGATCTCTTTGTACACAACATTTCTTGTGTAGATCTTTATATTACTTTTAAGCTCGCCTTACAGAGGACCATCCATTATTAATTTTTCCGTCCACGAACGTAAACGAACGTAAAATTAATAATGGTTGATAATTTCTTGAACAGGCAACATAAAGTTGACAGTGTTCAAATGCGGGCTCAGGTAAAAAAAATGCCAATACGCTTAAGCATTTAGCCCTGAGACTTATGGATGGTCATAGCAAAGGCAAGTTTACAGGAAAATGTCTACTTCTCATTTGAAATGGCAACCCTGTGCCTTGGCAACTTCACCCCATTGGCTAGTACAGTTACGCAAGCATACACTTAAGACGCATGTATATATATATTTATATGGGGTGAAGTAACGTTATCTCTTCCGAAACGGCTGGCTCTCGGGCTTACCGAAGCACACAGTTGGATTCCGCAGTTCAGTGGCACACCATTTTGACGATTCGCGTCTTCTTGGGACTTTAATTAGCCGAGATATTAATTAAAAACTCATTTTCTCCTACGTTTTCCCTACATTCTCCACTTTCTTTCTTGGGTTTTCCCTATTAGAGGGATTTGGCTACATGCCAAATTCTTTTTTTCTCGAATATCTACGGAACGGCGCCGAATTGAAATTCGAGACACATATCCTCGGATTCCAAAAAATTCTCCGAATCCATCGATACCGTTCTCATCTTCGTACAACTTTAATCGGCCGAGATATTAATTAAAAACTGCGGAAACGTTAATTTCCGCGCTCATTTTTCCGAGTGGCAACAATAAACTATTGGCGACACACACTTTAGCCACTTATATACTATATAAAGATGTCAAAACATTTTTTAATTGCACACTTTCAGTCAAACGCCCTAAAAAGCAAGAAATAAATTGTCGGGTGTCAAGAATGTTTTGTTTACATGACTATTAAAATAAAATCGTGGGATTACTAACAATGGGAAATTTTAAATCAAAATTGTCAGGCAGAATTTGAATAGTGTGTAATCATTATGTTTGTTATTTTTATAATACATATTGTTTCTTGAAATTATGTTTGTGATTTAATGCAGTTTTATATATGGGAGTTCGACTACTTGAAGTTCAATATGAACAAGATGATTGTAATAGCTGAAAAATTATTTTTTTGGAGTATTTAAATAAAACCGAATAAATTGAAACATTTTCCAACGTATTTTACCTTGTCGCACTGGTCGCATTTATATTTTTATATGTATTTCTCAGAGTCTCTGAGAGCAAGAAATTTATTTTTCCTAGTCAACGTAACAAAGTTCGTGTAACATCATGTTTCTTACATGGTCTTCCAAACTATCATAAGGGGTAAATTTAGTTTCAAGTCATTTAAATTTATATTCCTTTAGAAATCCGTTCTCATCATGTCTTAGAATTACCGAGCTACTATGAACTAAGACTAAAAAAAACTTCATCATTGTTAACAATGGCATAATAAGTAAACCAATTCGAACGAATTTTGAAAAAAGTCACATAAATTCAGCAACAATGGTATTAGCGAATTATAAAATTCCGAAAAACTTTCATTCTGAAGCTTATTATTTGATTTAGTTGATGGCGTGAAATTTAAAACCCTGAGATTTTTTAGTTCGACCACTAAACAAGGTTAACAAAATAAATCACTACTAATTTTTTAAAAAACATTGCATAGATTTAAATGCATAGATTAAATTGCATTGCATAGATTAAATTACATTGCATAGATTGAAATGCATTTGCATTGCATAGATTAAAATTCATTTCAGTAGAAGAATCTTAAGCGTTAATTTTAAGATCTAATTGAAGCAGGCAAACAAAATTAATTAAGTCAAGTTAAATAAAATCGTGCGAAAATAGCTGCAGACCTCAATTAATTGCCATATGTTAGTGTATAATTAATATATTTTCTGAGTGAACAGAGTATGCGCTGCACTGTCTTCATGTGTTCACAATTTTATTTGTGTTCCCTCACATTCCTTATTCTTGAAGATAGAAGTTCCTTTCAACACGTAAGAAAAGCAGCAAAGCAGAAAGCAACTTAGTGGACAAAAACAAATTTAACAGAAAGAGGCGGAAATAAAACAGAGGGGGAGAAATAAAAGTAACAGACGGGTTTTCGTAAAAAAATTATCCTTCCAGAAAGATAAGGTGAAGAGCAACAGGGGAAGAAAAGAAAATGTTACTTGTGGGAAAAAAAGCCCATCCAGACACGAAAATGCTCTGCTCTATCTTTGATCGGTCAGCTTTCTCAACAGATGCATTCTGCTCAAACTTTGACCTGTGCTGAATTTCAACTGAGAACACGTTTTCGAGCCATAATTCAACTCAGTTTTTCGATTTCCCTTCCCGCAGGAAAAAAAGAAAAAGATTTTCAGTATCATTTCCGCTGGAAAGAGACTTTCTTCTGCGTTCCAAAGTATCTACTGGAAGAAATTGACTCTGCATCAGGTTAAGCACAAAAACAGAAATTTGACAAAAAATACGTTATTATTTCCTGCATTTTAATTTTATTCGTATGTTCAGTATTACAGTCTAACATAATTTGATAAGAGAAACACGTTTACAAACTGATATGCTGATTCGGATATGTTGATTTAAGCTGATATATTGATTCGGAAAGTGTTAGTTTGGAATGGTGCTGACAGCGCTCTCCAGAAATTTGTATAAAGCTGAGAGAAGCGAAATATATTTTATGAGTAAATGAGCGAAGTAAAGGTAAAACGAACGTAGCGCCATCTTTCAATGAAATATGAAAAACCTAAGATATTAAAATTTTGAAAGCGTTGGGAAGCACTTGATTCGAATTAATTTCATAAATCAAAGAAGACAGATATCTGTGAATTTTCTTGAGCAATTTATAACATACTTTGATACATACAGGCCAAAACAAAAGAGCGGTAAAGTTTCACTTTAAGAAAAACGAATGCTCTGCTTGAAAAGGAAAAATCAACAAACCTTTGGTAATCAGTCATGGTTGAGCACCTAATCACTTTGATTTTGCGAATTTGTTCCCAAGTTGGTAGTTTTCTTTGATAGCTTTTAGATTCATAGAAATTTATTTTCTTTAGTTAGTGAACATGGACATGAAATTTGCGAACATGGACGAACTCGCAGATATTTTAAAAATCAAGATAAAGGAACATATTCAGTAAGAGAAGGAAATGAAAAAAAAAATTTCATTAGCTACGTATTATAAGAATAATGATTCTCAAAATCTAAAATGCGAGGTTGAATTTATTTTTCACACGATTTCACCCTTAAAGTTGGATTACTTAGACATTTCCGTAATTTTATGCATATTAGTATCATGAATGATGTTTCTTTCACTCAATTTCTGTCAGAAGTGTGGGAAGATTTGTTCCAAGCCACACTTTCTCGACCAAGCACTGTATTCAGGAAGTACTGCAACTTTTACCGTGTTAATCGTAACACCAATGGTTTGATAAAATTGAACTGGATTCCGACGAAACTGCAGTCAGATGTACGTTCTTCTGATATGTGTGAATTTTTACAATACTCATTCCGTTCATTAGAACTTTTGTCATTTGGCTTATTGTAATAGCTTCAGCTCTATTTCTCTCGATAAATTTGATGTTAAAATACGATCTTTAGAAGTGCTATGCACTGTAAATAATTACAAGAAACACTCTTCTGTCCTTTCTGCTTAATTTTCGATGTGAGAGCAAAAGATTGCAGAGTTCCTCACTTTTATTCTGCTAAAGTAAATGTTGAGGAACCTAGTGAAATGCTAAGCGACTTATCGCTGAGTTCAAATAACTGAAGTCGTAGACTCAAGAAGGGTTAACTACTTTTTATTTTAGTCAAAATAAGACGAACAGTTGGCTCCAGTTGGCTTACACATAGCCTCCACTCGGGCTTGAACTCAAGATAAGAACTAAATTAGAACTAGCTAAAAGAGGCTTAGCAGAAGCTAACACGAATCTAACGTAGTTGGCCCTTAATTTTAACTAGCCGGCGGATATCAAAAGGCGCATAAAAATACGGCCGAGCGTAACAGCTTCAAGAGATACTTAGCCCGAAGGCAAACACGCGTTACCCAGGATTCGTGGCTGTCGCTTACGAATAAGTTGACCCTTCCTTAAATACTATTTCTAACTCATTTGCATTCAACGCGATTCAAAAATTTCATTCTGGTAGAGAGTTGTAAGTTGAATCAAGAATCGATAGGAAAGTACATTGAAATTAAAATAACTGTTACAGAATTAAAATATACCTTGCAACGTAACTAAACTTTAAACAGATTCTCATAATGAATAATGTATCAAAACATAAGTTTGATACATTATTCAAAGTCATAGTTTAATCCCTCAATCGTTCACTCGGCCTAGTGTTATAAGATAGCCAACTGCTTTCCTTATAAAATTTACAGCACTTAGAGGTAAATAGCGATGATTTTAACAGATTAAGGGCCTTTATCATTGCATTCAATTAATATATAAATAGACAAGATTTTATCTCTTTTTCTCGAGGTGTGTGTGTGTGTATATATATATTCCTGTGTGTACGTGTGCGTACGTGCGTGAGTATGAAGTTATTAGCTATTTAAAAAACTGAGATACAGTATACTTCATATTTAAATATTGATTACAAAACTGTACTCCCAATCTAGATTAGAATTATTGTCTGGATATTTTAATTGCTTTTAATGACTCCACTTCTCTTGCTAATACTGTTCAGTCATTTCTAGGAAACAGTTAAAATAAAATGAAACCACAAGCTTCAGAATTTATAATGAGACCAAATGCACAGCTCCCGAAACTTTATGAACATTTGACAGACTTCATTCCCTATCCGAAGCAAAGCCATAAGTCAAAATAATGTCATCGAAAGCCACGTTCATTAATTTCAACACAAATCATACTGATGTGTTCAATTTTTAATTGTTTAGCAAAACTTTTCTAGTATACAGTTAGTAATTATGTAACAAAACTTTCGTGTAAATTGCTGATACATTTTTTAAAATAGTTCGGCAAGTAAAATGCGAACTGTGCGTAAATATTAGAATTGAAATTACTATGCATATTTGCCCATATGAACAATAAACTTAGGATTAAACTTTGCATACCTGTAATTTATATTCAGAAAATGATTATAAAATTTGTAATTTTTTTAAATTTTTTATATAAATCACAACGATAATATAACTTGTCAGCATATAATATACATCCATTAACATGAAACTACAACATCATATTGTAGTTTCATGTTAATGGATATATACATTATATGCTGACAAGTTATATTTGAACATGAAACTACAACATCATATTGTAGAACGAACATGAAACTACAACATCATATTGTAGAACGAACATGAAACTACAGCATCATATTGTAGTTTCATGTTAATGGATATAAAAATAATTACACTGCTGGCCATCTGGCCATTAGAATTGCCACAGGATGAAAGCTGCATGCAACAAGCGTCAAATTTACTTGAAAGGTAGTGCATGCCTTTACAGCGCATACGCACAAAGCAGGTATGAATAATGCCATCTACTTTATGTATAAATAGGAAGCTTGTCCTCACAAGGAAATTACATTCGAAATTTACTTATTTCTGTCAAGTTCGTGTTGTGCCTTATATCAAAATTAAAAACTCCTCCCAGCATTTGTAGGAATTTGACTGCTGCAGAAACGTGCCTGAACATACGAGCAGCGGTATTGTGATTTACGGCTTGCCCATATGCGGGATTTTAACCGCGCAGACCCACTAATTCTCAATAGGATGACATGTTGTAGAGACATTAGGTACTTTGGAAGCAAGAGTGATGAAAAATTAGCAACGCCTTCGCCGGGACTCGAACCATGGACCTCTTGAATACGCGCCCAGCGTGCAGACCACCATACCATGAAGGTACGCTAAGAAGACGGGAGAAATACCTTATAATGTTAATAGGATAGACATGTTGTCTCTTGGCATCGGATAGACATGTTGTCCTCTCGGGATAGACATGTTGTCACGTATCTTGTGTCAGGAACTTACTTAGTTCGTGTGCAGAATGATACGTGTCTGCATGGAAAGTGCCAAGACCTCTACAGCATCGTTAACTGTAAGCAAGACCATAATTTTTGCGGCTTTCCTTGACCAGATACAGGCAGGCATAGAGTGGTGCGACGAACGATGACACTGGACGCAGGAGAGGTATCACGTCGCCTTTTCATATGAACTTTGGTTTTGTGTACAGCATAATGATGGACGTGTCTGTGTACTGAGGCACCGAACAGAACGAAAGTTGCCAGCTTGCATTCGTAATTGTCTTACGGGTCCAGGTGCACTGATATTTGCCAATACAAAGGATTTCCAACTGTTGCTTTGGCCAGCACGTTCTCCAGATTTTTTCCCCGTTCAGAACCATCTGGTCATATTTGCCAAGAGAATGGCACATCCCACTCACACTCCACTTCAAATGTTAAACTCAGACATAAAGGGAAGGCTACATGGAATGAAGAAACCACATCTGTCATCCAAGTTCAATTCTACTTGATCCCCTGCTCGATTATAGTCGTTGCTGTTGCCAAAGATGGCAGCTCAGTGTGTTAAATTCTGCAAGGTATGTCCCGCAAAGCACATGAAAAGTTTATCATATCTTCCTCCCGTTATATATTTATATAGTATATTTTACACATACGTATAAGGGAAGCAGATATGCTTCTGCTATTCGTTTTCATTTCATGGCCAGCAGTGTATTGATGAAGATATGTAAAATTACCTCTTCTTACATGGCGAAATGGGAGACCAAAAGTTAAACTATTCTCACAAGGCTACCCATTTTATCCTGAAAGGGAATAACAAATAAATTATAAAGAAAAATATTTACCTTTAAACCATTTTTATGATATTCAGCCAGAAAATTAACACTAATCCATCAAACAGGCTCAAATTATAAACAATCGGAAGAAAAACATAGAAAGCAAACCTGAAATAAAAGTGGATTAATACAAAAGCAAAAACACCTTAAAATTAGGTAAAAGTTAAAAAGGAAATTTCAGTTATTATTTATTAATTGTTTGATTATTATTCACTTTGCAATTCATCCTCATACATTTCAGAAACGTGGCTCCGTTGATGATTCTCTGGCTTTGACAGAGTCACTTTTTGACAAAACTACAGAATTATAATTTTTTTATTTACTAGCTTGTATTATTTTTCTGTTTCAAAAAATTTATTTATAATTTTATTGCATTACTGTAGAATCTTTCGTGACATTAATATTATAAATATATATATATATATATATATATACATATATTTATACATACACACACACCTTCTTCACAAAGGGCACCATTGGCTGGGAGTTAAATTCGAAAACACTGATAGTTCAATCTGAGTTCGATTCCAGGCGAACGCGCTGGTTTCAATGCCAGATTCTTTGTTTTCCCATGAGTAACGTGACTACAAGTCAATTTTCCTTTAAAGTTCTTGACGAAGGCATCCCTTCCCTTACATAAATAAATATGCAAAATGTTTTATACAAAAACTATTCCGAATTCTTAAACAGTCAAAAATATCTTTTTCTAGTAAAATCTTTTATTTTTAAAATTAAATATTCAGTCTAAGCTGCTTACGCTTTAAGCGCTAAAGTTTATTATTTTATTTCATAATTATTTTTTAATAGTTTATATATATAAATTATTATGAATTAATAATTTATTACGTTGCAGCTTTAGCGCAAGTTATGGGCTTTTAATTTACTTTTAATTACTTTATTTTGAATTGATATATATATATGTGTACATATTTTATACATATTTTACATATATAGATATATATGTTCATATTTTACTATATTTTATAATCATATATCAGTTCTAAATGAAATGTATTAGGTCTACACTAACAATTGATAAGTGAAAACTACGAGAAAATTCACCAAGTTTTCCACCCGCCCCATTGATTACCCGATATACATATAAGCGGTAGCCGATTTCACATCTTAGCTTTCATAGCATATCCACCAAGTTCCTAATCGGAAGCAATGGAATTTCTTATTTCGGAGATTTGACGAATTTGTTTTCGTGCATACCTTAACTGGCTACAACACTGGTAGAGTTCGAAGAAATCATCAACGCTGTTGTGATAGGCATTGATAGGGGAATGTTGCTAAAGGTTTAGAGCTCATTTTCTCTTCGATGCATATCGTGTGAATAGCGGATAACAAACAGAGCATTTTATAATTTAAGCAGGTAAATGTTAGTGGGCTTCCAGTTCTTTTCATGTATTAATTATTATTGTAGGTATATATATATATTAAAAAATACCCGTTAACAATTACAACAATCATATATTATAGTCCTGTAATAAACAGATGTGTTTTCTAACGTTTTAAACCTCGAATGCCTGATGAATATTGCATAGCAAAAGTTATCTGATTGAAACATTCTATGGGTTCTGTAGCTATTTTGTCAAAGAAAGCAAACTTGTCAGACCAAGACAAGACAAAGAATTGTTAAAAATTATAATCAGAGCATTACCATCACTGGACATTTTAAAGAACACGTCGTAGCAAAGATTATGTTGTGTTTTATCTCATGGAAAAGTTAAGTCTGAGCGAAAGGACAACTCTTCAGCACTTGGGATTCGTCAAAGCGATTAGGTTCGTCTTGAAAAATCTTCCTCTAAATAGTTGGGCAATATTATGAATGTTTTTTTATGGAAATAACGACATTCTTTGTAGAACAAACTACATGCATTGTAAATTAACTCACAATTATTTCCTATCTTTTACGCAAATTACACTTTTGTTACTCATATACAACTTATAAACTGTAAAATACATTTCTGAACTGAACCAAAACGTTTGCTATAATTAAATTTCATCTGTATTACAAAGTGTCGTAGAAACAAAACGAAGGAAGCATGAAAAATTTTATCTAACAGAAACGACTCACGATAGATTTGTTTATTTCTTTCATCTAGTCATAACTAAAACGCACGCGAGGGTTATTTGCCTAAGTGACGGGATACCTTCGAGGAGGAATTTCCCAGCATTATACTCGAAGAAAGAATGAAAATACCCAAACAACCAGCCGTTCATTATTTCTGAACAACTTTATTGTTTATAGGGACTTTATTGGTTAGTTGTTGATGACCTGAGTTGCGAGTGAAAAAGTTTGAAATATCATAAGAGTAGGTATTAAATAAGATTTAAATATTACCAATTTTATGTCAGTCTTTTATACTACTAATTTTTCCTATTAAATACAACTAGAAATAAATTGATTTAAATGAAAATTTATAATGTTGAAGCAAGGTCGGCACCTATGCATCCATCTAGGCTTATCGCTGGATCTTCCTAACTGCTAAGCTTCTGTCCTGGACAGAATCCCAAGGGAGAACATCCTAGAAGGCGATCCGAGGGTATGTTACCCTTACTTCCCTACCATCAACCTTTCGAAAGAATTTCATCTCGCGTATATTTTGAGTGCCTTCATGCCGTATAAATACTATACGCTTGTAAACACTTTGTAAATGTGTAGTAAAATTTGTAAACTTTGTAAATGTGTAGTGTCTTGTCCGGAATTTTCACCTAGGTCCTTCGGTACAGTAATCAGATAACAAACTACTATAATATCTGGGCAGCAAATTGTTTCAACAGCATTAAAGGTTTATTGTCTAAATAATTGGATAGGTATTTTGTGCCTTATTAACTACACCTGCATTCATTCTATCTGCAACTGCACTATTGCTCACTTTTATTTATAGGTCTTTGAATACGAAGAAAACTAATTTATGATCTTTAAATTCCTTTATTAAGGAAACCCAGTCTAAACTGAAGCCGAAAGGAACGAAAATATATAAGATCCATTATTACGTTTTGAAGCAAAACCAGGTTAATGCTCTAGGTTACAAAGTTAGGGAAAAAATCAAAATCACTTTATTTAAATGTCTTAAAATATAAATCTTTTAATTATTATTTCCAATGCACTTTGCAGACAGTTGAACGTTAGCTTTTAAAAATGTTTTATCGGTGCTTTAATTATTCCATTACCTATTTAACAAAGAATAATAAACAGTTTTAATAGATAATCTAAAAATTTTTTATGTTATTAATGCTACTTACTGGTATGCAGAAATACCAGTTCTTATGCAACTGACAGGTATGACATTATCAGGATTAATGTCGGACAAAATGTAACTTTTAAAAGAAATACTACCTGAAAAAAAATTATTTTGCAATTAGATCTAATCCCGTTTAAGTAATAAGTTTTGTTTTAAACTATACTGCTTTTTCTTTTTGTTTAAATGAAGAGAGCTAAAAATGTCTCGAAATAATGACAAAAACAATGCTAGGAAGTAAAGGAAATTGAGCTCTTCCTAAGACGGTGAGCAAATGTTTTCGTTATTATTAAAAATGAATGTTTCGATAATATTTGATCGTGACATCTTTACTTTTTTTTATTATTTCGATTTATTCAAATTTTCTAGAAGTTTAGATTAGAGCTTTAGATGCGATTAAAAAGCATTATGCAATAAAGCAATTGTTTTCCTGCGATAAAAAAGAAATGCGAGTCTTTTTATTTGGCTTTAATTATGTGCTTGTAAGTGCTTTACAAAAGTATTTTTATGGGAAATAAATGCAATTGCATATTAAGGAGCTACATAATAAATATTGGTTTCCTGTTTCTTATTTATTCATATTTTGCTAAATTTTCACTTCTTTGTTTCGGTTTTATTGTACCTATAATATCATTTATAAATTCGGAAACCGTGGACCTGCGCTATAAAACCAATAAATAATCTCGAAATATTTATATAAAGTAAAAATAGTTTTACTAATTAAATTAATGGAAAAATAAATAATAATAATTCAGTTTTATTACATACCAAGATAAGTAATAAAAATTGCTTTGAGACTGAATATTTGATTCTTTTATATTATTGACCTTGATCTTTTATAAAATCATTTCTCACCTGAAATATTCTAACCTAATAACATGCTTCAATGTAATCTGCACAAATAAACTCTTTGATTAAGTAAAGATATATCATGTTCGAAATAAATAAATTTCAGATATTCCCTGTCAATTCATTCAATAAATCTCAATACTTTAAAACTGTGGAGCCCATACAGTATAGTGGTTAGGAGAGCCCGGGTTCGCACCCCGGAGAAGGTACTGATGTTTGTAAATGTGTAGTGTCTTTGTGGCATGGAGACTCTCCAAACGTATGGCGAGCCGAAAGTCCTCTCGAGAGGGTGCTGGTAGGGTAAGACCCTCGGAACCGTTCCCCCAGGGGTGCTCTCCGTCAAAGTTGGGGTGGAACTGAGCGAAGTCGTACTGTTACCTGCATGGTGGTCAAGGCTCTTGCCAACGACAAACGCAATCTTGCTTGCCTTGCCACGATGAATTTCGTGGGCTTGTTCTGATATGTGAGATCCAACACAACACAATAACACTTTTAAATTGTGAGCTTTGGAATGAAAACTGCATTAGAGTGCAGTTCGATAAGCCGGGTCTTTAGCTTGGCACATTCAATGGCTTGCAACCATTTCATCTACATATCTGCATATCTGCAGTAAGATGAAGCTATAATAACATTTCATTTGCAAACTTTGGTAAGGCTCAGAAGTTGCTTTATGTCTTTTTTACAATTCCCAAGTAATCTTTTGTTTAAAACGTTTCATATTGTGCTTATGTAGCATTTGCTTTCTTTGCCTTTAATTATAATGTTTCAATTATAATTAAAGTTAATTATAATTTTTTCAGTTTTTAAAATTAATAAAAATATCGGTAAGGGAAGAAAAACAAAACTTGTGACATTTTAATTTGCCAGAAGCTTATGTAATTTTCACTGCTGTTGTTGCTTGTAAAAATGTAATTCAAATAACACAACGCTGCAAAACACGTGATGGAAATTATGGTCAAATAACATGAAGAAAATTTCTCAAAAAATTAATCAAGATTTGCTTATCATAATACTACTGAAGCATCAACTACATTTGTGAAAATGGACAAAAAAATTTAAATTACAATATTGGTGAAAAAATACATACATCATTTCTGAGGGACATTTTTAATATAAGAATTAGCAGAAGTAGTAAAGGGAATATACTTTTTAAGACTTCATACGCTGGCAACTCTTGTAACCGCAAAGCAAAAACTGATTAGAGACATTTTTATAGTGAATAAATCTATTTACTGACAAATTTTCGCATTATTTAAGTCTTCGAAATGATTGTGTGCAACAATTTCATTTCGTATTATATTTAACGAAACAAAAGTCCTTCTATGTCCTTCTATAGTCAGTACATTCAATACTTATCCGATAATCCCGCGTATGATAATCTTGCATCAGTAAAGTCCCGAACGTGCGGGATTATCGTACTTCTGCTGCATTTTCAGTCTGCAAGATAATTTACATAAAGGTATATTGGGCTTCATTGCTTTCTAGAAAAATAAGTCCTGTAGAAATCAAATGATGCTTACTATGAAAGTTTGTTGAGACACTTATGATTCATCAATAATATGACTTAAAAATAGGTTTATTTTGAATTGTCAAATACACTCATGTCCATAAATTAAGGATAATTAGGAGTCACGCGGAAATCGAACTCTAAAATAAATATATCACCTGTAAAATCACTACACCTTCAAGAATCATTTGCAAATTTCAGGAAGTAACCATATGACACTGATGGTACGTCACAATGACAAGAGTGTAAGAGAGTGATACATAAGGAATACAGGCAAAGAAGTAAAATTGTTCGCAGGCGCTTTATAAGCATTTCAGTGCAATAACCGAATAGTTATGACACAAAGGACGCATTTGGATGATTTTTTACGTGGTAGAATTATCTACCGTCTGGAATGTGGGCGTACCGAACTGGAAGTATCAGATGGACTTGGAATTGCCCAGAGTGTCATCTCCAGGCTTTGGCAACGATTCCAAGATGATGTTAATGTGAGTAGACGTTACAGCACAGGTCGCCCCAGATTTGCAACGCCGAATGAGGACCGGTATTTGGCAGTTACTGCCAAAAGAAACAGGCGGAGCATAGCCTCAGATCTGTCTCGTCAGCTCTCTTCAGCCACTGGTACGACAATTTCACGGCAGACCGTGTACAGATGCTTAGGGCAGATTGGTGTATATGCTCCTAGACCTGTCAGATGCGTTCCACTTACTGCAACTCACTGTAGCCTGCGGTTAGCCTGGAGTAGAGAGCATGCATTGTGGGCACCGCAACAGTGGGCTTGTGTGATGTTTTCGACGAGTCCAGCTTTAGCTTGCAGTCTGATTCTCGCCGGACTTTCATACTCCAGGTACCCGTTACCACCAAGAAAACATCATTAAACGACACCGTTACGGTGGTGCAGGAGTGCTCGTTTGGGGTGGAATTATTCTGGGTTCCAGAACTGACCTGCATGTTCAAATTGGAACCATGACAAGCCAAATCTATCGGGACGTCATTCTGGAACAACATGTACGTTTGTTTCGAGGCGCCATGGGCGCACAGTTTGTGTTTATGGATGACAACGCCCGTCCTCACCGTGCAAACATCGTAAGCGAATGCCTTCAATCGGAGGATATCACTCGTATGGACTAGCCATCATTCTCACCGGACTTGAAGCCAGTAGAGTACGTGTGGGGACATGCTTGGCCGACGAGTTGCAGCCCGTCAGCCTCCTCCTACATGTCTACCGGAACTTCGGAGAGCATTGCTTTTTGAGTGGTGTAATATCCCCATGATCAGATCGATAATTTGATACTCAGCATGCCTAGGCGTTGTACGGACTGTATTGCATCGTCTAGGAGACATACAATGTATTAAGAATCATACCAACCATGTAATATTGGTTTTTTGTAAATAGGTTTTTTTTGTAATTTGCTCCAGGGAGAAAAAATGGCTAATTTTTTTTAATAATATCAAACATATAGCATCTTTTTTTGCTCTTTACCTTTTGTTTAATAAATAAGCTTTACAAATAAGTCAAATTTGTTTTGCTTCTAACTCTTCCTTTGCCTGATTTTGCATGATCCTTAATTTATGGACATGAGTGTACATATATAATTCTCGAAACAACTCGGTGCCATCACAGAATAACAATTCTACTAGACAGTGCAATACACACACTAATGGTGCATCTAATTTATTCGGTAATGGCAGAACACACTGTTTGATTTTAAAATGATTGAATTTTTATTTTTCTAAAGAGAATTGAGTACGATCTCTTAAGCATAATTTTTGACATTCTTTAGGCATATTCGTATAAGACATTAAGTACACATCTTATATATTCTATACTGCAGCAATTAGCTTATCCAGTTAACTATTCAAACATCAAGCACTCATCTCAGATAGAAGGTGTAATTTATTTTTAACTAATTTAATCATTATATTCTCTTTCGTTTTCTATATTGGGCACTTCAACTAACATGGTGGTTGGATACTAAAATAGTTTATTACTCCAAGTCTTCAGCAGAGTTGCATTGGTCAGCGGGTACTCATCTAGATTTCCTCCAGAGATTCCCTAGGTGGAAATGGAGATGTAAGAAGTTAAAGGCATTCATTTGCTCTTTCGCTGCAGTACCCCCATATAGAGCTAATCTTTGGAGATCTTGTATTCTTATAAAGACGATATATTTAACGCTGCTGCTTCTCACCAAAAAATAACAGTATACTTTATCAAGAAATTTGATGCGATTTTAGCTACTACATAAACATATCAGTCTAAAATCGTTTTCTGCATATCTTTATTAGTATTTACGATTCCCAAAGAAAATAAATGTTAATCACATTGCTTCAAGAATTCTCTAAAATTTTATCAGTAAGTATATATTCAGTAAAACCCAGTTTGTTTCTTTTTTCCGAATGTAAATCAAAATTAACAAATATTAATTTTCCTATTCTTTTTTTATTTTATTTTATTTTGTTTTATTTTCATTAAAAGAAACACAATAAGTTTCCCATGTACCACATAGTATCACATGGGGCTTACAGAAGTAAGTACGAAACACAATACAAAATAAACAGAACAGAAAACTTAAATAAGTTTTCTCTTAACTTCGCTTCACTGTATGCTTCTCTTATGGGGTTTTATTTGATCTGGAACTAGTAATTAGTCCAATAACTCTAACAAACATAAAGCGAATTATCGCTATGCTCTGAATAACTACAGAGTCGTGGAAAGGTTTGAAAAGCTTTTTTATTAAGCAGAATAAATATACTTTCTTGTGCTTACAATATCAACCACAGCTAGTGGAGGTGCTACTGCAGAAACGGTGATAAACGTGAAGTAAAAAATGTGAAACCGCAGTCAGACACTACACAATTTAAATCTAAGAAGGCTCAGTGATTCTAACTGGAGTGTCAAAATTAAGGTGTCAGCAGCGATATAACGCAAAGTCGAATAATTACAACTATCAGAGCTGGCAGGAACTAAACGTAGTATGCACGCGCAAGCCAGAAACGCACTCTCTCTTAAAATCCAAAAACCTTAGTTTAAATGCTAGAGGTAACTCAATTTGCATTCTGGTGAGGATAACGGAAAGGAGACTTTAGAGTACAGATCAAATTTAAGTAGTTTCAAATAATAATCTTACATCTTTTTAGTTTTAGAATCAAAAGTGTTATTATATATTATTTACTTACGTAAATAAAACTGAAAGCAGAAAAATGTTTCCGAATAAACTACATATATATGAAACAAAAATTGATAATTACAAAAATGCTTCAAAAGTTAATTTTTACTAAATTTACACAAAACAAATAAAAAAATAGTAATTTAAAGGAAACCAAATTTTAATCATTAACAATACCTGTTTGTTTAATTTGAAACATCAAAACAGCAGTTGGAAATATCGCATCTAAAATTCAATTCAGCACTAGAGTCTCTTTTTTATTAGTTCATTTATTGATAAAACAAACAAAAAAAAAAAACTCTAGACACTTAGTAGGTTTAATTTTCACACTATGCATCACATAACGATCCCAAGTATTTGTGCCTTTCGGCCAATCGTTTGTCGAGTCTTTTGAGGAAAAGTCATACTACACCCTATACATATTATAATCTTCATTTTTCAATCTTCCCAAGCCATTTTATTGACGCATTTAATTGCATTATAAGGTATTTTATCCCGCCTTCCAGCATCCCTTCTTTGTATAACGCTAGTACACTCGGGGCTAATCCGAAAAGTCTAGGTTTAAGTCTCGAAGAAGGCTTGCTCGGTTTTCATGTCTTCTGCTTCAAAGTGACCTAATAGACTTTACAGTAGCGCCCGAACTAAAAGGTGATGGACGATAATTCGGTACCACCAGGATTTGATGATTGGCTCCTCTAATCCCTTGTCGCTCTTTAAAACGGTTAGTATATAAGGTGTGCATGGCCTCAGTGGACGGGAGAATATTTTCTTCCGCTTTCCAGCATATCTTTGTGTTGTAATGGTAGTACATTCAACGCGTATCCGAGAGTTCCAGGTTCGAGACCGGGCGAGGAATTGCACATTTTTCACATATTCTGCATCAAAAATAACCTAATAACTCTACAGCATTTAAAGAGGCAGTTCATTTGCTTCTATATTTATATCTCTCTTTTCAGATCTGTGGAGTAGCTTCTTTATCAATTTTAGAAAACGAGTTATTAAATTTCTTGCTCGAATTATGTATTAAGTTAAGCTAAATAAATTGAATAACAATACTGGTCAACAACTTCATTTTTTGTCTCACAAAGGGATAAAATGGGAGATTTTATACTAAACTGACCGTCCTAATCACAAAATTAACTTTGTAGAGACATTTTTTTTTTTTTAAAGCAAGATAAAAAAATTAGCAGCGTCTTCGCTGGGAATTGAACCACGGACCTCTGGAAAACGCGCCCAGCGTGCAGATCACCACACCAAGAAGGCGGGAGAAATACCTTATATATCACACCTTTTAAAGGGAGACTGGGTTTTTTTAGGGGACCCAATCGCCAAATCCTGGTTGAGGAGAATCATCCTCCAACACCCTTTTATTTATGGCGCTACTGTAAAGACATTAGTATTATTTTTTTTGGAAGCAGGCAAGATGAAAAATTAGCAACGCCTTCCCCGGGACTCGAACCATGGACCTCTGGAATACGCGCTCAGCGTGCAGACCACCATAACACAAGGCATGCCAAGAAGGCGGGAGAAATACCTTATAACTTTAATCCTCACAATAAAATAAATATTGCTCTTAATAAAAAGTTGTAACATGCAAAGATTTATGTGATGAGGTATGAAACGCAAAAGAGACAAAATACTCTAATTTTTTAACATACAGTCCTGGTTATATCACTGGCATCTGAAACGTGATCGGATAAGATAAAATTATTTCAAAATACTGGATTAAAGCTATTACAGAGAACTAACTCCACTAATACTGCTCTTAAAGATCTATAATTCATAAGGCTTTGAACTTCATTTGATCACTTGATATACCAAAACAACAAATAGGAATATTAATTTTCACTATAAAAACAGCAGGATTAATAGAATACATTATATTCTCTACTGTTAAATCATATAATGCCAATAATATAGTAAGTGTTTCAGAAATAAAATAATAATTTAGCTTTTAATTATTCTTTTATCTTACACGGCGTGTCGGTTTCTCTAACTAAAACCAGCAGTAGACCATGTTAGAGTCTTATTCACGCTAGAATCTCAGTTTCATTTTTTGAATCTGCTTGAATCTTTTCCTTACTCGTCTCTCACAACTCCTAAGTTATTATAGAAAACATCCAAGGGAGAAAGGAAATTTTTAGAGAGGTTGGTGCATTTTAGCTTGCGGTAACTATCCAGAAATTTTTTAACTATCGCTGATAATTTTTGTCCTTATTTTATTCAAGAAATTTATATGCCATTTACCCAAAGGCCTTCTTGGTCGGCAATTAATCACCGATGAACTTCTGAAAACTTTTCTCTTATAAATGTCTCTTACAAATGTCAGCGGCTGAGCAAATTACCTGTTTTTTTTTTTTTTTTTTTTTTTTTTTTTTTTTTTTGTTTTGTTTTGTTTTGTTTTGTTTGTTTGTTTGTTTGTTGTTGTTGTTGTCACTAACCTTTGGACACTTGCTTCGGAAGTCCATAAAAGTTTCTTCATTATTATTCTGGGTCCGCATAACGTTTTAAATGTTTTATGTAGAAATGGAAGGTTTAAAATCTTGTCTAAATTACTGTAACATGTCTAACATTTATGTTGTCCTAGAATGAAAGATTAATATATTATTTTATGTTATTTTTATTATTTTGCCTCTGGTACAAACAATTCCCTTGATGGATGGTTTATTTTGAAATGTTTTTCTTTATAATGTCGTAAAATGTCATGAATATTTAGCATAAAGGCAGGAGCAAAACTTTTTTTTTTTTTTTTTTTTTTTTTTTTTTTTTTTTTTTTTTTTACTTCTGAATGTGCAAAATGCTTTTTCGCTCTTGAAGAAGTCTTTGATCACTTTCTAAATCAGTGAGTTTTAATCAAATTCTGCACCAAATTGAGGTTACTTATTATTAAATTAATTACTGCGTATAAATGTGTGTAAATTTTACACACATTTATACGCAGTTTAAATACAGAAAGCACTTTAAAATTTTATGTAGTTTTCTTGATTATACAGAAGGTACTTTAAAATTTTATGTAGTTTTCTTGATTATAAATAACTGTTAAATAGCGAGGGAAATTGAGTATACAATTAAATGGGCGACATGCATAATTACTATATTCCCTCATGAAATAATTATATTTATGTTAAAAGGTATGAAAATTCAGGTTTCAAAAATGAGTATTTTATATATATTGAAGGAATAGATAATTGTTTCTACAAGTCCCCTCAGATGCTATGTATAATGACTTGCCCTTGCACTGTTTTATTAGTAATAAATTTGCACAATTAACTTCCAACGTCAAAACAGGCCGTAGCGTTGCTCTTAGATACAGCACCAAACCATTTTATTGAAATCAGTATTGAAGCGAATCATGAATTCAAATGTGTCCTTTTTAAATTCCAGTCGCCTTCTCTCTTTCTGCACCTTTCTTTTCTTGAACTTTCTTAGATATTGCGCTCCTAAAATTCCGTTCCCACCACACTAAATAAAACATACCTTTATTTATTCTCAACAAACAGCTCGCATACAGGTTTCGAATTCTATACATATAAATCCAAGATAGTACCAAGGCGTTTTTCTTTTCCCTTTTTTTTTTTTTTTTTTTTAACTTAGATGCTACTTTTTATTTTATTTCGTATTTTTGAAAAGCTGGAGAATCTGTAAAAATAACGAGAAAAAAACACAAAGTCACGTTTCTTGCAGAGTTTTTTCCTTGGAATTCTTCTTCGGAAAGCTTCTCGATATTTATCTCGTTCGAGACAGGGAAGCACGATTCATCATTCTGTCCTTTCCCATTGGGAACGCGTTGATTTCTTCGTTTTTAAGGTCTCAGAATGAATTTGCCGGAAGTTAAAAATCTATTGCTCGGACCTAACTGAAATTCTGGGTATAGTTCGTTTTTCACATTAAAAATTTTTAAACTGCAGTAAAATTCATAACATATTTCTGGAATTCTGGATATGATCAGTTGTTCATAGTAAAAGCCTTTAACTACAGTAAAATTCATAATGTAATTCATAATCATTTAACAATATAAGGTTAATTTTCATGACTTATAACTAATGCTAATAACATTCGGTGAATGAATGCATGCAGATACTTAAATAAACAATGAATATGAGTAACGGTCATAATATGAATTCAATGCCAATATTCAATGAGTATGAATAGTTTAATGAATAATTCAACATAAATGAATACAGATAATTAAATGAAAATATTTAAATAATGATCATGCATGCAACTAGCTTCTCAGAGCTATTAACGGGGATTTCACGCAGTGGAATTTTCACATGCCCTCAGAAGAAGTAATCAAGCCTAATAAATCCAACGATCAAACAGGCCAATTCACCAGACCACCACGTCTTATCCACCTCTGACCAAATGTAATATTTATGTAGTTAAGAATTTTACTGATGAAATAGACGGGAACTTTCATTGCGCTGGACCCCATATGCAGAATCAGAATACGAATCACATTACGCTGGAACCACAATAGAAGTCGCATCGATTCAGAAAGCTCTTCGACATTCACATTTTCTGGCAGCAATTCATCTAGAAATATCAAGTAGCACCACGTGATTCAGAAATATCACGTCTTCTACCAATCAGACAAAAAGGCAGCAACTAAGATCCTATGAAACATTTTTCCCAAAGCCGGACCACATGTTTATTGCAAAACGACTCTGTGCTGCATAGTTTCGTGAAAAGCGGATCTGTAGAACATTGTTGCAGAAACTATTGTGTAAAAGAAGTCCGATGTGTATAAAAATACGGTTGAAGTGTTCTCAAAGCGTTACACGCAGTGCAGAAGCATTGTGTGTCCTTTAAGAATCCTCCAGGTACTGCAGCATAGCCCCAGCTCGAATAAGACCCCAGCTTCATGTGCTCGAAATTGCAGTGTCTATACTTGACGAAAAAAATCGGTATGGTTCTAGACAGCTATCCGTATAGATTCTAGACATTTTTTCCGATGTCTTGAGTCCATATCTACAGCTTTCGACTCATGTCTGTCTATATCCATTTTAAATACGTTCGCTTGCAATTGTGCAAAGATTTTATATCTGGCACTACGCCTCATCGGATGTCATTCCCTACTAGTCGTTGGGAGGCTCGTCCATTACACTCTGCAGTTCTATACAGCAGATGCATGTCGGCTTTCATATAATTACCTACCTGATTACCTTTGCATTCGTTGAGTAAAATGAATATTCTCTACGTGTGTTCGGACAACTTTCTGCCATATCAGAAAATACCCGATATTAGCATGTCATGAGTCTGTCGGATACGTCTTTTCCATCCTTCATGTTTATAAGCCTAGTACTGTAAATTTCCAAGTAGCTTAACATTTCTTATGTGATTCAAGAATATTTTATGACTTTTTCTTTTTCGGCACATTTGAGTAAAGCTTTGTAATTTAGAAAGGAATTGTATATATGTTATTTCATAATTCCTTATTTACGAAAATGGAAAAATAATAAAATAATTAAATCAGTGCTTCTGGACATAGAAAAATTTTTCATTCCAATCTAGCACGCATTCAAAATATTTAACTTTATGTTTGAGTTAGAAATTTCATCGTATCAACACTTCAGATTACGCGCTTCTACCAGCGAGTGATTAAATCATTTACTTCAATAAATAATCACAGTTAGCAACTGGTAATGATAGCTATAAAAGCCTCATAACGTTTTCAAACTCACCAGTGATACTGAATGTTTAGTACATATGCTTAGCTATATACAATGGAATAAATATCAAAATTTTATAATGATTAGTTTGACTGTTAAGCAGGAATTTGTGAGAAAATTTAACATTGAGTTAAAACTCAATATATTCATATAATTAACGAGACCTTGCAGTGAAATAATATATAGGTGACTCTATTTATGAGAGATAACATCAAGAAAATTGGATCATAATAATCATCAGAAATTCAAGATTTGACTCAAAAAAAGAAACCAGTTTAAAGAAAAACCGTATAAAATAAAACAACGGTATAACTTCCATTAATCGGAGGCTACAGTGTTCTACATCAGATCGAAATGATGTTCAATACACTATGGTTTTACAGATAGTGCAAATGATACCTGAATCGTAGAACCACATGCAAATAATTTCGCTCAGTATTACACGTCTGGCAATAAATTAGTGTCTTTTTTTAAGACGTCAATGTTTCCTCGAAGTAACGAATTTATTCACCAACAGTTCAAATTAAAAACAAGCTGATAAGTAAAATACGAAAATTAACAATGGTAAAGATTTCATTTTTCAGAAAAATATAAAGCAGCAGTTGTCAACCTTTTAATTAACCTTTTAAAACCAAATATATATATATTTTGTCATTTTCACAACCTATTGAATATTTGCATTTATACTGCACACGTAAGAAATATAAGATTAAAAACTGTTTACCATTTCAATTATCGAAATTTAAGTCATAATACTTTAATTCTACAATTTAGTGCAAAATTGGGCCTGTTTAAGAAAGATCAGTTTCTTTCTTCTTTTTATCAATTTCAATCTGCTGTTTAACCGTAAATTGGGATCAACTTTTAATTTTGTTCTCTATATATTTTTCAAGTATAACATGATAGAAAATCCTTGTTCACACAAATAGGTTGTGCAAAAAGGCAATAAAAATTTAATAGCTTTATTTGAAATACCTTTAAATTCTTTTTTTTCAGTTCAGCCAAATGTTAACAAGTGTGCTGTTTTTTAAATCCTCAGTTAGAGTGCGATCACCGAAACTTTTTATCAATTGTTCTTTTCCTTTACGAGATAAAATTTCAGGTACATTTGAACAAAATGGATTTCTAATCCAATTCTCTCAATCTAATTCAATCATAATCCTCGGAAAAATACATGTTGAAATTATTTATCAATGAAAAACAATGACATTTACCGTCGTGTGTTAATTCTTCTTTATTTCAAATTATTTTATTAGAAAACTTTCTAAATGTGGTTAAAAGCTTAAAATATTATTATTCAACTCTTTGATAATTAGCTCGAGTTTTCTTTATCATTGCATTTATTTTATCTCTTATGCTACACAAATTAACACTTTGACCTTGTAATCCTAAATTTAATTCATTTAACTTTCCAAAATTATCAGCTAAATATGCTGAACGTGCCAACCATAATTCACTAAATCAATTTTGTAATTCAAATTTTGAATCATAGAGGAAAATTTGAATTTCTGATCGAAGTTCGAAAAGACGATTTAAAACTTTGCCTCTGGATAACCATCTTACTTCGGAATATAATAAAAGCGCTTTATGTTCACTGCCCATCTCTTGGTATAAGATCGTAAACATTCTTGAATTTAAAGCTAGGCTTTTAATAAAATTAACAATTTTCGCATCTTGATTCAAAACGGTTTTCAGGTTGTTTTGGCTACTAAAGCTTCACGATGATTAGAATTTTCGCATCTTGATTCAAAACTTTCAGATTGTTTTGGCTACTAAAGCTTCACGATGATTAGAGCAGTGAGTAAATTTAGTTTCAGGTGCAACTTTCATTATTTGAGAAATAACAGCGGAATTTTTTATTCTTAAAGGCCGAGCTCCGTCACTGCATATGGCAATGCCCTTATTCCAAGGAATACCATTCTCAGACGTGAAATTGTCAATTACTTTGAAAATTTCGTTTACAGTTGCTCTATTATGAGGAGGTTGGTAAAATGAATTATCTTCGGCAATTCTTTCATCTTCAAAACGTATGTAAACTAATAATTGAACAGAATTCGTTACATTATTACTCTCATCCAGCTGCAATGCGAAATACTCATTGTGTTTTATTTTTTGAAAAAGTGTCTCTTTTGTGGAATTTGCCATTTAATGAATTCGAAGACTTACTGTATCATTTTGATAACAGAATATTGTTAAGTTCCTTAGTCTCTTTTTCGTTGAATAATGTTAAAACGGTAAATTTATCAGCTGGTAACATAAGGTTTTCTCCAATAATGTGAGCCTGCAATTCTTCGCAATTCTTAGTCTTACTATCTCCCAAAGCTTTTTGACTTGAAATAACAAAATCTTTCATCACTTTGTAAGTTTATCCTAAGTTTTTAACACTTATGTTTAGATAAAGCTACTTATCTGTCCCTTCTAATTTCAGCTTACAAATTTCCTACCATAGTGTGTTTTTAGAATCTCCGTTAATGCAAATCAAGGAAGAGCGTTACTTAAGTCGAAGTTTCACTGACTTCGTTGGAGAACCAAAGATTCTGACTAGCGCGCGTTTGCCTTTGGCTACACTCACTCAAAGCTATTACTATGCTCGATCGTATTTCAGGTCCTTGATAGCTTCGCTGTTTAGTTAATATTTAGGGGCCAATTTCTGTCGAATTTTGATAGCTTCGGCTATATCCTTTTAGTTGAGCATTAGCTAAGTTTGATTTGCTTAGTACTTTTTAGTTCAAGCCCAAGCGGAGCCTTTTCTGTACGTCCTGAGAAAAGGGCCATCTGTTAATCCTTATTTTGAGCAATAAAGGATAATTAACCCTTCATGAGTTCACGTTTCTGTTTCTGAGCTATTATTCGCTTACCAGTTCTCAAGGTTCCACACACATAGCTGTAACTTCAAGGTTCGAAGCTCATAACTTGTTTACTATTTTTAGCACATATAATTTCCTTTTAAAATATTGATCATATTTATCCTTTAATTTGGCATACTTAGATTCAAGATGTATTTTAAGAAACTATGGTTTCATACTTTGATTGGATAATAGTACAAATATTTAAATATACAATATATTAAGAGTTCTTCAAAAACAAACGACAATATTCTCAAAGCGCGTAGAAAAGTAAGGAATACAAAGAACAATAAAATAAAAACCTGCTGTTAGAGACAGTAAATCGACGTAAAAAATTATTATAATTTGAAATAGAGCAATATGAGCCTGGAAACGGTGGCGAGATAAATTGTAGACATGCTAATAAATAGATCAACTCTAATGAGATACTATAATCTTCTTATAGGAACTTATTTTTATTTCCTATTAAATACAACATCCATTTCTCTAACTCCTTTCAAAAACATCATTTATGACTAATTTTGTTACGTCTATGGTTAAACGAATATTTGTGAAAATAAAGAAGGATTGTTTTGCTGAAGTCCATGAGCAGCTATTCACCTTGAACAAAGCTCAGATAGCAAAATTTACAAGTTTTGAGAAAACAACTTAAAGGATGTTGGGGTATTTAATTTTTGAGTTTAGTCAAACATACGTTGTTTCTTTGCGTACACCTATTTTTCTCTTGCGTACCACTAGTAGTAAGCTTACTACCGATTGAGAACCGCTGATATAAAGTCTTAACGACAGCTGAAAAACTCATAAATGCTTTATTTTTAAATAATCTTATAAAGTGTAGGTATATTAAGTATGTTACATTTACTTAATATACCAACATTTTATAAGATTTACGTAATACATAATACGTATATATGTATATTATATATTAAGTAACTAAATATATAATAACTAAAAACATTTATATGTAAATCAAAATCATATAATGCACGTTCTGTAACTTTGACATAGATATGTCTATCATCGCGAACTGATAGATCTGCTGGGTCTGGAAGTCCGCATAAGTAACAAAGCTAGATGAATAGGAAATAATTGAAACAATTACAAATGAATAACAGTTCTTGAAGAGCAGTAAAACGTTCACTAGAAATAATACATAGGCTAAAATTCTCTTTCACAAAAAAATGCGATGAATAAAACCGCTCGCTTTAATTACTTGCAAAGCAAAGTCTATAACAGTAATTTCTACATATAATAAAAGAAAGAGTATGTGTGTCTTTTTCGTTCGTGCTGCGCGTAAGCTTATAGACCCAGCGCTACGAAGTTTGGTATATAGATGCAATTAGACAAGAGTGCACCTTGAAGCGATTTTTTTTTTTTCAAAATTCGGATCCGATTTTTTTATTTTTTATTTTTTTTATTTTATCGCATCATTTGAATAGATTCATTTTTTTAGAAATGTGGCTTTGGCAACAGTTTTTGATTCAGTTGTATATTACTAGACTGCTGACTGTTGAAAATCAGCACTGTTGCCACTTGGAAAAATGAGGGCGATAATTCTGTGCAGTTTTTAAATTTAATGTTTCTCTTGGATACTGAACGTTTGTTGAGAGAAGGCAACGGGAAATTAGTTAATTTATTTACTGGGATAATTAATATTTGTATTAAGGGATATTGCTTATTTCATTGTAATTTTGTTATATGTAATGCATTTTTAAAAATTTTTTTGATGAAGTTGTTCTGCAGAGTAAAATTCTGCGCTGTTTTTAAATTTAACGTTTGATGTTCCCTTCACGCATTTTTACGGTACATTTAAAAGCCAGACGAAGGCTGACAGCGTAGCTGCTAGTTATCAAATAAAAAGGTAAGTGATAAAATAGCTGAACTGATATCACTCTGTGCTCGTTCCATATCCAGTGCAGTCTCATTTTTATACTTACCAAAGGAAAACGAAGAACACTTTTGAAACTGTCCAGATAACTCGCTCTTAGAGCGCCTAAGGCACGCTTTTAATTAACATCCAAAATGTCTGTAATTTGCGAAAAACCGCCATACGTCACAAAGGCGCTATAGGGGCAGCTTTGCCCATACCTCCTGCTCTGATTGCACTGTACTACAACTAAAATACTAATCGACTCATGCTTAAAAGGTTTACAAATTAATGCATAAAATAAGAACATACAAATATAGTATACAGTTACAACTTCATAAGTCAAAAGTAATGAGCATTAAACAAACACAAAATTACTGTACCAAATGCAAGAAATAAACAAATAGATTAAAGGAAACGCATAAGAGGAAAATGCATAAATTCAAAATTATAAATAGATGAACACAAATATTTTCATAAATTAAGAAAAGCAACAACATACTACCTGTTGTATTTTGTACTTTTCTTTTCAGCCTTATCTGCCTTTAAATAAAATATGTTAAGTAAAGAAAGTAATGAGCATTAAACAAACACAAAATTACTGTACCAAATGCAAGAAATAAACAAATAGATTAAAGGAAACGCATAAGAGGAAAATGCATAAATTCAAAATTATAAATAGATGAACACAAATATTTTCATAAATTAAGAAAAGCAACAACATACTACCTGTTGTATTTTGTACTTTTCTTTTCAGCCTTATCTGCCTTTAAATAAAATATGTTAAGTAAAGAAAGTAATGAGCATTAAACAAACACAAAATTACTGTACCAAATGCAAGAAATAAACAAATAGATTAAAGGAAACGCATAAGAGGAAAATGCATAAATTCAAAATTATAAATAGATGAACACAAATATTTTCATAAATTAAGAAAAGCAACAACATACTACCTGTTGTATTTTGTACTTTTCTTTTCAGCCTTATCTGCCTTTAAATAAAATATGTTAAGTAAAGAAAGTAATGAGCATTAAACAAACACAAAATTACTGTACCAAATGCAAGAAATAAACAAATAGATTAAAGGAAACGCATAAGAGGAAAATGCATAAATTCAAAATTATAAATAGATGAACACAAATATTTTCATAAATTAAGAAAAGCAACAACATACTACCTGTTGTATTTTGTACTTTTCTTTTCAGCCTTATCTGCCTTTAAATAAAATATGTTAAGTAAAGAAAGTAATGAGCATTAAACAAACACAAAATTACTGTACCAAATGCAAGAAATAAACAAATAGATTAAAGGAAACGCATAAGAGGAAAATGCATAAATTCAAAATTATAAATAGATGAACACAAATATTTTCATAAATTAAGAAAAGCAACAACATACTACCTGTTGTATTTTGTACTTTTCTTTTCAGCCTTATCTGCCTTTAAATAAAATATGTTAAGTAAAGAAAGTAATGAGCATTAAACAAACACAAAATTACTGTACCAAATGCAAGAAATAAACAAATAGATTAAAGGAAACGCATAAGAGGAAAATGCATAAATTCAAAATTATAAATAGATGAACACAAATATTTTCATAAATTAAGAAAAGCAACAACATACTACCTGTTGTATTTTGTACTTTTCTTTTCAGCCTTATCTGCCTTTAAATAAAATATGTTAAGTAAAGAAAGTTTTGTTGATATAACGTTTTCTTGATTTAAAAAATACATATATACATTTTCATTTACTTTCAGGAATATTTGGAATGATTTGTAACGAAATTTATTTTCGTTATCATATTCGACGTCGTAACACTACAATATGTTAATGTATACGTTCCATTTACAATATGTTAATATAAATATTTCGAAGGTGACATTGTTCTTTCGATTAACATTAACAGTATTTATTCTTTCAAGAATATTTTATCCAAGTTTTTTTTTTTGCTAGAATTCCCAGTATATATTTATACAATGTCTTGCATAATTCATACTAATAGCATCGTAAGTATATTTAGAACTGAGCTATCACACTTGAAACTTATACATCATTAAGATATAATGTCAGAAACATAGGCTGCAGCAAAAATGTTGTTAAATTACCATAATATATTGCTATAAAGACAGCTAACTTGAAGCAAATAATGAAAACTATCTGCTAAAGACAATAGGGAAATAAATTTCCCTCGAGCTTTAGATAAGAAATACTCTTATTATTCATATTTCAGGTTTTATTTATAAGAAAGCTCTCTGTTTCTCAGAAAGATCTAGACAAATAACTTATAACTGCATTATACTCCCAAATATGGAAAGACGAAGTGCTCATAAATTAGATAACAGAACAAATAAGCTAAGTGCAAGAGAACAGAGCTATGTATAATCAATTAAACCATTTCCTCATTTTCAATATAAGCTCTTGCACATAAAGTTTTCCATTAAGAAGCAGTTTCTGTAGCTTTAGTTATTATTGTAACCTCAAGTTAATGATTGCTGCAATCTATGATTTCTTCGGTTTGAAATCAATATACTGTGACATGTTTTGTTAACTCTTACAAAACAGATCTCTGATTATTTGTCCTCCATACATTTCAAACTAATTTTCTAGAATACTTTTTTTTATCCTTAAGCCAAAAACATTAATCTTGTGGTTCACTTTTTGAATGTTTTTAACCTTTTCGTTCATTTAAATAGCATGTCGGGATTTAATGGGTAGTCCTTTCCAAAGACCCGAACATATTATTTCCCCACTACCATAACATTCTCTGTTTTCAGTTTATTTTGAAGTGTTACGAAATTCATTCTAGTAATTATTCATAATAAGGTAATGATTAATAGCAACACCTTTTAGCCAGATATCTACTTTCTTCGAGTTGCTGTATGCGTGTGTTTCCCTTTTCAAGTAATTTTGTTCTTTTGATTATTTCAGACTTCTTTGTAACTGGAAGGCATGAGATGTCATATTTACGAATTACACATTGGACAGCTTAGTAAACAGCTAGTAAGTTCTTAATTCTCCAACGTATCCAACAAGCGAATGCATTAAACACGCTACTGTGTGAAATGCATGGCAATGAGGATGGAGAGATTTAAAAAGTGGAGAATAACTTTAATTTTAAATTTGTAAATCCATTTTCAGACTTGGCAATAAAATTAAACAAACATTAAACAGAATTAAATAATAAATAGATAATATTAAATTAGATCAATTAAAATATAGCTCACACTTTTCACAGCAATGATAAGTAAAGTTAACAAAAAAAATCAGCTCATAAAATTAATGAAACACAAAATATTTCGGGTAAAAACATTTCTAAACATTAAGGTACGTCTAATGCATATGTGCAGTATCGTTAATGTCCATTTAATACACATGTACAGTATTTTAAACTAGATGTAAACTTCGAAGCAGAATATTCGCCTTTACTTTATATAGAAAGTAATAATAAATTGTAACATAATCAGCGCTAAACAACAAACACTCACTCTTCTCCACAGATAGGACGTCTATGTTTTCACGTTGCGGGAGAAAAGGAAGAAAAAGGTGAAGCTTTTTTACCTCGATCAACTGAGTCCACTGTACATACATTCACCTTTTCGAACAAGAGATATAAGTTGAGAATCTGAGCATGATGCGTCGCCTTCGAGTATAATTGTGTATTCGTCGAGAGATGTACATTATGTTTTCTGAATGGTGCTACATTCCTTTTTATTGAACTAAAGTAACTCAAGTAGTCTGTAAGTACTTCAGTAGTACTTTTAAGTACTATTAAAGAGATGGCATTGTTGGCTATCATCCTATCTTTTGGAACTGAGATCGTTTACACAGTTAGGTTATTTGTTTGGATTAAACCATGAAATTAAATTTGACCGTTCTATTGGCAGGAATTGCTGAAATTGTTCATATGCGATGGCAGAGGATTAATCCACGAGAACTTTCGTTTTGGTTACAAATGAGTATTTCTCACAAACACCGCTGATATAATCGAAATAATCATTGAAAACTTTTGATCCTGTAACTAACAGTAATCAGAACAAATACATTCTGCACAAAAAAGGAAAAGAATAATTCTGTATCTTCCGTTTTATAGGGACAGTTGACGAAATTTAATGCGAGGTTTTCATGTCTCGACAGCGCGACTTAGGAATACATATTGGATTTATACGTAGTTATTGTTCTAGCATAGTTACTTTGACACAAAATCGACATTTTTCTGAAAGGATATACCGATTTATTTTCCAATTTTTGATTTTACAACTAAAATTATGGCTAATTTTGCTCCAAGAATAATTCACTTAGTTTATCGTAATCTATTTTCCTTTAACTGTGCAGGAGCAGAAAAAAAAGTGCACTGTTCATTCTTTTAAACAATTTTAACAAAGTGAGTAAATCATATTTGGAGTTATTATCGATTATAACAAGTATGCTAAATTTAAAATCGCACCAATATATAAATTAACGTATATCTTGAGAAATTTTGAATAAAACCTTTTTTTTTGCAGATGTGCCTAGAAATACAGCTACTTTAGGGTGATTATAAAATTTTTATAGGTTATAATTCAAAAATGTTTCCGAAAAATTTATGAAAATTCCTAAAAATGCAAATTTTAAAATTAGAATATAAAATAGCTGCGAATTTTATTTTGACTGAACCTAAATTTTGAACTGTGAAAGAAGGAATAAAGTAATTTTAATAACAAAGCGGTATTAATAAATATACACCAACTCATATAACACTCAGAAGCTAATATTTTGAGAGCTATTTGTTTTAGAAACTACTCTTCCAATTTTTACAAAATTTCGTACTTTGGCATAACTTGAGTCATGGAATTTAAATATGGAAAAAATCGGTATATCGTTTCCTAAAACGTTCGATTTTATGTCAAAATACCTACGTTTGAACAATGCTATATTAAATCTAATATCCATATCCTAAGTCGTCTTTTCGAGACATGAAAAACGCAAATTTAATTTCGTCACACGGCCCCGGAGAACGGGAGATGTAGAACTGTCCCTATTTTTTTGCAGAATATGCATGAAGTCTAGCATGGCTAGTAGCGCAGAATTATAGCTGTCGTCAGCATCGTCCTAGCAACCGTACAGGTGACAGTACGACCTTACACGTGACTTTTCCCTCCAAGTTTTGAAGGAGAATCGTTTGATCACTTTGCTATCGGATAGCAGGCAAACATTCTTTCAAATAAATGATTTTCAGAATTTATATCGCAGTTTGTCAGTTTTTCGCGTTTTTTCAAAAATAAAAAGTTTATAAACTTTCTTGTAGTTGTTAACAATGGTGACATTTTAATCAAAACATATAATCCTTCATTTTTAGCAGACCCAGAACTTGACTTTAAAGTCTCAAGAAATGTAGTTTAGTGACATTCAAAATAAATCAGATTAATAGTAACTCGTTTATAATAAGAGCGAGGATAACATCAGACTTCTAAATGAAACAGTAATTTAATTGAACTGAAACTAATCTTGTGCCAAATTTGAAATACAGTAATATCTGTCTTGCGTTCACAGGCAGTTATTTTTTGTGGCATTATTGTTTTTGGCAGTTATTTTTTGTTCATAGGCAATTCTTTTTACCATATCCTACAGACTACAAAATGTAAAATAAAATGTGTAAAAAATATTTTTAATTAGACGTTTTTAATAAAATGTACTAAAAATAAGAAAACTAAAATTTAGCTGTCATATTATTTATAATACAAGTATTGAAAGAAAACTGGGATCTGAAATCAGTTGCGGAATCAAAACCTTGAATGAAAGTTTAACGAATTGAATGTAATCCTTGTTTCATACTGTTACTTGTTATTTTTTTCCCAAATTCTACTAGTTTATTAAGATAAGTTAACATGTGGAAGGATCATGATTTTATTTTACTCCCATGAATAATAAAACCAGTTGAATATGAATTGTTGGATTGAAATCTCTCATTCTCACTTCATTTTTATATTACTTGCAAGCTTCGATTCTCTAACGAATAGAATAATGTTTTAAATTAAATTGATCGACCAACGTACCTGTGTTCTCTTCAATGTTCAACCTTGGTTTTCAATTCTTAATGACCTGTCTCGATTAATACTTTTATTATGTTAATACTAATGTTAACTCTTCGAGCGCACGGTGAGAACTGAAACTTTTTTACCTCTCAGTGATCTCTCTCAGATTATTTTTGATTGCTCTCACTTTAGAAAAAGTTACCTGTAAACGTTGATCAGCTGAGTGTATCAACTCCACCCATATTTTTTCTCTTCGACTTGGTCTTTTCCTCTCCGTGTTTTCTCTTCCCCTTTTTGAATCATATTAACCAAGATGTTGATGTCACTGCTACTGCTATAAATAATAACTAGAGAGGCAGCTCATGCTTTAAAGCTGATTCATCTCAAATCACCTAAAACTAATATCAAAACAGTTCGCAGAAGGCAAATCATAAAATTAGGTTATGATAATAAGGCTTAAACATCCTATGAATCGGGTTATTGGAATCTTAAAATTCACTATTTTAAATATATAAAAATAATATCTTGTTTGTTCAGCAAAATAAAGTTCTTAAAACTAAAAATTTCATTATAAATATTTTTGAAAATCGTTGCTAGCCTCAACTTGAAGAAATAAACAACAAAATAAAGTATAATTCAATCAAATATTTTTATATTTTCCAATGTTTTCAAATACTGAGTTAGTATTTTTATGTGTTAACTGTTCGTGTAAAATTTGTGAATAAACATGCCAGGACAGAAAAAAAAATTATCAAAACGTTTGGACCCTTTTTTACAACTCGAAACGGTAATAAATTTTACAGGGAAAGATATTCGGATATCTTAATCAATTTACATCCCAAATTAATATAGTATAAAAAAACACTAAAGACTCAGTAAATGTAAATATTACGTCCACTCCATGGATATTTTTTTTCTTTTAGCCTTTTCTAATATATGATTATTTCTATCGTTCTTTTAAATTCGGTTAATTTCCTATTACGGTCTGCTGTATAAAAGTATCATAATTTTATTTTACTCACACGTGGAACGAAATAATACCTAAAGATATTCATTTCCGTTTTTATTGCATTTGATTACTCCGTTATAATTTATGAAGTTTTCATTACATAATTTTTATTATGTTCGGAATATCGAAATACATTCTTCAGTGGTAACAACGGAGCACAATTTTGCTGTAAGTAATTAATAAGGAAATAATTACTATTGCTACTAGTTTTAAGATTCATTCATGTCAATGTATCACATTTACAAGCTCTCTAACAAGCTCTAATGGCTTCTTTTTAATATGCAGATTCTGATTGTATTTACGACAGACAGTTATTGAGTCTAAATAAAGCCTTCAAAGTATGCTTCACGAATTCAGACAAGACACTCCTTCAGCGGGGTGAATGAGCACGAAATTCTAAGAGATTTATAATTTGAAAAGAACCTAACTTCTTTATATTTGGTTTTGAATAATTTAATGGCTGTAAAATAACAAAATAAGAGCAGTGCCGCTATAAATTAATTAATATCAAAACAAACAAAATTCTAGAAACAAAAGAGGCACCAAAATATTTTAAAGTAAGTGCTATTAAAAAGATTCTGGAACAGGTTAATAAAAATCTATTTTTGACAACATTTACGATACGTTTCATTTACGTAGGCGTTCTTAATATTGAATGAAAGCTGCATTCTTAAAAAAGAGGTATTACGAAAAAATTCTCATACGTTTTGAATTAAAATTGGATAGCTATTAAATAGTGCATTTTATTTCAAAAACAGTTATGTTCACATTTTATTTTTAAACACAAGTGTATATTTTGTTTGCAGCTTTTGAAAACTAGCCAATGAATATACAAGATTCTTTTTTCTCACGTTTTTCTCTATACAATTTCGAAATAAGATGGTTCCGAAAAAAGAGATAATAATAATAATTCCAATGCTATTACAGTTTAGCCTGCATGTGAAAAATCACACTCAAATCCATATATGTATCAAGAAGAAAGTACGTTTGTTTGTTCGCTAATAACTCAGTCACTACTATAGCTATCATCACCAAACTTTCTACAATTATTTTCTTTGTCCTGAAAACCGTCGACGTCCACTTTTTTGAAAAAAATAAAAAGCTAAAATCAGAGATATTAACTAAAATATCGAAAAGATTTTCAAAAACACCACAAAAAAAAATCTGAAATGTTTCTGATTTTAAATTACGTCCAAAAGGGGCGTTTTTTTAACGTTCTGTGTGTTGCCTTTATTTATTAAATATCATGTTCCTTGCACTTAAACCATAAAATTTAGTTCAGTAGCCATGTTGCAAAATAATTTTAAAATGAGCGTTTCTTTAGAATTTCCGATACACCATTCGACGCGCTGGAGATAAAAAGTCCCTCCCCGTAGAGTGTTGCCATTGCTCGCTTTTAAATCGTTGAGTAATATCATACAGAGGCTGGATAATGAACTGATCTTTCTATTGAGTACCAGATGCGAAGAGTATCTGTTTACGTACTATTAGTTAATGATTTGGTTCTTTACATTAAGTTGCCTGAATATTTCGAGAGAGCGAATTGACATTTATGATTTATACACGTAATAAATAACGCGATTTAATTATTTAAAATATGAAGCTTGTCATCAGAAAAGGACGCTGTGACAATCAATCGAATGAAAACGAACTCGTACAAATTTTTAAAAACTTTCAAGTCTTAAATTAAGATTGTTTGCAAAAATTAAAATTTTATTCAAACATTAAACTCGTGAGCTTTGATGTTAATGAAAGCTGCAGAGATATCCCATTTTATGATTTTAATTCTTAAATAAAATTCATTTGTCTTGTAAAGAAGAATTATTCACACAAATAGTCTCTAATAATAGGTTCCAATTACTCATGGTGTAATTGCATTCTTTTTAAAGTAAACAGCTGAATATGGGATCAGCTTTAATTTAAATGAAATACACTCCACTTAATTTTTCTTAAGAATTATTATTCCTTTACTTCATTGGATTCCAAATACAGAACTATGTAATGCCCGATGGCTGTTTAAACTAATCTTCCCTTATGTCCTCTGAGAAATTGTCAGTTTGGGAGCATTGTTCTTTGGTTGCAAGAAAAGAATGCAAACCCATAAGTCAAGACTCGACAGAAAACATTAAGAGCAAGCAATTCTTAAGAATAGGAGCGGAAGGGATATAAATGAATGCATTTCGGATCAATGGACAATGTTCTCAAATAACAGAGCGCTGCTCCTCCCCCAAGGTAAACTGCTAGAAGCAGAGCTGAATGCGGTAACGATGCTAAAGTAATTCAAAGAATAAACGCTCTCGCTTTTCTCTAACCACCCACATTCTCTCTTCTTCCCTACTTTAGTTAAACTGCAGCATCATTTCTATGTTGCGCACACTTACTGTTTAGCTCGTTTGCTTAAGGAAAAAATATGTGCATTTTATCCGCATTTTATACGTTCATTTTCCAAGATTTCCCAAAAGACGTCCCGTTAGAGTTTCGCGGTGTAATTTGGACGTGGTATTTATATGTAACAAAATGCTGAAAATTAATGTAAATATTCTACATAATTTCAGTATTATATATTATATATGAGACAGATGACATGCTCGTAAGTTTAATATTAATTATTTTGCAACTACCATTTTACCAAACTTGTTTTATACCAGAGGCAGAGCAATTCTAAATTTTGTCGAATACGAATTTTAAAAGTTATTGAAAATTCAAATTCTTCAAATTAGAATAATGATAAAAAATAAGTTTTCAAGCTTAAGAAAAGAAAAAGCTTCACTCTTAAGTTTTAAATGTAGCAAACTTTGAAATTTGCATTTAATGAACAATCTGCAAATTCGAATTTCAAATCCTAGAAAAGTTATAGTTGATTTTTCACATTTTCGATTCCGAAAAAAAAAAGATAATAATAACTCCGTAAGTGGTACCCGATCTAAAATATGGTGGACGATAATTCGTTAACTTCTAGATTTGGAGCCTGAATTTAGTCCCTCTTTAATCGCCTCTTAATTGGAGGAGAAGATAAGGAATTTTCACCTTCTACATTGCATGCTGTCATGATTTAATTGCTAGCACGTCTGGCTAGTAATCGGTAGGTCTGGAGTTCGAACCTCGGCGAAGGTTCATTTTTTTCTCTGAAAAGCCTAATACCATATACGATCTGAGCAATAGCAAAATGTCTACCTACAAATCAAAAGTCGGCAAAAATATCAAGAGATGCAGACAACTTTACATCATTACACATAACGCAGGTAAAGTAACAGTTACGCATAAGTCCAATATTAGACTGTTTTTTACTAGTCATTATTACTTAGTTAGAAATTTTGTATAATCTGTTTTTTATCTTCTGTGAACGGCGTAAATAAAATAGAGACATGAGAGGAAAAGGAAACAAAAAAAATCCTACATGGTAACGAACTTATAACTACGTCACTATTTACTTCCAAAGATCATAGCACTAATTTCTGGATTTGAAATCAGTATAACATAAAAAAGGAAACATATTAAATTATCAAATGCAGAATACGAACACTGATTCATCAAGAATAGGAGTTGTGTTTTATCTCCAATAGAATGTATTTTTTACGTAAAAGACGTTTCATTATATGTGAGAAACTATAATTTGGAGAAAGTCTGTTCTAAGACTACTAATTATTTAGAGTATATGAATATAAAGCATCTCAAAATTAATATATTTCATTCCATCTTACGTAAAGCGTATTACAGATAACTTTTATACAATTTCATATCAAAATTTTAATAAAGAGTCGACTCTATAATTATTGCTATTACTATCGGGTTGTTGGAAAATAATGCAGGTTTTTGCAATTGTTTATCTTTTCTGTACATTTTTAGCAACAAATATATTTTAAATTACATTGGTTTATATATAATTTTGGAGATCTATTTTTGCTCTGTATTTCTATAATAATCATTTTGTTCCAAAATAAATTAAAAAATATTTACTAGGTGTTTTTGTTTAGATGTCAAAACTAAATTTTCGGCAAATTTACTTCTATGAGTAGAAGCTAGGCCACAGAGCAGCACAAACGGCTCGAAATGTCAACGAAGTATGGGGCATGAAAAGTGTTAATGAATCTACAGTTCAACGGTGGTACCAAAAGTTGCGCCGTGGAGAATTTGACTTTGAAGATCAAGAGCATCGTGACACTCTTCAGCTGTTGATGATGACGCGTTGAAGACTTTAGTTGAAACAAACCCATGCACAACTGTTCGAGAGCTTGCGAAGGAGCTTGGCGTAAGCGAAAAATTGATTTCTGATGACTTGACTCGTATAGGAAAGTCAAAGTTCGATAAGTGGGTGCCTCACGAATTGAGCGTAAATAAAAAAATCGCCATTTTGAAGTATCGTCTGCTCTTCGTCTCCGCAACAAAAACGATCCTTTTCTTGATCGAATTGTTACGTGCGATGAAAAGTGTATTCTGTGTAACAACCGGAGACATTCGGTTCAGTGGTTAGATCGCGGTCAGAAAGTGTAGAATCTGTAGAAGAGAAGTAAATGTGGCGTCATCTTTTGGCAACCTACCGAACCCACGGTGTAAAGATCTGTATCTTGATCTGACGCTCAGCTATGCTCGTCTTGTGAGAAGCTGGGAATTAATCTTGATCTGCAAAGTTCAAAATAATCTCGATGGCTTGAAAAGCTAGACAATGTTTCTGCATATTTGATTTAGCTGATTTAATTCTCTGAGCTATTGTGGTTTCTTTGAAAATGTTAATGATTTTTGCTAAATTTTCCTGCGGGTTTTTCTGCTTCATTTTGTCACTGTGACGGTTTTTAGGCATTTCTTGATTAATTTGGGCTGAAGCTTGAATGAATTCGGGTAAATCATCTTTAGTGGAAATTTCTTGTGGTTTCTCTATCTTCTCTAAATGACTGATTTTTTTCTGTATACCTTACAACCACGATAAAAAAACGTGATTTTCGTGACAGTAACTGCAAGTTGGTTTTTCATCTGGTTCTAATTTACAGGTATTATATCTGTGATTTTGTCCGCTCTTACAGCATCTGACCTTTTTAAAGCAGTTATTTTGGGAGTGCCTGAGCTCCTGGTAATTGAAACATTGAATTGGGAGTTTTCTGGGCTGATATTTTTCTATTGTGATAATGAATCAGAACATATTGTTTAAGTGATGAATTTCTTTTTAGTTCAAGGAAAAATATAAGTAAACGGGTAATTTGACTTTCTGTTTTCTTCGTGAGTTGCTTTACTTTAATTATATTCTTCTCCTCTCCGGAAAGAGAGAATTTATATACTCGAAGGAAAGTCCCCACCCTTCCCCCCCTATTTTGAGCATAGTTCGATCCGAATGGCTCATGCGTGTTTGCGATCATGGTCGCGGATGAGGCAGTTGAAATGTTAGCACGTGTAATTCTCCGCTTTGTTTCGTCCATTGTCTAAAAATGTCAATAGTTATACAGAATTGTGCGGTGTTTGATGTGTGATTGAGAAAAATATAAATATATCTAGTTTTTTTTTTTCGCTATGCATCTATGACGCCCTCCAGCTCTTGTCAAGTTAGTATAAGAAATCATCATTTTATAAGCGTAGTAAGGAATCTCAGGATATTCGCAGATTGTATTACATATATAAATATTGTTACGGATTTTGTACTTATTTAGCTATTTTAGTAGAATAGTAATTAAAATTGTTTTATTTCCCAAATGCAATGCAGCGCGTGACTAAACGGATTGGACGTTTTAACGAGATACAATTTTTCCTTGGACTTCAAAAGCAACAGACTGCTTTCAGAATCAAAGGACATAACTATCCATCATCAGAAGGTATCCTCATTTGGAAACGCCGAGGCCTTGTCTGAAAGACGAGACTAACGGCTATCCTCCAAACCAGATGCTCTTCGGTAGAGACCTTCGTCTGCCTTACGACCTTTTGATTGGTGGTGCTCTGGATGCGCCTTTATCGCCTGAAGAAGACATTCAAGATTTCCAGGCTCGGTCTGAAGTAATGCACAAATTTGCACGAGAGCGAGTCAGCTTGGCGATGGAGAAGATGAAGACCCGATACCACACGAGGAGCTACTGGACATCGGTTCAACGAAGGAGATAATGTGCGGTTGTGGAATCCGACTCGAAAAAACTACAGTCACCTTGGGATGGTCCGTACACAGTCCTAAACGGGCTGAAAGACGTCGTGGTTCGGATCCGTATGTCATTGAGCTCTAAGTCTAAAGTCGTTCATTACGACAGGTTAGCTCCTTACTGGCATAGTGTATATAATTGTAAATAGTATAAGACCATGGTCCTTTTTGTTTCTAAATTTGATAGTATTTGATTTTTTTTGTTTAAGTTATTTGTTATTGTTTATGTTGTTGTTATTACTAGTTATTGTTTATGTTGTTTGTTATTGTAATGTAATGTTTGTAATTGCACTGATGCCTTAGTTGTAAGTTTGGTTTCTGTCCAGGGATTGTACTGCTTGCCCTTGGGCAGTACTTGGGAAGGGGGCAGTGTTACGGATTTTGTATTTATTTAGTTATTTTTATTAGAATTATAATTAAAATTGTTTTATTTCCCCGTGCAAAGCAGCGCGTGACGAATTTAAGAGAAAGCTACACCTAATAAGTAAAAATACAGGTGCACGCGCATTTAATATGTAGATATATCTTAACTTATATTTAAATTGAATAAATGCAATTGTGTGTTAGCTGTAACTGTAATTCTTCTCTTTTGCTTTCGAGAAACCTCGACAAAATAAAATTACCAGAATATTCTAGTGCATGATTAAAAAGCGTTTTTCCGGTGAAATGGAATTAGCTTTCTCTGCACTTTGAAATGAGTTCTATTTAACGTTTTGGTAGTTTAAAATAAAACTACTGTGCAATATTTTGATATTGTAAAAATATCTGTGAAGAAAACTTTCAGCACTTTATTTAATTTTCGTGATAAGAATAAATTTTATTGAATTTTTATCGGACTTGTGCATTCAATTTATTACAAACCTGTACGCACGCAACAATATATATATATATAACGTTTTAAAAAATATAGGTAAAAAGTTATAACTTAAATTAGTAATAGTCCCTTTATTCATTTTAATCTGTCTATTTTCCTCTCTATTGTGAAAATAATAATACCTATTTCTGGACTATATCATATTTAGATTAATCCATATCATATGTTTTATAACACTGATGATTTAGTTAATGCGGAAATTTCGAGAACCGAAGACTATCTCTTGTTGAGCTTCCCCCCACATTGGAAAATTACATACTTTTCTTCTAATGCTCTTATTATTTAGACTCTGTTGCTTGCTGTTTAACTTCCTCCGCAAAGCTATCCAAAATGTAAATGTTGTAAAATAGGCACGATTAGAGTGTCAGGTGAATTGAGGACACAAATGACAATTGATATAAAAATTAATATTTAATCTGCATTGGCTTCTACGTCTACTCTTCATTACGCACCTCAACAACGCAGTCAATATTTCTACGTCATTACATCTAACTTTACAATAATAATGCAGCCAGTCGACAAGGATATCTTGCATCGCGGAAATCCCTGCCTGAAAGTTAGTTCGTCTGTGCAGAATAAACCCTGTCTTAAAAGGCAGTTTATCTATATAAAGTTTTGCTATGCCAAATAATTTCCTTTTATTCTGTGTCCAAATGAAACATCGCTCTTGATTAATTGAATAACCAGAAGTGAAAAAAAAGCAGAGCTTCGAAATTTAATCCAGCTTAGTGTTTCCATTAAAAGTGATGAGTGTTTTTAATCGCTTAAGAACGTTCCAAATAAGCGATTCTCAACCGGCGGTATGCATACCACTGGTGGTACTCAAGAAAAAAATAGGTGGCACGCGAAGAAGCAAAGTATTTTTTACCATTAAATTCAAAAATGAAATACTCTAGCATGCTGTTTAAATTTTTGTGTAATACTCGTAAATTTATGCGATCTGAGCTTTTTTCAAGATCAATAGCCGCTCAGAGACATTAGCAAAATAATCCGGTTTTATTTTCACAAATATTCTTTTAGCCATATGCATAGAAAAGTTTGCCATAAATGATTTTTTGAAAGGAGTAATAGAAATGAATGTTATATTTAGCAGGAAATAAAAAGTAAGTTCCTGTAAAAAGACAATAGTGTCTCATTAATTCTTTGTTGATCGATTTATTAGCATGTCTATACTTTATATCACCACCATTTCTGGACTCATATTGTTCTATTTTCAATTAGAATAATTTTTACGTGGATCTGCTATCTCTAATAGCAGGTATTTTGTCTTGTTGCTTTGTAGTCCTTACTTGACGATTTGAGGACATCGTCGTTTGTTTCTAAAAAACTCGTAATATATTTTGCATTTAAATATTTGCGAAAAATAATTTTAAAAAAAAATCCTAGATTTTCAAAATGAAAAAAGGATAGGATTGACTAAGTGGGAAGATAACAATTCACAAGTGATGGTGTAGAGACATTATTTATTTTTTGGAAGGAGGTAAGAGGAAAATTGAGTTATTTATCATTTCTCTGTATTTGGTATGGAGATAAAATGGACCCTAAACCTCAATGTATTGTTTGCAGGGAGCTATTATGCAATAAAATATGAAACTATTGTTTCTTAAAAGACAACTTGAATCTAAGCATGCCAATGTAAAGGATAAATTTAAAGAATATTTTAAGAGGAAATTATCGGAGTTAAAAAATAGTAAACAAGTAATGAAACGTTTTGTTACTTCAAGTGAAAACACTTTGGAAGCTAGTTATCTAGTAAGCCTAAGAATTGCCAAGACTGGGCAGGCTCACACTATTGGACAAAATCTTGTATTATCAGCAGCTAAAGTTATCGTTTAAGCATTTTTTAATGAAAACGGCTAATCAACTTACTAATATTCTGGTAATTAATGCTACAGTAAGCCGACGAATGATACAATTAAAAATGATACAGTAAGTCGACGAATTCATGAAATGGCAAATTCCATAAAAAAACACTTATTCCAAAAATGAAACACAGTGAGTATTTCGCATTGCAACTGGATGAACGTACTGATGTAACTAAGTTTGTTCAACTATTAATTTACGTACATTTTGAAGAAAATAAACGAATTGACAAGAATATTTATTTTGTGAATCTCTTCATGATGGAATAACTACAAATGAAATTTTCAAAGTAATTCACAATTTTATGTCTGAGAATGATGCTCCTTCGAATCAGTGCACTGTCGTATGCAGAGACGGAGCTCGGAACCGAAAAACATTCTGATGTTATTTCGTAAATAAAGAATATCTCACCTGAAACTAAATTTACTCATTGCTCCATTCGTCGTGAAGCTTTAGCAGGTAAAGCAATCTCGGAAAACCTAAAAATAGTTTTGAATCAAGCTGTGAAAATTGTTAATTTTTTTCAAAAGCCGAGCTTTAAATTCAAGAATATTCACGATTTTTTGCCAAAAGATGGGTAGTGATCAGGGAACGCGTTTGGTACATTCCAAAGTAAGGTGATTATCCAGAGGCAAAGTTTTAAATCATCCTTTTGAACTTCGATAAGAAATTCAGATTTTCCTCTGTGATTCAAAATTTGAATTTCAAAAATAATTATTTAATGAATTATGGTTGGCGCGTTTAGCATATTTAGCTAATTTTTCTGGTTAAGTTAAATTAAATTTAGAATTACAAAGACTTAGTTTGCTTATCATTAGAGATAAAAATGAATGCAACAATAAAAAATCGTGCTAATAAATCAAAGAATTGGATAATAATATTTTAAGCTTTTTACGACTTCTAGAAAGTTTTCTAACCGAAAATGATTTGAAAATAAAAGAAGAATTAGCATCCGACATCAAAAATCATTGTTTTGTATTGATAAATAATTTCAACATGAATTTTCCCGAGGGCTAGGAAAACGAAAATTGGACTAGAAATCCAATTATTTCAAATGTACCTGAAATTTTATCTCGTGAAGAACAATTCATAAATATTTCCTGTGATTGAACTCTAACTGAAGATTTAAAAAAATAACACACGTCTAAATTTTTGGGTTGAAACAAAAAAAAAAAAAAAAAAAAAAAGGAATTTTAAAGGCATTTCCCAAATAGAGCTCCGCTGTTCCAAATTATTTCAGCTACGCAATCTCAGTGTTATTGAAGGTCTTTAACATCTGTTTAAAGAATGCGCTTTAAGCTAGTGTGCGATAAATTCATTTTCACTTTCTATCTTCATCATCAATATTATATTCGTCAAAGCAATCACAATCTTAAAGAAAATGATGAATATGCTCATGTGGAAAAGAAATCAGACACCTTATCGTGCGACCGTAAACACATGATGCATACTGCGATGCCACATAAGCTTGCAAGAGCTCAGAAATAGACTTACTGGTAGACTTGGCCTTGATCACCGCGAGGTATGTACCATTAAAAGAAAAAGCAAGCTGTTAATGCAGTTTTTGACAGCTGACATATACTTTTGATGCTTCTATTGATTTCTGTCCCACAGCAAAACATCTATAAATTATCAGAAAGACAATGAGTTTTCTCTCAAAAGATGACATAAAATCCCAAGCAATTCCTTTAACATAATTTTCTTCATTAAAAAATATATCCTTATATCCTTTGATGACTTGCCTTTTGGTTGATCTCCAAATTTTGTAGTGATATCTAAGAGCATCTGATTTTCTTTTTAATTTTTTAACCTGAAATAGAAGTAAAAATGTGATCAGTTATATCGCAATAATCTTTTTGGTCAGTTTGATTTTACTTAAAATCTGTTGCTTGTTGTGAATGCAGAAAGTCAGTATATTTATTCATATTTATTTCTTTTGTCTTTCTTTGCCATCCTATATATATATATTATATATGAAACAATGAGATGAAACTTTGAGATGAAAACAATCGGCAACTCAGAATAACTTTAATTAGCAATAGCTGCAATTCGTCATTTTAATTTGTGTGCCTCCGCTTTCTATTATAAATTGTTTATAATAATTTTTCTCGACTGAGTTTTTCCGTTTCTAGCTTGTTTACGTAATCCTCCTGCACTGAGGATTGGTCTCATCGCATCTCAAAATTTAAACAAAAGACACAACCGCCCAGACGTTATCGTGGTTAAGGAAGCTTACTGCAACACCTAATGGCCCCGGTTCGAATCCCGGAGAAGGCATGGATGTTTGTAAATGTATAGTGTCTTTACGGCATGGAGGCACTCTAAATATATTGCGAGCCGAGAGTCCTAAGAGGGTTGGGGACCCTCAGACCCGTCCTCCTTCCCGGGGTGCTCTCCGTCAAAACTGGGGCGGAACTCAGCGAATTCGTACTGTCACCTGCATGGTGCTGAAGGCTCTTGCCAATGACACGCACAATCTTGCTCCCCTTGCCATGAATTTCCTGGGCTTGTTCTGATGTTACTGCTAGACAAGTGACAGATGTCACAACAACAACAATGGAAAATACAAGTCTGGTAACACTACAATTATTGGTTACGCTTCTTTACTTGCTTCGCCTCCTGCCTGGATACGTATAATTTGCTGCCACGCTTTGTCTTTTGTCTAAAATGGTATAACCCTTACAGAATTGTAGGGGGCATAGAGCAACCATAAAGATGATATGTGATTGGGAAAAATAAATATAAATAAAATATGTCTTGTTTAATCGCAGAGTTACGATGGCTAGTTTCTCTTCGTTATACTTATCATCCTATCTATGCGCTGTAAAGGGCCCTCAAGATACGTACAGAATTATCATTGCATATATATCCAAAAAACATTCATTGCATAGAATTAATATTTTTGTATACAGGAAAACGACTTTTACACCAAAACGGAAATAAATCTAAATTGATCCTCCCCCCCCAAAAAAAATATGCAACATTTTTAAATAATAGTTGAAAATTCTTTGGTCTCTGTCGATGAACCGCAGAAAGAATTTTCAACAGGATAACGTGTCTGAATTACATTCGGATGATAACAAAACTAATTAAAAAAAATTAAAATCATCAATCATCAAGTAATTATAATTAATTAAATGAAAATGCATTAATACAAAATGAAAAGATTTTAAGAAAGAATATTAATTAATTATAAAATTTCATTTTATTTAAATTCATTCAAGACAGCCTGCTCCGACTTGACTCGAAATTAGTTACGCAACACGCAAAAAAACTAAACATCACATTTATTTGGTACTCTTCTGTTATACGGACAGGGTTCAAATGAAATATATATATATGGAAATGAATATATATATGCATGTGTGTATGTATGTGCATATATACGTGTGTGTGTATATGTGTAGTATTTTAGGTGCGTAGGAGGAATCCGATACTCTTTAGTATCTTTCGATATTCGTCATGGCTGAGAAGACAGTAGTGGCTGAAGTAGTGACAGTAGTAGATGAGAAGACAGTAGTGGTAATTTGCGAGGGGTATATATACCAAGTACGTGCAGAAAGTACTCTAAACTATGATGGGTTAATTGTAGGTTGTTATGTAACATGGAAAGATCTCGAATTTGGGAGAACGGATGAATTTGGGGGAGGGAAAGAACACCAAATCTAGAATAGTTAAATGAAGCTTAGTTTGAAGTTGCCAAGCGTATTTTGTTATACCTTACATATACGTATACATGCATACATACTTACATTTCTGAACCGGACCCGATAACAGAAGAGTAACTTTTTTTTAATTTTAATAAGAGGGAAATTAATGAATTTAAAATCTAGAAAATTTTAACAAACTAGTGACCTGAAGAATCAGAATTGTGTATTGCGCAAGTCAAAAAGAAAAAACAAACTTAGAATCTAAAACTATTGTAAATGATAAATTGCCCAGATTTTGTAAATGCGTAATTGCGTTTTTAGATCATAAAAGAAATGTTTCATTTAAAATAATTTAGAACAAATTTTCATTTAAAGCACTTTTAAATGCAAATTTCGGAGAAATAGTTAAGATAAAATAAGCTAATTGACTCACTCCTGAATTTCACTGGAAATAGGCATCCAAGACTACTAGAGATAAATTCAAGACTGAGTGAATCTAAGAAGTAGCTAAAAAACAAAAACTTTCTGATTTTGAGATTACGTGTGTCATTAAAGGTAACGGTATATGATTCTATATGAATTTAATGTACCAAAACTACTAGAACAGTAAAGACAGTCAGATGACTTATTGTTCCATCTGTCTTATGCAAGAATCACAAACTCAAATTGAAGATTTAAAATAAAATTTTTTTGTTAACACGTCAATTTAGTTGTTACATACAGTTTAAAAAATATAAAAACCACAACTCCACAGCTTCCGAATAATTCAGAACAAAGCTTCAAATCAAAAAAATTTAAATTCCCGAGTTCAAGTCGATAAAATAAAATTTAACCAGCAGGTAAACTTAACGGAATGACAGTCAGCCCATGCTACTAAAATTTCTCTTCGCAAACTTAATGATATTATTTATAATTTAGCTGTTGTTCTGGTGAGAATTTGACGAAAGCAGAAGTACATGCACATTAATTAACTAAAAGTTCATATAACGCATAATGTGGGTTTATTAACATAAAATCTTATAATGCATTATTTAATTTATAGCTGATTCCTTCAAATAACTTTGCCAAATTTGCTCATATAAGTATTTATTATTTTAACGAATTTTAGCTTAATGAATATTTTAGACACTGAAATGTTTATTCTAAGAGCTCCATTATTATATCGTATTTTTGAAGAACTGTCCAAATCAGATGGTTCAAAGTGCTTTTTTAAATACTGCAACTTTATTTTTTAAAACTTTCTAACTGGAGCTACATGAACCATATTTAAAGGTATCAAAACCCGAAGTCAGTTTTTTCCAACAGTTTGTAAGTTTATTTGATGCGTAGTAAAGCTACTATATTTTCGAGTTTAAATTTTTATCTTAATAAAAAACCTAACGTAACATTAAGATATTATTCATGTTTTTAATGTTGTAATGAATATAAACCTAAATACATGCATCCTAATAATAGAATTATACATTAACTCCCCAGTAATGCGAAGTGTCATTGATGGGCTGACACCGAAACCCTGTGTTAATGAATATCACATCAAAGTTTAAAGCTCTTACTCAGCGTGAAGGGAACTATGCCAAACACTGCCACAGAGAGACCACGCCTGTCTGTCTAAAACGACTTCATCATTCATCTCCGCTGTGGCACCCGTATTTAATGCTGTAAATGTATTAACAGCCTTACACTTCTAAATGCGGGTCAGCTTTCCCATGTCGTACTGAGTACATCATTACTACATTTTATTCGACTCTGACTAATGGATACGAGAAATCAAGCTCACAGAGGGAAGCAAAAAAACGTGTCGCGCTGCAGCAATTTACTGCGCCTTTGATTTTTGTGTCGGTTGTCAAATGTATCTTCGACCCCTCCCCCCCCGATACGCCGAATCCTTTTGTTGCTTTTCCGTTAAAATGATGTATTGTCATTCCCTGGTGACAACTAAACATTAGTTACGCGCTTTGACACGTTTTGCTCGTATACATATATATGTACCATATTGATACTGAGCTAGAAAGCGGTATAACATCTTTGCTATATGAATGACTGAATGGTCTTTCTCTCTCAGAGATGCACTTACACAGCCCAAAAAACGCGTTCATCTTACTTATGCAAAGTTTTTAGATATATCTTGTCAAACTCAACAAAAACATTTACGACATCTATTTGTATTAAAGTCTGAAATCAAATAGCACTTTCATTAAAGTGAGCAGAATTTTTGTCGTTGAGGGACAAAACAATTTCCTTGCCTGAAAGAAAATTCTGTTTGAAGCATAAGTTAATTATTTTTAACAATACACAATTATTTTCAATATTTTACAGTGATATCATCTAACAGACCCATCATTTCTATGTGATTTACTTTTCATGTGAAAGTGATCGCTTTGGAGCATATAATTATCGAAGATGTTTATTTTTCTTTCTACCAAGTGAACAGTTGCCGCACTTGTGAACTTGTAAGATATATTTTAATTTTATAACAATTATTTTTATTTCAATATGCTTTCCTATAGAATCTTGTTTCCACTTAAAATTCCCTACCAGAATGAGTTTTTAGATAAGTGATAAGTGACGGGGGACGTGGGCACTGTCTCTTTACCATAGTGGTTAATCAGTACAGCACCATGCCCACCATTATTTAGAGAACAGCATTAACATATGTAACTAGAATTACAAATGAAGCATAGTACGATGTACGTAGAAGGAGTAATTACATCTAGAAGAATGGGATGAGTTCTTAGAATCGCGTAATCGCGTTGAATGCAAATGAGTTAGAAATAGTATTAAAGGAAGGTTCAACTTACTTCTTGAAGTACAGCTAGGAATCCTGACTAGCGTGCATATTGTGTGCCTATATATGAGATTTCATATAATATATCTCATAAAATATATATATATATACTTTACTGACCTTTAAAATTACAACATCATGAAGGTAAACAAATACAAAAAAGATATTTATTGTACGTAAACAGTATGACATGAAGATTAAATGATTAAATTTGTAAGCACTTTGGGGTTTACAGGTGTGCGAAATTAGTAGAAACAGCTGATACTCTAGGTATCTAAAACGGCCCTTACCTGGTTAGGCATGGCGTCGAACTGGGCTTGGATGACAGAAACGGGGAACTCATTGCATACTGCTTCAAGTCTATGCCACACTTCATAAACCGCATGAGCTTGAAAGAGATGGCTGGCCAGTCTCTCAGCAAACCATGACTAGGTGCTTTCAATGGGTGACAGATCTGGAGACCGTGCAGGCCATGGCAGCAATCAAATACCCTGTGCATCGAGGAAGATCAGAACGCGATGTGCAACAAGAGTCTTGCATTATCTTGTTTGAAGATGGAGTTTGGCAGGCCTCAAAAATAGGGCATAACCACTGGAAGTAAGATGTCAGAAATGTACCAATCTGCATTCAAATTACCTTTGATCCGAACTAGAGATGTGCGTGTCGCGCACCAATGGCTGCCCAAATCATTACACTAGGTGCAGAGTCCCTATGTCGATATCGCATGCAAGCAGGCAACTTGCGGTCTCCTCGGAGGCTCCAGATACGTATACGGCCATCAGAATACCGAAAGAAGAACCGGGACTCGTTTGAAAAAACTATATTGTGCCACTTCTGTGTATACAGTTTTGTCGCTCGGCGCACCAGAATCGCCGTCCCTCTCTATGCTGCATTTTCAAGGAAAGCCGAAATAATGGCCGCCGTGTTGATAGTCCACGCGGCTGCAAACGTCGACGCACCGAACGTGCGGATTCTAGGAGTTCTGCAAACATGCCCTTTTCCTGACTAATGGTCCGTGATATGGTTGTACGATTTTGAACGGCTGACATCCCACTATGCCTGTTCTCTCGGGTGTTAGTCGTATGAGGACGTTGAAATTCTGCATGCCGTCCAATGTGACCCTCAGTAACCCACAGATTCTATATTCGCATGATAGTGGCTGGATGTTAACCAGTGGAACAAGCGATATCACGGGAACGATAATCCACACTCCCGATAGGCAACGATCCTGCCTGTATCACATTCCTACATTTGCTGGTAAGCATTTATTATTATTATTCGAGACATAACACAATAACACAATATTATAAGCAAACCCGGATCTTATAAAGTGCTTTCTGAATGAAACATTCTTTGCACAACTTTTCTTTTATGCAATGTTTCAGATGTCGTTATAAGGTGCTTCTCCCGCCTTCTTGGCATGCCTTCGTGGTGTGGTGGTCTGCAGGCTGGGCGCGTATTCCAGAGGTCCGTGTTCCGATTCCCGGGGAGGGCGTTGCTCATTTTTCATCTCTCCTGCTTCCAATTAACTTAATGTCTCTACATCGTTTCTCCCTACTGCGTCGTCTAAATAGGCTTAAGTACTAATCATTTGCATATCCAAACCTCTTCTTCCTTTCATGTGATTTTGATGTTCGTCAGATCATTCCCTCGTGACGTTCCAATTTTAATGGCCAGCAGTGTATGTATATACATATACAAGGTGTGGCACACAAAAACGAGACTGGTCCAATAAATCACTGTACTTACAGAATCAGTTCTCCGCGCCATTATCACTTTCAAAGCAGTAGCCTTCTGCATTCAATGCTGCCATTGCTGGTAACAGGTGACAGGGACGGAGGACTGGGACACCTGATGTCTAACAAAGGTAAACAGGTATAGTATGTCCCCCGCCCTCCACTAGCTTAAACCGGTAGCTCCCGAGTCCCAGGAGGCATGTCTCGGGAATGCATGTGTTTCTCTGCGAAGCCGCATGAACGAACAAAGACCTGGATGATGTTGCATGAATACGTTAGCTGCATGAATGCATTGGTGATGCTCTTGGGCGCACGTTGCCATAATTCTTAGATACATCAACAAATACTAATATTGCTAGTAACAGGATAATACGTAAATGTTCCGAAATGTACGTGTAAAGACGTGTAAGTGGAATCTAAACCAAAATCATATACAAAAGCAAGGACACTGAAGACACAAATCAAAATTCCAGATATAAAAGATATAAAACAATATCTAAAGTAAAAGCAAGTAATCAAAAAACCTCAGTCGCAATTAGGAATTTATATGATTATTAGTAAAGCATAAAATTAAAAAACGTATCTTGTAGGATAAAAACAGTTTATGATAGGAACCACAAAAGAACGAAAAATCAAAAGTGCAGTCATCTTTAGAGGTCCGAGAGAATTAAATTTTCTCTATGTGAAGATTTCACAAGGGACCGAGTCGTTAAGAGCGTTGAAAACTGGTACTTTGATATGGATTCCAGCACAAGCGAACAGATTGGTTGCATATGTATTTTACGTGCTCTTCCTTTGTGTAACGTGAATACTAGCCATATCCCAAGAAAATTCTCCACGAAGGCATCTTTTCCCTTTCTCAAGCGTCTCTCGTATGCTTCTCTATATTCAGGAAATTTACCTCTCCAGGGCGAGACATTCCAACAGCTTGAAGTTCTGAAGCAGATTTTCGTGGCGACCATAACTTTGAAGTGTTAAAAATGACGTGCAAATAATCACATAAACTTGAAAAATAATACGAAATTTTTGCTGTAACGAATAAAAGCATAGGAAACAAAACCTGTAACAACTGATAAGACAGAAATCCAAACTACGTGCAGTTAATCTTAACACAAAACCAAATATAAGTGCACAAAACAATAAAGGGACCTTAACACGCAATTTTAGAAATTTAGTACTTTATGAAGAAGTGGCATGCATTCATTTTTTGTTATGCAAACTTCAGTTTTTAATTTTACAGACTTTTTCTCTAATTCCATATTCAGTCAACAAATAAATATGCTGCTTTTTAATTTTTAATAAAATAATTACATTAGCCATACCAATCAATAACAATTTCCATATAAAGTAATTTTCAGTTTTCCTACATATTGTCATCAGAAATTTTGGCTAAATGCGTGCCTAGAAACTTAGTAATATTAATTAGGAAATTCTGTCAATCGTAATTATACTTATTACCATGAATATAAATCAATTGTATTTTATTATATTTTTGCGGTATAAGCAGATTATAAATCATTAGTCGTTTTTTTCATAAAGTGTGATATCAAATCCAGAACATCAAATCTTCAGAACTCGAGAAATTCCAAAATGCATACTAATGGCAAATTGCTTCAATGACACCTGTATACTGTTACAAGTAATATATAAATTGTTACATCAGTTACAATTTATGCTGTAAATTTTAAAAACCATTTACTTAGAAAATGATAGAGAAGAATTTTCCCCAAACCGAATGAATTTTTATGGTTGAGAATTATTTCGCAACGCAGTTTTACGGTAGTATTGTTGAAGCTTTTAAAGAGACCTTCTCAGATTTTCATGAACATAATAAAAAGGTAAACTTCCACTTGGTAACCTAATTTCGAGGAATTGGAAGCATACATTATAAGAAATGAAGTTGCCATAATCTCTTCAGAACTCAGAAAATTGGATGAAGCCAGGAATAAAATGTTACAATCACTGACAAACAAAATAATGAAGATGGGTAGCAATCAAATTTATGCGTTGTGAAGTAATGCTCAATCAATTAATTCGGTTTGCTTTGGAAAAACTCATTTCTATATTCCACAAATTTCTATCTTGCTACAGTTGCAGTTTATGCTCTTAAAGCTAGGGGCATTAACTACAACTGAAATTTCCTGTGATGAATTACTTGTAATTGCATGGGAGCAACATCTATTAAAACAATTTGCCAATAATGTTCGTTTTAAAATTTCCATAACTTTTAAAAATTTGATGTGTGGGACTTTTGGTTCACCCTGCACTTTCTTACTTATACTTTTTTGCTCATATTACTCATGCTTTATTACTTGTACAGCATTTCTTATGTATTTTTAACGTAAAACTAATATATTTATTAACAGATGCGCAGTTCTGTATGTATATATGAAATCAACTCGCTAAACAACCCGTATAAGTGCTAAAACCAAGAAAAATGCTAAATTTCATTCTGCAATCAATGATGCATGCGAGTAAAACGCTACACTAAACTTTTATATTAAATTAGGGTCACACTTAATAAAGAATTATGAAACAAAACACAGAATTTTCAAAAGAAACAATTACATTTAATTAAGATTTTGGACGACCGTATTTGAAACACAGTTCAATATCATTGACCTGGATAACACGTTTCTTAAAAAAATACGTTAAGTTCTCAGCATCCGAAGACATGACATCGGCCGACACATATGCCACGCATGCGCGCTCCTCATGCAGCTGTTTCAAACGAAAAACAGATATTGATTTAAATTTTGTGCATGACCAGTTCTTTTCGATGGCGAATACCCACCCCAAAACCTTATTCTTGGACGAATAAACAGAATATTCCAAGCATGCATAAGATGTTCATTGGTACGGAAAAATCTGGATGCAGAACACCAAGCCTAAGAAACGCACCCCACTTATAACACTGTAACTACGGCGACGGAAATTTCTTTTTATTCAGTATTTCATTTTGTTCTCGTATACAACTAGGGCAGAAGTTTAATTTAACTGTTTGTTCGAATAATGCTCAATATGGGAATTCTCTTTGATCAAATTTCGTATCTCGGTCTTTTCTCGTTTCTCATGTATTTAAGTGGAATCTTTATATTTGAGCAAACGTGATTTGAGACAGAAAACAGCGGCTGCCTTTGTTTGCTTCTTCCAGGAAGATTTTCACTCAATTTTATTATTTACTCATGCAAAGTATTTTCAATATCTTCTCGGTTTACTAATCCTATAATAAACAATTTGATTGCATTCAGCAATCGTTTCTATCAAAAAATAATTAGTCTGTTTAATATTCCATTTATATTTCAACAAGTTTAAATTTTCAAATACCATTAATTATGATTATTATTTCTTTGAATCTGCATGCACATGGAATTACTTCTAAAACATACATAATAAATTTAGATAGCTAATTTTGATGTTTAGTAGTAATTATTCCAGGTAATATATTTACTTTCATAAAGTACATCATTTATTATAATTAAACGTAAATTTATTTTTAAACAGTAACTGTACAAATTTTATTTAAATTTGTTAATCTGTCTGTTTATTTGTTTTACTGCTTGGGTCAAATTATGAAATAAATTTTTGAAGTTCCCTATCTGCTAACCCGATTTTCTTGAAATTTCTTTTTTCTACTTGTGCACTTCAGGTCATATAAATGGAATCGGAAATTACTGGAGCAAGAAGCAAGAAAAATCGGTAGTGTCCTTGCCGTGATCTGAACTCCGGATTTCCCGAATGCTAGCCGGATGTGCTTTCAAATCCACCATAAAGACACTCTGCAAGAACGGAAAAAAATCCCTTAACGTTGACAAGACGATATTTGTCAAGAAGTTTTTGAAAACTCGAATAATTTTTTACTTAGTGCTGAAATTTTCCCAGAAATCCTAATTAAGGAATCAAATTCATTTCAGGATCATTTGGATCAAAAAAGCAATGTATGTTTCGAGTGAATAATTTAAAAAATTTGTAATCTAATTTACTCAATTTTAGTGTTTTAGCGAACATTTTCGAATTTTTTAGCTATCATGCTAACAATGTATTATTTTGTTTTACCAAAACATTTTAATCCTTTATTAGCAGCCAAATCTTTCGAAATGTTTTTTGAGGCCGGATAATAATTTTCGTCCATTCAGAGACACTGATTTTCTTATTTTATTACTTTCCTTAATCTTACAAATTAAAAAGCAATGAACAAAATTCATAAAAAAACTTTTTAAAACTTCACAATTTCAATTAAATGCTCTGAAAAGTAAAAAAGAATTTTTTTCACCTAGCTTAATATTCTTGATAACATGAAATGAAAAATAAAAATAAAACCAAGATGCTCCCATATATTGAATTAGAACATTGATAAAACTGTGACTGAATGTTGGGAATCAACACTTTTAGCTTTATATGACAGAAAAATTTTCAAAACAAATTTCAGTAATTACCAGACATCAAAGTGTTATAATTTAATGTTATATCAAAATGTCAAAGATATGGACTGCAGAATAAAGTACCGAATGGAAACAAAAATGATACATGTTGCTGCCCTGAGCAGATCCCCTGCTACGGTTATAACTCAAAATAACCTCATTTTGAAAGCACTAAACGCTCAACAGCAAGATGATCACATTCCAGTTTTCAAAAAGGTCTAAATGTTAAGATGAATAGTGTATTGAAACCGATAGACTTTATAAATATGGACGGTAATTAATCATTTGTTGTTCCAAAATCAGTGGAAACCTGTATAATTAAGGACGCACATCTTCGTGTATATTTCGCTAAACGAACTGAAAAACTCGTCAAAAACGAATTTTATATACCTAAATTTAAAGACAATGTTGATAACTATATTGCAAATTGTGTTCCTTGCATATGAATTAATATTAAATATGGAAAATAAGAAGATATGTTGTATTCTATACGCAAGCAAGATTTACCACTTCATTCATATCACATTGATCATTTAGGACCAGTCGAAAGTAATTATGAAAATTATAAGTATATACTTGCTGTTATTGACTCCTTCATAAAGTTCGTATAGCTTAATCCAACAAACTCAACTGACAGCAATGAAGTAATATTTTCATTGGAAAATCAAAATTTTGTCTTTGAAAACCCTTCGCGTATAATTTCCGATAAAAGTTTAGCATTTACATCTAAAGATTTTTAAGTTTAATATTCAACCATCAATTCATCATCTACTACATATTCAAATTACTACTACTCTTCAAATTATCGCTTCAGAATCCGGTAGAATTGTATACAAGCGTTGATGAGGTGATTAATTCAGCATACAAATGGAGTATCAGTACAACTCCATGCGAACTCATGTTTGGAACTAAAATAAAATCCTCTAATCATGAAAAAATAACAGATATGGAAAGATCCAATTAGATTTCGTCAACGCTTGTGATGATTATCGGAAGGATAGTAAAATCAGAATTGGACAGTGCAATCTGAAAATCGCAAAACCTACAATTTATGACATAAACCTCCTGTAAGTTCCAGCTTCATGATATAATGGCAGTCAAATGTACGCAGTGTGGACATGGTCTTGCCAAATGACACTTATCATGTTGAAATATGTTGTTTCTTCAACGGACCTATAGAAACAAGCACTTGTGCGGAATGTTGAAATTATGGAATGTTTCATCAGAACATATTATCCGAACTTAAGTGTTCTATGGACCTTTCCTCATATGAACTAATCAATACCTTTGGACTTCAACAATATCAAGCTTTACTTCATATTAAGGATAAAGATTACTAACTTTTATTTCTTTGATGTTTCCATGGATTGTTAGAAAATTTTAGATCTTATTAGATTATTTTCAGCTGTTATTACAAAACCTTGATTCAATACTATTTTCATTTTTCTGTATTATTTTAATATCTGAATTTAATATTTCATTTCTTTTGTTGTTTAATATTACAATTATTTTTAATTTTTAAGTATTTCGCATGCTAAGTTTTACTGTTAGCTCTTGTCAACTGAGGGCAGATGACGATGTATGATGATTTAATTATCAGAAAATTACCGTAAAGCTGTAACTGTAACTGTATGATATAATCATAACGCGCCATCTAGATGAGCATGGAGATGAGTAACAGACGACGACAGAAACAGACAAATAATGTCGCGACCGAACAGACAAATAATGACGATTGTTTTCTTTTTCTTATCCGGCATTTGTTATTCATGTAAATAGATTGTAGTGTAGTAGTAACTTGAGTATTAGGGATGTTTTCTATATATTATGCTAATATTTATATAACTGTAAGATTATTAATATGCAAACCAACATTCTAACTTTGCTTCACAATAGTCCTTTTGCTCTCTATTTTAATTTCGGTATTTTCTTCTTCTGCTCAAATTAAATAGAAGAGTATAATAAAATACTCTAAACTCTGCCCTTTCAAATTTAATCCACCTTATACGATTTTTCCGTAACACTCACGATGCACGCACTTGCATAAATGTTTCAGCCAACAGCGATTTAAATTTCGAAATCGAAACTTGTTATTAGCTTTTATACAACGAATTTCATGGTTAAATTTAAAATTTCCCCGTCTAATTTAAAAACTATTCCCTCAACATCAAAATTATTCATACATAAAAGGAAAAGAATCCATTAATTTCATCTTGTGTTTGATGCAAAACTATAAATTAGCCAAAGGAAATCTGATTATTTAGTGGAATTTGCAAATTAAAATCTCGCATTCTGAAACAATTTATTTAAGGCATAATTTATCGCAGTGCTTTTATTTTTAGTGAAGTTTTTATATGTGAGTGGGAAAAAATTGGATGGGAAAAAGATATTGTTTTTGAAGCAAATTTTTATTTCTCTATATATTTTCAGATGTATGATTTATTAAATCATTATTTCTAAGAAATACAGTTGTAGCCAAACTCGTTATTGGAGTTGGAATATTTTTGTTCGATTTGTATAAATTCTGATACTTCCAATTCAGAGACTTTATTATTTTGCTCATTTTTGACAAATGAGGACTTCTTGAATCCCTGAATCTCGATTATTTTAAAACAGATTTGAGAACCTGAAAGCCTGAACGTTTGCACTTTGCTCGTTAATAGAATCTTTTGAATTCTAATAAAGCATTTTAACTCAGAACTTTGGAAATTTAGTTTCATTGACGTTAAGTAGAAATGATCATTTAAAACTAATCTGATTGTTGCAAGACCTGGGTCAAAAATATCAATTTCCTGGTGAGAAATTGTTATTAACAAATTGCAAATTTGCAAAGGTGCAAAGGTGGACTGAAGGCCACCTTTGCAAGTGTACATTTAAAGTAGTAAAATGTTCGACTTTTTTTCTAATTTTCTTCAGAGAACTTAGCGTTCAATCTTGATATGTTTTAACTCTCGAAATGATCCTCCTTTCAGCAAAATTCGCTTTGATTGAAAAAGATCTCAAATAATTTGAAAACGTCCGAACTGTTATTTAAGTATTATTGAACTGTTATTTAAGTATTATTATATTATTATTGTTCGCATTATTTTGAGAAAATGAATCCAAAGAATCATGAGAACTTGAACTTGTACTTGATTTTAATCGTTTTCTACTTGATAAATTTAGACGCATTTTCCCTTTGTTTTTTTAGCCTCGGTTTTTGAATTCATCAAGAAGGCTCTATGTGTTTATAAATACATTAAGTGGTTTCTCCTTATCATTCTTATCAGAAAGATTCGAGTAACGTTTCGGATTAGAATTTTAATTTGAGAAAATTTAGGACATGTCTTAGCCTTTTTTTAGTTATTTAATTTTCATGTTTTTATTTTTATTCATCTTTCTTGCTTCCTTTTTTCCATACATATGGAATTTACGATATGCATGAAATGTATCCAATAACGAAATTTCACAGTAATCTATACCTGAGTAGTTTTTATTTTATTTAATTAATTTATTTATTTATTTTTGCAAGACTATTGTCACCTTTAATCATATATCAGATGATTTTGTTCTTTTAAAGTTTCACAGCTTAATTTAAATTTCTAAGTGATGAGCGAAAATTCAAATTAATTGGATATGGCAAAGAATAAAGTGAACATTGGTATTTACGTATATTCGTAACGTATCTTTTAAGTTCCCCGCTTTTCCATTAAATGTTTTGTAACGTACGATAGTTCTAACTATTGTCCAACATATATATATTTTCTGATTTTTCTGCTTTTGAATTACTAAAATTATATTCAGATGTAAAAACATAAGCTAGTCAGCCTTATTTTAAGTCATGAATCATGGTTTGATTCATTATAAGGTATTTCTCCCGCCTTCTTAGCATGCCTTCGTAGTATAGTGGTCAGCACTCTTGACGCGAATTCGAGAGACCCGTGGTTCGAGTCCCGGCGAGGGCATTGCTCATTTTTCATCTCTTCTGCTTCGAAATAACCTAATGTCTCTACAGTGGTTCCCGAACTAAAAGGTGGTGAATTAAGATTCTTCACCACCAGAATTTGGCGATTGGGTCCTCTAAATCCCCAGTCGCCCTTTAACAGGGAAATACATAAAGTATTTCTCCCGCCTTCTTAAGATACTTTCGTAGTGTAGTGGTCAGCACGTTCGACGCGAATTCGAGAGGCCCGTGGTTCGAGTCCCGGCGAGGGCATTGCTGATTTTCCTTCTCTCCAGCTTTGAAATAACCTAATGTCTCTACATCATAAATACGAATTAAAATTAGAGATATGAAATAACTTTAGCTGTTTGTTATTCTTCCACAAATCCTAGATACTAAATACTAAAAGAACATTTTAAGACATTTCTATTCATAGATAATATATGGCCCTGATCTACAAAATTACCGAAATTATTTTGGATATTTGGTTAATTATTTTGTGTGATAATCATTTCGAACATTAAAAATATTTTTTTCCGATTTCCGGTACTAATGGGAAACATTATTTTGCACATATCAATTTTTTCCACTTACGTTATCCCTTAACCACATTATTTAGAATAACTAGTATAAATGAGCAGCTAATTGATATTATTTCTGTTATTTATCACTACGAAGAAAGCAAACAGAGCTTTAATGGCCTGATAAAGATAACAAAAAGAAGTCATCAAAGACCAATATCATCTACGATGGATTAGTTGTAATCAACGTTAGACAGAAATGTTTAAGTGTTAATCACTTGCTATTTCAACCATATTCTATTAGTACTATTATTATTTTATTTAGTTTATTATCATAATTTTTTAAGTAATATATACTGATTACAGAATAACCGTAATTTATTAGAATATTTTTCAGTCATATTCCTTTTTCATTATTTGAAGAATGAAACTTCTAATTTTACATTTAATATTAAATCAATAATTATATTATTGTAACTAAATTTCTTCTTTTTTTATTTTGTCAGCTTCAAATTTATACTCAAATGCAATATGTGCTTAAAAATAATATAATTCGTGTTACAGAGATGGAAGCAAAGTGACAGCTGAATAACTTCAAGGATTTAATGCAAAGAATAAAAACAATTCTTTGACGCAATGTGCTTTCAACAAGCGAAAAAAAATAAAATAATTCGTTTTAGTTTTAGGCTGGATTTTACGGCTCTTTTCTGTTCCGAGCAGATGAAACACACTTTAAAATAGGAATTTATGCTTCATTTCTCTAACTTTGTTCTTTAATTCCAATTTAAAACACTTCCGTTTTTATTTACTGAAGTGGAAGAAATTGTTATGTTCGCAGTTAAAGTTTTTAGGTTTATGCACTAAAGACCGCTGATGTAGAGCGTAATATGCTCAACAAATCCTCTTTTTAATCTATTTTACTCGGATCCTGGTAATAAGCTTTGTTTCTGCTGTAATGAACTTCAAAAGGAAAATTTTATTGCTGCAAGCAAAGATTTTTAAACACATAAAACATTCTAAAAACCACAGTTTTGTTTTGAGAAGAAATGTTTAATTGTTAAATATCATTTAAAAGAAGAAGGATAGTTTGCTGAACCGACAGATTTTCAAAAAATTCTCTCGTTCGGAAAATATAAATTATTTACAAACTAGAGGAGAATAGGTTTGTCAATTTAATTTGAGTAGCATTAATAATAAAATAAATGTAGAGTTAAAAAACAAATGATCATTAAATTGTGGTGTTTAAAAGCCTGTTACAGTAGAGTGAATATCAAGTTTTTCAAATCGGCGATAAAAATTACTTAATTTCCTTCCTCACTAATGGTCCAGACATCAGAAGATTGTAAATTTAAGCCATCAAAACTCGTTTGCGTTTGCCAAACTGCTTTAATAAACTAGATTCATAACTTTAACTACCCATTTTTACAAAAATTAGTCTATGCTCTATGGCAGGATGCTAGTTTCAATGCAATGGGACTATTGGATGTGGGCGTTTCGCCGTTGGGACGTTTCGCCGTCGAGACATATTTCTCTTTACACGACTGTATTGTATCTTGCCGTATTATATTGATTTAAATTAATAACTCTGTTTAGTTTAATAATTTCATTTTATGTAAAACAATATATAAAATGTTTCTGTGTACAGTTTTATACAAATACAGCGTTACAGTTTCAATGCATTATTCCTCCAGAACTAAATGGCAATAAATTTATATTCGCTCAGCTCTTGCTTACAGTCGCTGTTTTTGAATAACAACAGCATACAACAGCATTCATGTCAGTAGGTCCTCTTGATACATAAAACAAAGCTATTGCTTTGGGTCATTTTACGGGATCGATTTTATAGGAGATAAAACGAAAACAGTAACAAATGGAGAAATAAATTTATCTATAAGTATACCTGCTCACAGCTACAAGCCAGTATATTCAAAGGATTTTCATTGCTAAAATTCTTAAAATTCTACAGCAATAAAAGTAGCTCTCATTTCGGTCTAAAATTGTGCTAAAGATATGAATTATGGCTTCCTGTTTTTTTCTATCGACATATATGATAAAAATCATATGTTGGATCTTTATGGGATATCCAAATGAAAGACGAATCATGATTATTTATGACGTAATATCTGTCGATATTCATCCAGTTCACCGATAAAGTATATCATTAACTGATTGTTCACAAGACAGAAATTTATAGGTCACCTCAAGTTTGACAATTCATCCGACGCATATAAGGTTATTCTTTGAGTACAAATCATATTTAAACATTTATTTAAAATGATTGCCTTTTTTTGTCTTTATCTTGTTACAAAGGAGAAATTTTTCATCAACTGTTATAAGGTATTTCTCCAACCTTCCTAGCGTGCCTTCGTGGTGTAGTGGTTCTGCACACTGGGCCCGTATTCCAGAGGTCCGTGGTTCGATTCCCGGCGAAATCGGTTTGCTAATTTCTCATTTTGCCTGCTTCCAAAAATACCCAATATCTCTACATTGTAAGGTCTGATTTGTCAGATAAAGCATGTTTCAAGACGTTATATCTGCAGCTGCTCAATTAACTTTTGAGTAATCCATTTATATAGATTTTTAATCTTACTCATAGTTGCCAATCCTTTAATAAATGATATGAAAATTTTGTTCTGAATTGATCAACCATGGACTCTTGATTTTTCTCCCTCTATCAGTCTTTGCCTTATTTTACAGAATCGGCATACCAGCTCTTAACTTATGGTCCATAGGAATATCATCAAGAATGAACTTCGTAACAGTCAAAGAGCAAATCTGTCTCTCGAAATTCCCCCCTTTATTGACCTTAGAAATTTTTTCGTAAGTATTTAATGACCAAATTTTAATTTATGCGGAATCATTAATATCCTAACATGTTTTTCCATAGGATGACATGGTTGGTTTGATATGAATGAAATTCCTTTTCAAACGCATAGATTGAGCCCATTTACTTACCAGGGACATTTGGTAATTTTTACTTCCAAGCATTTTTTTTAAACTGGTATGTTATCCTTGTTAATATCTGGCAGAATACATGAAATAAAACAACAGATTGTCGACCTGGGCTTCTTAAAATGTTCTGTGCTTAACATTTACTTAGAGATTGCATTTTAAAATTACTGTCTTATTGCATTAACAAAATCTAAAAAGTCTCCAAGCAAGTCCAGGAATGTTACTGGAGTAGTCAAATGGGGTTTAAAGACATGTTATGGCATGAAGGACATGCACAGAAATAGCACGTGACAGAGAATTAAGGCAGGTTATAAAACATAAGAATTTCTGTTTCAAAATTTCTTTAACATTTGTAGAGCATCAGTTTATTCGGAAGCATAAACTAAATTGAGACTAAAGATGGATTCTAAGCGACTTATTGCTATGTCAGGTAAGAAAACAAAGAATGTAAAAATGGTGTAAAATAACCTTTTATTCAGAACTCAAAATAATTTAACAGAAGACATTTCTTGTGCTTAAAACCAGGCAGCATTTATAAAGTTCCTCAGAAGAGGAGAAATTCAAAATTTTCAATTTTGAAGAATTCAAAACTTAATTAATTAAATTTTGAAATTAAACCTTAAGTTAGCTGAAAGGCTACACAAGAATAAATAACGGGCCACTTGGTCCAAGCCTATAACGGCAAGACCCTCACAATTGCAAGAATATTGCAGTATCGAAGAATTGCTGCTACGATATCGCAGAATTGCAACTAAAAACGTGGTCTTCAAAAGACGGAACAAGCTTTGTTTAAACAATCCGAAACTTAACTTATCGAATAAACATTTATTTAAAGTAATTCCTTTTTTTTCCGACACTGAAAATGCAACATCAAAGAGAAGTGGCCCGAAAATCATGCAACTTTCATTGTCGACGCACGTCACCGCGTCAGGCAAATGATGTGAAATGTGCAGTTCTCCAACGCACGTTGAAGAATATATAAGGGAAGGAACCTGCAGAATGTTCACTTTTTGTGCCGTTAATTTCTGCTAGGTAGATCATAGTAGAAAATTTATTCTTGTCTTAGAGGACGCGTGCTATAGCAGAGAATGCCAGGCCGTCGAGGGGTCGTGGGGCAAGTTCGAGGGGTACCGGTAGTGACGTCAGCACGCGTGGATCGACGCATCCGCAAGCCACTTCTACCCCAATTCTGCAGCACGTTCAAGACACCTTGGATATTCTCATATCGACGGCAATCATTTGCCATTGATTGGTGGCTAGTGACCTGCACACGTGGCGTCCGTTAAGAAGACAGCCATTGACCCCACATCATAGACGACAACATCTGCAATGGTACCGGGCTTAAGGAATGTGGATGACGGAATAGCACATGGTCATATTTTCAGATGAGTCACCAATGATAGCCGCCGCGTGCAAGTGTCATGTTAATATGGACACAAGTCTAATCCCGCAGCAATTGTGGAACGCCCCACCGCTCGACAATGCGGCATCATGGATAGAGGAGTAACTGCGTGCAATTCTATGTCACTTCTTCGTATTCAGGACACTATGACGGCCCAACGATACGTGGATAATGGTCTACGGCCGGTGATACTCCCCTACCTTCAAGGAGTTCCCAATGCCCTTTATAAGCAGAATAACGCCCGACTACACACTGATCGAATTAGTCTACGTCGTCGTCTGCAACATGTACAGATGCTTCCCTAGCCACCGTTCTCTCTTGATCTCTTTCCAAACGAACACATTTCGGATGTGATTGGAGGCCATTTTCAGACCCTTCCATTATCTCGTTAAGAAGACGAATTGTGGCAAATGATTGACAGGGAATGGAACGCCATTCCTCAGAACGCCATCCGTAGCGTTATTGACGCTGTACCTAGAAGTATTGCATCATGTATCGCCGTCCAAAGTGGTCTCAGAACCCAGTGAACCAACGTTGTTCTTGCTCTGTTTATGTATATCATTTCGAAATAAAGGTCACTTATTTTTGTTGCTGTCTCTCTGTCGAATTCCATCACTCTCTGGATACTCCTTATTGGTGTTCCATTCTCAATGTCGGGTAATGTACTATCTCATTCTGCCTCATTCGAACAAGCAAGAACTAAAATTAGCATTTTGTAAGGAAAACAAAATGGGAAAATGACAGTAAAACTGCTTAACATAAAATGACTTATAATGCAAAATAAATTAATACTTTACAAATTGTTCATTAGTAGCACCGTTTTCACTTTAATAACTTTGTAGAGTATTAGGTATTTTTTAAAGCAGGAGTGATTAAAAAGTAGCAACCTCCTTCGCCGGGAATCGAACCACGGGCCTCTGGAATATTGTCCCAGCGTGCAGAACCACTACACCACAAAAGCACAGTAGGAAAGCGGGAGAAATACTTTATATACTCCCCTTTTTAAAGAGCGACTATTGTTTTTAGGGGACCCAATCGCCAAATCCTGGGTGTGTAGAGTCATCATCCACAACCCTTTTCCTTCGGGCGCCACTGTAGAGACATTAGGTATTTTTTTAAAGCAGGAGTGTTGAAAAATTAGCAACCGCCTTAGCCGGGAATCGAACCACGGACCTCTGGAATACCGTCCCGTGCAGAACCACTACACCACGAAGGCACACTAGGAAAGCGGGAGAAATACCTTATAACTTTATATGAAAGATCTTGCACAGGAGGAGGTAAATTCATTTAGGGCTTTACACAATTCAAAATGAGTTGTTTATTCAGGTGGCAGGTAATTTTCATTTATAGGATTGATAGTAGTCACAAATTTACCTTTATAGCAGAAATTATTTATAAACATAGCTAACTATCCCTAAATATACAGTCCTTACTGAAAAAGTAAATTTTAATTTTTGAAACCTCAATTTAAACTGGTGTTGTCAAAGATCCAAAGAGAGGTAATGCAGCTGCTAAAAACAGTCGCTTGAATTACAACAACGTACATCAGAAATTTCTTAAAAGACGTAATTCAGCTAGTTGAAGCTTGAAAAAGGTGTATTCTCGCAATAAAATATAAAGTTGGTTATGTCACTTCCTAAATTATTTGAGTTATGAAATTTTAAAGAACTGTAAAATTAGATTCGAACTGTAAAATTAGATAGGATACTTGCTCTGTGATGAACAGTATTTATCAAGGCTTGGATATTTTGTGCGAGCTCGTACATTGCCAGGCTGCCAAACTGGCTCAAACCACCATAACTGGACTTTATTTGGCCAGACAGTTAATGAGCAACATTTTCCCTAACTCTCCAGAAACTTAAAAATAAAGAGAAATTACAAAAGAAAGAAATTCATTAGAGAAAATTCTCCAACCAAAATTTATGTAGTAAGTTATGTTAATAATGTGAATAAAAGTGTTGTATAGACTTTATTTGTAAATCAGCCACAATCTATCGCAATGTAAAAAATGTAAGAATTATTAATAATTACTAGATAAGGGCTGACGCGGGTAGAACCGATTAACCATAATGGTAGAGGGATGGTGCCCACGTCCTAGGTTACTAACTCTCCATTGATGCACTGCTCTATGCTTTCTAAAGCATAGATAACTCTATGCTTTCTCTCTGTAGAGAGATGGAGAGAAATTAAGTAAAGCTCTGAGAAAAAGCATTGTGAGAAACAGGAGCTCATAATAGGGTTGTGAATACGGAATATAGAAATATATTTATACATACATAGAAATGAAACATACAATCGTATGTACAATCACTAACAAAGCAGTTCTGAACAGTTTCTAAAATTATATCTAAGATGTGGGCTGTCTGTAAAAGACCGTTTTAATTAGTAAGTTGTGTTCTATCTTTGCAAGGATTGTGTAGGGTAAAAGAACTCTGCAATATACAAACCTGAACACAAGAAAAGCTGCTTTTCAATGCATAAATTGTCAATTTTAAGAGTTCATAAAACTGAAATTCATTTGATAATATATTTTATGTTTTAATAAGCATAATCTCTTCAAAATTGCCTTTCGCTATACAAATCGTGTCGAATAATAAGATAACGCAAATAAGTGCGGAATTCATGCGAACTTCTACCCAAAAGCCACTACAGCAATAATATAAACTTTTTCGAAGTTCCGTTTTAAATCGCAAATTATCGTAAAACTTTTAGAAAAAATAAAAAATACCACTAATGTTGAAAGTCCTTAGAATTTACGAGTTTATTAGGCATAAATATATTTACTTTCAACTGCGTATGAACACAATTCGCAGTGTTTTAATTCAATTTAGCTTTTGCCTTCCCGTCTTCCCTTGGAGTTTAAAGACTCAGCTATCCTTTACCTTCTTGCACAGCTATCTTTAGTATTATTAGACTTCAGTTTCAAGAAGTTGTATTAAGTCGCTATTTTGAACGCCTGTGAAGTAGTTATCCATATTCTTCAGTATAACCCTGAAGTATTGATATCGTCTCTAAATAAACCAACTTCTCTTTTCATCTCAACTTATGGGAGTGCTACTACTTGGCTGCGTTGATCCTTTTTTCTACTTTTAATTAAATTAAATTTCGTTTTTTTAAAAATGGAATGACTTAATTCCTTTTTCTTCGGAAAATAATCGATAATCTTCATCAAAAGGCATTTTCCTGTGGGCTTCCTCAAGTTTCTAGTCAGTAATGCCTTGCAGTTTTTCAAAGGAATATAAAGAAATATGCATTGCTAGCTATTTCACTTACTGCATCAGGATAGGAAGCAAATAGGTAATTCTTATATATTGTACATATTGTAGCAAGAAGACATAATTAAATTTGTTGATTGTTTATAGAAAAATAAGTGCGGAATTCAGCACTCAGAACTATTATCTCTGGTAGCAACAGCAGTTGTAATCCGACATCAGACGGCTAGACATCAAGTCGAAATGAACTTGGATGATAGATATAGGTGCTTAATTCCATGCGGCATCAATTTAATGCCAGAATTCATCATGCGTAGTAACTGGTGAAAGGTGACGTTTCATTCTCTCAACAACCCATATACTCAGTAGGTCTGAGATTTGTAGAATATGTTGGTCAGGACAAAAATCCAACTCCCTCTGTATCGAAGGTCAGGATAACACAGCAACATGCGGTCGTGCATTTTCTGGATGAAAGATGGCGTCACGCAGGGCTGGAAGATAAGGAACAGCCAGGGCCACACATCAGGCCATGTTATATTTATAATGTGTCTAGATTAACAGCTATGCAAAAAAAGGTGATTGGGATGTGTACCCAATGGCAGCCCATATCAGCACGCCAGGTGGTAGGCCAGTATAACGATGACGAATCTAAGTTGGTAACATTCGTTCTCTTTGGTGCATTCATGTACGCATATGTCCATCATAATTCGGTACACAGAACCGGAATAATTCATCAGAAAGATCGACGTAATGTCAGTCTTGCGTTTAGTGACATCATTCGTCACACCACTTAAGGTGTGCCTGTCCTATTGATGCATCAGCGGAAGCAGTAAGAATTGTAGCCTTGCTGACAGTCTGTTGTGCTGTAGACGTTCTCGCACTGTCCGTGAGGGCGCTTGTCGTCCTGTGTGCAAACTAAGTTCCTGATTCAGGGTACGTGACGAGACATTGTACAATCCCTCAAGGCTGAACGAGTACATCATGCCTAGGGCAATAGTGGCCCAGGGCCGTTGAGATCCAGCATGGCGTTCAGTATGAGCGTCCTGAGCTCATCGGTTCCCTATCTGCTTGACATTAATGGGATACCGACCAACACGGGCAGAATTATCGTAGACGATAAACCGCAGTCCTATATGCAGAGATCGAATTTCGAAACATGCTGATAGGACGCACTAAGGTGATAGTCTGAAAGGTTCCTTTCTTTTTCTTACAGGAAACGACCTTTACATCAACATTTAAATGCGATTTCCAAATGAGTAATCTGCTATGCAATCTTTCTATTCAAACTCAATATAAATGACGTTACACATACCCGCTTTGCTTTCGTGCTTTCGATATTCAAGGATTCACAAAAACTGAAACTAGGATTACTTGAAATTTTGGTCTTCCATTTTTATATACCATTTTATGAATGCTACACTAGTAATGATAATTAAATAGCATGCCATATTTTCGATTCTGTTATGCTTAATTCTAAATCTAAAATTCTTGTACGCGAAATGTGAAACTTTAAATGTAACATTTTAAGTAACTCACAATTAGATTCCCTCTGAAGATATTCAAAATTAGCACTTGTTTTGTTTCAATCTGAATGTTCTTTGCGTTAAACAGCCTGCAGTGAGTATGTAGTATGAAATTAAATTTTGAGAATCAACTTTACATTTTCTTCTTATTTCACTGAGTAGTAATTGATTCGGCAATTAAAACAGAACAGGTCTGCATTATAATATATAATAAAAATATAAATTTTCTTATCGTTATCGATAAATCAAAGTACATGCGCTGCTTCTGATTAGTTAAGTAGTGAGAAATCCTCTGTGCAATCTTCTCATTTATACCCAAAAGAAAAATGTATTTCAGAAATTTTATGCAAACTATGGAAAACTCACAACCCAGAATAATTTCACGAAAGATTTACCTCTATTAAGTTATTTTTCATTTCTATATATTACCTTTAATATTATGTTTATATTATTTTCCTACGCTGTATACAGTCTTCCGAATAATCTATAACGTTATTACTCCCAAGAAACTGTATCTCGCCTTCTGAAAACCATTAAACCAGGAGTTCTGATCATTATGCTGATGATTCTGATGTGTCATGCAGCTTCTGGGACGTTCCCTCAAATATTATGATTTTATGTTATTAAAAATGTATTTAAATTTTCCTCATTGGTTGAAAATTACATTTCTTTTAAACTTCCCGCATTACATACTTTCTCTTTCACAGCACTTCATAAAGCACAACTACCTCGCTATTGGGTGTAAGATACTGAAGACAGGTAATTTTTTGTCGCTAAATTAATATTCTTACTCAATGATATTTTTAAATGTACTTAACCTGGTTTCTCAGTGTTTTTTAAAAGGGGAAAGCAAATATTTAATTTTTAAGCCCCTTCTTCCATCCGTTTTCCTTGTAATCTTTCCGAGTATTAACTTACTTTGAAAGCAAATTTTGCAATATTTGTAAATTAATAAACACAGTTTTCTGAAAGCATTTGCCGTTAGATACGCAGAATCTTAATTTAGAATGTTAATATCAGAACATCAGAATCTTAATATATATGCAGAATTGAATCTACCAACGGGCAAATCATGTATATATACAGAGCGGCAAGTCCCCCCCCGGAAGTACGACATTAAAACTAATCTAAATTACATAACTAACATATGGTCCATTGGTAAGAGGTGTAGAAATATGCTGTTGTACGCAGCAGCAAAAATATGGGCCCTAACGTGTACCCCTATATTAATAATAAAACGTTCCCTGGAGCAATAAATAAAATTATTGATGAAATAATTACTTTCCATTGTTTAATCAATACTTAAAATTAAAATATAATACATATTAAGAGGTCTGCACTGAGAGCTGTTTGCAAGAAACAATTTAGAGATCTTAACTACTGAAATTTATTAACTCGATTGCAACTTATGTTAAATATTCTAAGATAATAAAAATTAATAACATGTATGTAACATTAAGTTTCACTTCAAGAAGAAAGTGGTAAATCTAAGTGGTAATTTGATGGTAAATCTGTTCTAAAAGTGGTAAATATGTTCTAAACGTGGTAAATTTATTCTATATAAGTTACAACTAGACAGTTTTAAATAACTAAGTGATGTCAAATAATAGCTGAAACATTCCTCATGAAATCCGTAACATAATCTTTCTTGTAAACTTCTTTAAAGTGAAATGTATGCTATCAAGTAAATTTTATAAACGGTGAGTCGTTTTTGCAATAAAATCTATTATAAACGTTAGAACTTAAAAGGAAAGTAGAGATGGAACATTGTAATTCTTGTTGTTCTCCGTTTTGCACCTTGGGCAATGTTCTCTGCGATAAGACTATTAAATAACCGATGGGTTTCAATCATTCTCGACAAATGCATTAAGCTGCAAATGTTCTGCTATTTGAAACAACCGTGACAATAAGATTCGAATTATCGAATCCCACAAATTTTGAGGAAGATACGAGATGCAGAAACTTCAATTTTCCCGTTTTTCTCCTTATACGAATTTTCAGAATCCTAATGTAAAGAATTATAAACCTTTCAACTCAAAACTTTGAGATGATTACCTTCACTGACGTCTAAACGAAGTGCACATCAAAGGATGCGGGCGATTATTGCAATTTCATTGAACTTAGATTATCAATATCACCACATGGCTGCCTTGCTTCACAATCTCAACTTTGTGAAGAAAACTCTCCATTCATATTTGATGTTTCTTCGTGTTAATTTTTGAAAACTTTTCATTCGACGTTGCATTTATTTAAAGTGATTCTAGAAAAAAATTAAAAACCTGATTGTAAAAATTGTTTGTCACATTGTATTTAGAAAATGTGTTCCAAGTTTTCAGAATTTTAATTATGTTCTTCATCTACTGAAATTCATAGCTCTTTTTTTTTAAGAAATGCAGTATTTTCTTTCATACTTTTCTTCTTTTATACTCGTGGCGACACACTGCCTTTCTGTGGCAACCCTAAAGAATTCGTCTGTCACGAGGATCACGTGCCCAGACGCATCATTACGTCTACGTTTGCTTTTCTGTTTGATAGTTAGTTGCATTTAAGATTTTGTAGAATTAGAAATGGCGTGAAAATAAATGTTGGTGTTTTTAAAAAGTGTCGGCTCAGATTTTTGAACCTATGATTTACTTGTTAAGCAACAAATTTGGCGAGCCTAGCCAGCATGAATGTCCCAGGGTGACATTATCGATTTCGATACTTGATAATTTACGAAAATAAGAGAAGTTCCCAGGTGCGAACATGGATGATTTAGAAACACTAAAACAGAAGCTGAAAGCAATTAGCAGTGTATTTATGAAAACAGCTAATAAATTAGAAGAACTGATACGATCAGATTCTCCAGATTAGGACGATTTAGAAATTTATTTAGATCAAATTTCAGAGAAGTATAAAACTTTACGAAGTACGGATGACTCTTTTTTTGGAACTTCTGCAGAAAAAAGGCTGTACTGAAGAAGAATACGAAAGAGAATTTAGTGCAGCTCAAGAATATTACGATAAATTATCTACGTTGAAAGTAAAAGCCAACAGGAAAAAGGATAAGTATTCACAGCCTTCTACTGGTTCAACGAATAGCGGTTCTTCATCAGGAATAGTTACGGCCGCAAAACAGAAATTGCCAGAGATCGAACTGGTGAAGTTCGATGGAGACTCCCGAAAGTAGTTGACGTTTTGGACAAGGTTTAGTAAAATACATGAAGATACTCGCATCGACAAGAGAGAAAAGTTTCATTATTTACTACAATCTACGAAACCTGAGACTACGCCAAGAGCAATAGTGGAGAGTTTTGCTGCTACGGAAGAAAATTACGAAAACGCTGTGGAGTATCTCAAAGAACGATTTGGAAATGAAAATGTTTTAATTCAAATTTATGTTTTAGAGCTATTAAAACTGGTAATCAATGACAAACAAAAGATAGACTTATTAACTCTTTATGACAAGTTGCAAACTCAACTACGCGCATTGGAAACATTCGGTTTAACTAAAGATAAATTTGCAGTTGTTTTATTTTCTTTAGTGGAATCAGCACTTCCTGCTGATTTAATACAAATTTGGGAAAGACAACGAGGTATGTCACCTGAAACAACAGGTAAGAGTGATTTGGAGTCATCGATTGATTTTCTAAAAAGAGAAGTAGAAACTGAATTTAGAGTTTAACTTACCCGTGATGTTTTGGGTTCTGATAAAGTAAGTAATAAGAAAAATAAGTTTTTTGACACAAAACCTGTTGTTCCAACTGCATGTGAACTAATTAATGCAAATAATAGTAATAGTAGTAAGTGTAATGATAATTTTCAAAAGTATAAAAAGTCTGATACTTGTATTTTTTGTGCAAAATCCCATTTGTCTGAAAGTTGTAAGGATGCATCTTTAATGAGTTTAGAATGTAAGAAAGATATTATTAAGAAAAAGAATGTTTGTTTTGTGTGCCTTAAGGAAAACCATAGAGCAAATCAGTGCACAGCTAAACATAGGTGTACCTTATGTAAAAATGGACATTTTGTGATTATGTGTCCTGATTTGCCTTCGAACAAAACAAAAAGTGTCACAAAGTTAGGGAATGACGAAAACAAAACAGGCATTCTTAATAACTATGTTAAGGTATCAGATGTATATCTTCAAACTTTAATTGTAAAAATTCAGAATGGTTCTAAAGAAATGTTTGTACGAACAATTTATGATAGTGGTTCTATGAAATCATATTTATGTAATGATGTTGCTGAAAGGTTAAATTGTAAGTGTATTGGTGAATCAAAAATTAAGCAGTTTCTTTTTGGTGGAGTTGAGACTTCAGAAAATGTATATAAAAACTATGTTATTGAAGTAAGCAATATATATAGTAAATATAAGTGTAAGTTAGAGGTACTTGGTCAAAACAAAATTTGTTCTGAAATTAAGCAACTCCCATCTGGTTCATGGTTACGCGAACTTAAGTCACATGGTATCAAATTAAGTGATTTAGAAAATGGTACATGTAAGGTAGATAAAGAGATAAAATTACTAATTGGTGCGGATTTTGATGGTAAGTTGGTAACTGGAAAAATTGTTCCCCGATACGTGCGGCGTCAGCGCGGTGCATACGCAGTTAGGCTGGACTGTTATGGGTAAATTTACTGGCACTGAACCAACTACGATAAATACTGCATCCCTCCTAATTTCTTCTTTGTTAGTGAAGGGTCAATGTATTAGTGATCTCTGGAAGTTAGATGTTTTGGGTATTAGTGAACCTTCCGTAAGTAAAACCAAAACTCAGTTACAGGAGGATATGCAAAAATATTTTGAAGAGACTCTTACGGTAAATTCAGAGGGAAGGTACGAAATAGCATTACCTTGGGTGTCGGATAGCTCGCTTTTACCCGAAAACAAAGTGATAGCAGAAAAATGTCTTGTAAGTTCTAAAAGAAAATTAATGACTACGGAAAATTTTGACGCTTACTGAGACGTTTTCCAGAACTGGTTAGCACTCGGGATAGTTGAAAAAGTACCGGATAAGAATAAATATAAGGGTGTACATTATTTACCTCATAGAGCAGTTGTTAAAGAAAATAGTAGCACGAGTATAAGACCGGTGTTTAATGCAAGTTCTCATTCGCCTGGTTACCCATCATTGAACGATTGTTTATCTACTGGACTAAATTTAATTGAAATTATACCTTCGATTCTTAATCGGTTTCGCAAGTATTACGTTGGTGTCACTTCAGATATAGAAAAAGCGTTCTTGCAAATATCTATAAGGGAAAAAGATCGAGACTTTCTGAGATTTATGTGGTTCAGTAGGGATAATCAAGAACAAGTTGACCTGTATCGGTATAGAAGAGTAGTTTTTGGTATTACGTGTAGTCCGTATTTATTGGCCGCTACAGTACAATATCATTTGAGTGTAGTTCCCGAAAGCTTAAGTCATACAGCGGAGATTTTGAAAACATCCTTTTACGTAGACAACTGTGTGGGTAATATGGATTCAGAAACAGAAATGGGAAAGTTTGTAAATGAATCACAAATAATTATGGCTTCGGGTCATTTTAATTTAAGATTCTGGAAATCCAATATAAGAAGTGTTGTGCCAGAGGAAGATTCCTCCACGGAAGGAGATGTGTCTGTTTTGGGCTTTGTATGGCATACAGTTACAGATACCTTATCCTGCAAAATAAGTCAAGATATAAAATTGGATGACCCAGTTACTAAAAGACTAGTTTTAGCAGTAGCTCATCAGGTGTTTGACGTTATAGGGCATACGACTCCTGTAATGTTGATTCCAAAATAAATTTTACAGGAAACTTGGAATTTAAGGCTTAAATGGGACGATGCTCTTCCCGATGAATTAACCAAAAAGTTTAGGTTTTGGCATAAAAAGTTCTACTTGCTATCCAGTATCCAAATACCTAGATGGATAGGTCTCAGATCTATAAATGAAGCTGTGAGTATACATCTCTTTTGTGACAGTAGTAAAAGTGCGTATGGTGCATGCGTCTTTTTAAGAGTACAGAGTGGCAAAAAGGTAAAGGTTAGGTTGGTACACGCAAGATCGAGAGTAGCGCCTTTGAAACCTATTACGATTCCTCGATTAGAACTTCTTGCTTGTAATATTGGTTCTAGGTTATTGTCTTCAGTTATTAATGATATTGGTCTACATGAAGTTCGTATTCACTGTTGGACTGATTTGTCGACGGCTTTAAGTTGGATGCAGCGAAATCAACGTTGGGGAGCATTCGTTTTTAATCGTGTACAAGAAATCAGGTTGTTGACCTCCCCCACTGTATGGCGACATGTCCTTGGTAGTCTTAATCCTGCTGACCTACTTTCTAGAGATTGTTATGCAGATCAATTTATCAGGTTCAATGTTTCTTCTAACCTTCTTCGGAAACATACAAGGACCTGACTAGGAACAGAGAGCTTACTAAAGCTATGTTCACTAATTGTAGTAAGTAGACAGGATACAGACGAAGGGTATACAAAACCCTTTATTTTTCTTTATATACAATGACTTCCGTACTTCGGAATACAATGACCCTCCACTCGGGGTCTAACGTAAAAGATATCAAAATAAAACTAAACTCTAATTTAACTTTAGAATAATACACGTGTAAGATTGGCCTTATAATAACAGGAAGCGTATGTAGCACAGAGACTGTGAACACTACAATACGTTTAATTTATCAAGAGGATTAAAACCTCTGGCCTGGAAGGCAAATAGCAACTGCGTAACTTCTAAGGTAAGCGGCCTGCTTCGAACTCACTGCTTCCTCTCTCTTTCGCTTGGCAAAAAGGCCACACTTAAATACTTGGCGTTCGCCAGACAAACTTTGCATAAAAACCTTCACGCTTATAATTCTGGCCGGAAGTAGAAAATAAGAAGTGATAGTAAAGATTTAAAATAAAATAAACGTTAGTAAAACTTAAGATCCTTACAAATTAATAGAACGAAAATGGTGGGAGGGACTTGGTTGGTTACGGGAAGATGAGGCAAATTGGCCTAAATGTAATGATGAACCAGATGAGGATTTGGTTAATTCAGAAATACGTAAGACAGTTATTGTTACGTTGGAAAAGAGTGATAATTGTATTGGATGGTACTATAAGTATTTCTCATCATTTAAGAAAATTGTAAGAATGTTATCATGGATATTCAGATTTTATAATAATGTACGTAAGAATAATAATAACAACCATTCTAAGGATTTGACTGTATCTGAAATAGAAAGGGGAGAAATATCTTTAATGTTATTAATACAAAAAGTGTCGTTTAATGGTGAAACAGATGATAAGCTAAGACGACTCAGACCATTTGTCGATAGTCAGGGTGTAATAAGAGCTGTCTAATGTTGCTTATCGTGACGACTCTAACAGCTTTAAGTTTGTTTTCCATCATATTACCTTCTGAACATCCAGTAGTCAAATTATTGATATTAAGTGTACACAAAGATTTGTTGCATGCAGTTACTACATTATTGATGTCGCATTTAAGAGAAAGATACTGGATCTTAAAATCACGTAAAACTATAAGGAACTGTATAAGAAAATGTGTAACATGTCAGAGATTTAAGGCTAAAAGAGTAGAGACAGTCCCAGGCGTTTTACCAAATGATAGGTTTCGTGATTCAGCCATTTTTGAAATCGTAGGGTGTCATCTTGCCGGACCCTTGCATTTAAAAGATGGCGAAAATCATATATTGTGCTCTTCACGTGTGCGGTTTATCGTGCTATCCATATGGAACTGGTTACCTCATTAACAATTGAATCATTTTTTCAAGCTTTAAGGCGTTTTATCGCACGTCGTGGACGCCCTACCACCATATATTCCAATAATGGGACAAATTTTGTGTGTGCAGAGACTGACCATTGACTGGGACAGCCTCTGCTCTAAGGCTGAAAAGAGAATACAATGGAAATTTAATCCTCCATCCGCCGCTTGGTGGGGTGGATGATGGGAGCGTTTGATACAAATTGTAAAACAAATATTAAGAAAAATTTTAGGTCATGCTTCTCTTGGTTATGAAGAGTTACTCACCGTCTTGTGCGATTGTGAAAGAATTGTCAACTCAAGACCACTTACGTACGTGTCTGACGATATTGAAGATCCCTTGCCTTTAACTCCAGAAAAATTTCTGCATGAAACTCCACAGTCGGGTGTACCTGATATTGACAATGTGGACAAAGAAAAATTGTGTAGAAGAGCGAAGTATCTCCAGAGAATGAGATAATTGTTAAGAGATTTCGTTCTGAGTATCTAGGGCAGTTAAGAGAGCAGTCTACCAGAAATTACAAAAATAAACCTCTTTCTGTAGGAGAAATTGTCTTGCTGGAAGATCAAAATAAAAACCGTGCATATTGGAATTTAGCACGCGTTATTCGGGTGATCTCTGGTCGAGATGGCAACATAAGAGTTGCTGTTGTAAAAAGTAATAATTCAGAGTTTTTGAGACCAATACAGAGATTGTTTAGATTGGAACTGGATAATATAATAGATAATACTCAAAATGAGCAAGTTCCTTTCACCACCAGTAGTGGTAGAGTTTTAAAATCACGAATAATGTAATTCATGTCTTTAATTATTATGATTTATTTTGTTGTGCTATTATTGCTGTATTATTCAGCAGTATTAATTTTGCTTTCAAGTAATAGGATTTAAGTATTAAGTAATTTTCTTTGTTATATAACCATCATTTATATTGATGTAAGTTTTACGTTTTGAGTGTGTAGCCATCCACTCAAAAGGTGGGAGAATTGTGGCGACACACTGCTTTTCTGTAGCAACCCTAAAGAATTCGTCTGTCACGAGGATCACGTGCCCAGACGCATCATTACGTCTACGTCTGCTTTTCTGTTTGATAGTTAGTTGCATTTAAGATTTTGTAGAATTAGAAATGCCGTGAAAATAAATGTTGGTGTTTTTAACAAGTGTCGGCTGAGATTTTCGAACCTATGATTTACTTGTTAAGCAACAATACTAATTTATCACATGAAAATTGGCAAGAGTAAACTACGCGAATAGTTTTTCCGAAAAACATGTTGCAGTAATGGCATAACAAATGAAAGGTATTCATGAAAATGCTACCGACTATCGGCAATACTAAAACATACATTCAATGAGAATACGTAGTAACATTAACATTACAGTATCTATAAAATATCTTCATTTCTGCTTTCCTGTGTCTTGAATATCACTGCTCTTATTGTCGTCCACAGCTACTCCACAGGCTTCAAATCATCGACTGCTGCAAGAACTATGTTGTCTTCTACAACTTGCTGGTCATTGCTATCATCAACGTTGTCATCGTCTTTGTCACTGTTCAGTCTGTCTTCCCTTGTGCAATAATTTTCAGAACCATCAGCTCGATTTCTGGATGAATGGGAAAATTACATGAATATTAAAAACATATTCGCAACATTTTTCTAAAGAGCTAAGAGGAATAATATGCAAGTCAATACGGTAGCTATTTTTGATATCTGTGCTGTTAAATTTGTTTCTCATTAATGCAGACAATTTCAGGTATAAGGTAAATTTCTTTTTTCTTCCTTCTCATTATTCTTGTATGAAAAAATAAAGAGATTGTTCACTCTTTTAAGGACTCGCCCCATCCCAGGATGCAAGATTGGACTTTGCTTCAGATGATCATAAATCTTACTGTTTTTATAGCGGAGACCCTGTAGGAACATGCTTGTCAAGCGACCGTGGAATTATAATTTATTAAGGATCATTGGGATTATTATTTACTTTGCTGGCAAACTAGATATTATTGAGTTATGCCTATACCTGTGAAATAAATAGCACTAAATTCTAGTGACTTATATATGACTTATACATTATGTAAATGACGGATCAAAGAAAGCAGTGATTAAAGTTTCGATTGATCGTATTAGACCTAATAACTATATATTAATAGAATGTTTAAAAAAATAATATAACGCTTTGATAAGAGTTCCTTTGGAATCTAGATGTTTTTACTTTTTGTGTATTTTTACGGAAATAGTAAATTTTGTAATAGCACGCATTTAATCCTAGAAACTTTTACCCTGTCTACGTAAGTTAGTATATATAAATTGTATTAATTATTTAAATGATCTTAGTAAATCTGAGCACAGAGTACCCCATTTACGCCGGTTTAAGGAGTTCACTATTTTTCCTTACTTTCCTTACTAAAAATTATGATGCGAACATTGCATCAACGTTTACGGTAATTTACTCCAGCTACTAGATTTTCACTGTTAACTAACGCAAAGAGACGACACAGTTAAGATTCAGTGAACTGAGTGTCTAGAAAACTACTCTACTTAATTGCGTAGAATAATAGTGGGAGATGTTTAGAAATTTATAACTCTCGTTCCATTTCCCGTTTCGAAATTTCAAAGATATACTGTCAAAATTACTTTAAAAAGGTAGATAATTTCATTAAATTTCGTCAGATTACTGTCTTCACTTTTGTGCCCAATAGCGCCAAGTAAATTAAAATGCTACTTGCTAAATTAGAATTAATTGAATGCAAAAGATAACTACTAAACTGTAAACGGTTTACAGTATGGATGAACAATTAGAAATGTAAATACATTTTTTTAATATTTACATACATTTCTAACACTATATACATGCACGGTAGGAATTTTAGCATACCATACTTCATCAATTGTGCAACTCATAATATTAAATTCAAAGGGAATAGCTTCGACACCACACACCCGTCAAATGCAAGACAATGTCAAGCTTGTAAGGCAGAACTGCTCAGAACGAAACAGCGACGCTATGGTAAATGAACAGCAGGCCTTTTGCATATGTAAGATGATGATTTTGCAGTCCTGAACATCAACTTGTAGCGCTGCCAAGCTGCAACTGTTCATGCAGCACAGGTTATTCTAGAAAATAATGTAGATCAGTTATACCACAAGAGTAGCATTCCACAAACAACAGAATCACAGAGTTCAGCAACATCAAAACTTACCATTCCGTAGGCAATCAAACAGCCATCACCCAAAATGATTTATTTACGCCCTTGCTAATGCATAAAGTTACTGCACAGCTGGAAGGGCCTTATGGACAGATTGCCATCCCCAGTGTGTATTTTCCTCGGTAACATGACACTGTCACTGCATTCCAGGAGTTGGAATAAGTCATGCTGATTCTGACTAGGAAACAGAAAATCACGAAGGACTTTAACGCTCTATGGAACGCCCCATAGGAAAACGGGCTTACTTCCCCTGTTCTTGACTTCATTACTCCTCACAACCTTGCAGTCGTCAACTCCATCGATAACCCTTCTAACGTACCGGAATACTAGGACACAGGGGTGGCCTGATATCATTTTAGCTACCACTGGTATACTTAACAAAATCCACAAATGGAAGGTTAGCATAACCCCTTCGTTCAGTGACCATCGCTACGAGTTCAAAATTGATTCGGAATACCAATTTACGTCAAAGAAGAGATGGGAAACCAAGTAAATAAAACTAAATAAATTTAAACCCCATACTGAAGGTCTCGGCGCACAAAATAACAGTTGTAATAGTGGATAAGACATCGACGCAATGCATGAAGATTTTTCAAACACTATTAAAAGTCTATGAAAAAGTCTTGAAAAGGAAAATTTATGCTGCTCCGAAATGCATCCCTTGGTGGAACTCCACGCTGTTCGCAGAAAGCAGCACAGTCTGTGCTCTAAGGCGCAGAATGCAAGCAACTCAGGATCCCACACAGAGAGCGAAACAGTCTCTTATTTTATTTTATTTATTTTTTTTGAAAGCACCGAGCATCTTATAAAAGATAGATTTCAAAAGCAAAGTTTTTATTCTGGAAAGAATACTGCACGAACAATGCGAGCAATTCGGAACTGTCCGTATTGCACGTGATAAAATGTTTACACCTTCAAGACTTACGCCCACAATAAGCCATGGATCAGTAACTAGCACAGAAGTAGTCGCGCACATTCCTGAAAATGTCTTCAGACCTGGAAACATAAACACGGATAAGCCCGCACAAGGAAATATCACAGCCAGTGTTGAGCAATATTACAAAACCAAGAAAACAGATATAGAGCAGCTGCCAACCGCCAAAGGATTTGGCTGCATTATTAAAGCCTTAAACGTCATTAAAGACCCAGACCCTTGAAGAGGTAAACAATGGTATTCTGAGAGCCATTAACAGAACGCATCTGGTATTACTGTACGGCTAATTAACTACGTATTGACGCAACATCTATTTCCCATCCGGCCACGAAACTTGGTTAGGTGGTGCTCTAAGCGAACAAAGACCCTAATATACAGACTTCTTATTGGACAGTTTGCCTCCCTCCTGCCTTGGGAAAAGTACTACAGAGAATCATCCGTCAAACATCTAAACACCATATCCTGTCTGGACAAAGTATAAATGACTAGCGATATGGTTTCTTCTCTAGCAGATCAGTGTGTCACGTGCTGAAATACTTAAGAAAAACGACAGTAAATAACAGAGAAGTAACCAGCAGAGTCTCATTATCTCTGTTGACACACAGGGGGGGGCTTTGGTTCCTTGTGGTGGCCCGACGTACTCAAGAGATTACAGGTCATGGATTGCCCTAAGATCCCATTTGACCTAATATATAATTACCTTAGCGATCGCCGCTTACAAGCACAACGGACGCAAGTGTGCACTCACTTCAATCAATAAAGGCTGCCCTCAATGATCCTGTCTGGATCCGCTCCTTTGGAATCTTGTAGCCAACACAGAGCTGAATCTCTGAAACACAGATCCTCACACGTAAATACTGGCTTATGCCAGTGACGTTTTGCTTGTTACCAAAGGGCACAGCCGCAACGCATAGAGATTATGGCGCAGAAGCAATGGGCAAATGAACATATTTTAATTATTGTAAGTTTAAAAACCCAAGGTATGCTTATTTGTCCAGGTAAGCGCCATCGAAGAACCCCGAGAATCAACCTTCATGGCAAAAATATTAAAATAGTTAGAAACTTAAGGTACCTTGGGATTATAATTGATGATACACTCACTTGGATGCCACATTTAAAGGAGGTCAAGGGACGACTTCACAGGATATTTAATTTAATGCTCAGGACAGCAGTACCAATATGGGGAGGTTCTACGAAGATGCTTAAGACGTGACACTCAGTAATTTTGAGCGTAATGCACTGTATGGGGCCTCCATGTGGGGCATAACGGTCACTACTAAAATGGAGAATACGCTACACTCAGCACAAAGACCATTCCTCCTAAGAATTTTCCGAGGGAACAAAACTTTGCCTACTAATGCATTAAACGTGATTTCGGGACTGCCGCCTCTGCACCTTTTATCTCAGCTCGAGAGTGCAATAATGCATTTGCTCTGACTCAAAGAAACAGCAAGTTTTTCCGATAGGACTTATGTATATACTAACAATGAGCAAAGCATTCCAGAGCCACCTTGTCACTCAACTGAATTATATTTCAATTAACTGTAAGTCACCAGCGCGGTACAAAGCCACTGCAGTTTACACCGATGGGTCCTAAGGAGAATGTGGCATTGGTAGTGGATATTGTTATCTGCTTGGAAACTAGATCTTAGACCCGGAAAAGAAAGTTCAAGCAGCCCAACTCAGTCTTTCAAGGTGAATTGATTGCATTAACTGCTGCACTTATCTAACCACTGCAAAATAATTATTCCGATATTCATACAGACTTCGCCTCTAGCCTTCAGACAATCCAAGGCACATGCTGCAACAATCCACTTGTCACGACCATAAAAAACTCTTAATAACTACACCAAACTACTGTAGTCCAAACCTCCAGTGGGTACCTGTCCACACCGGAATACTAGATAACGAAATTAGAGATGCAACAGCCAAAGAGCAGCGCCTAACCCCCGCGTTCACACACTTGATGTGCTCCCGGGCATGTTCTTAAAGGTCGAGCTCGAAAGAGTATGTAAAATACGTGATGTAAAATAGCTAAACGTGCTGTGAAAATTTAAAAATTATTATTACATATTAAAAGAGACTTGAAGAAGCAGCACAGATTTCTGTAAAAAAGAGGAAATCATTTCACAATTATTTGATTTGGAATACGAAAAGTATTCCAAATCAAATAATTGTAATAAATCAAATAATAAAATAACTGAAACAAAAATAAAGGTACACAAGTACACCAACATCAGCATTTTTGATATAACATCAAATTAAAAATTCTTGATTTTTTCGTAAATATAGATTAATTTTTCATAAGGAAACAAGGACATATACTCCCCCCCCCCGGATTTTGAGTTAATACTAAGCTGATTAGAGAAATAAACAACTCGTACTGACTTATGTGCCTAACCTAATCGATAATATTATTTTTATGTTTCGTGTACTTGGCGTTATAAGGAAATGATCGTTTGCTAAAAATAATGTCATTCAGGCCATCAAATTTCCTCGATATTTAATTTCTAGTAAATGGAAATCAAACATACTTTGAGAGAATTAAACAGTTAATTTAATTCACTTTATAATAAGTAAATTAATGATAAATAACTTAGAACAAGTCTTTTGGATATGAAATAAGTTTTCCCTTGATAAATCTAATTATTTTTTTTTCTGCATACGTTAGTCATCACAAATATTTTGATGCACTAAATAAGCTACCCACAATCACATTTATATACATAGTGCACAAACACAAGGACACACAGAATCTCTATTGTCCCCAATAAAGCATTTTTAATTACTTTAAGTCATACTTCGTGTTAATAATAATATCTATATTGTATCCGAAGAAATCGTAGATGTTGCTTCTCTTGCTAATACCACACTCATTGAAGCAACTAAACTACAATTAAAATGAAATTATGGGCTTCGGAATGATGCTGAAAAGTGACACCTGTACCAAAAGAACGTTAACATGTTCTCTATCAAAGGAGGAACTTATTCAAAGAAATAACGAATCTAAAGGTTAACGGCTCAAGGAAAAATAAAGCACTCAGAATATTTTCAATCAAATGAAATAGATAGCGTCACATTGCAAGAGGACATTTCTAAAATAATTGGCCCTAGTGCAAGAAATTCAAAGATCATGTGCATAAAAATTGTATAGGTATTGAACTATCCCCATATATTTTGTGATATACGTAAAGGTGAAAATATCTGGAGGAGCGTTAATATTTATGCTTTTTAATATATATCATTCTTTGCTAGATGTAAAACGGCTATAATTTATTTATTATTTCTCTTAACCTGTTTAATAGAAATCTTTTTAAATGTTTTAGTTGCAATGAATAAAAAGACCCGTGGGCTTTTTGATTAAACTCTATCGATTATACATCTTTTATTTCCTTTAAATAACCAGAATCAAGTTCATTTAAGTTCGTGGATGTTTTATTTCATTAAGTGTGTGTACCCACTCTTCCTTTAATTACATAAATGCTGATTTTAATTTAAAGTTTATTTTCATGATAGTATTCAACTTAATAGCTGATACGATTGCTGTAATTAGAGTATTCTACTACTTCCTCTAAGCTATTAGTTCAGAGAGATCCATTAACAAGAAAATCAACTTTTTTACTTTACCAGGAATTTAAATCAAATAAAATTAGTCGAAATAAGCCTTTAACGCAAATACCAGCAAAAAAATATTCGGTAATTTTCTTCTTTACTTAGGATTAATTCAAATAAATGGCGATGAAATTAGAAAATATTTTTAACAAAGAAAAAACCTCGAACTATTTTTAAAAAGCTTTTACGTATTGGAAATATTAATTAATATAAATCAATATGTTGTTTCATATCGTCATATGTTTTGCAACTTAATACATTTAAAATAGCTTTGCTTCTTATCTTGTTCTTAAACTGCTTTGCATTGTTCTTTCCTGAATTATGTTGCATTTACATATATTTAATCAGTTCTTCTGCAAGGTTTTATTTTAATACAAGTAGCTTATTATTTTGGCTTTCCTATAACTTCTTCTTTTAGCAACTTTCAGCAGAACACGTATTTAATGCACAAAATCTAAATAAGCTTCTAGTTTCAAGTTTGAACAGAGAGCGTCTGATTGCGTAGGCTTGCTGTTACTGTTGTTGCCATTTAGCTTGCCGCGATTGCATCGCCAAAGAATAATCAGAAAAAACTACATTATATACTTTGTTAATTTTTTATTTTGCATTTTATTTACTTTGAATGTGTCTTAAAAGCTGTTCGTTTACTTGCAAATCAATGATGTTTTTAATTATTAGTTCGTAACAGTCAGGTCCAAGTGTTAAATATTTATATTTAAACTTTATTTTGGTTAGGCTACTTCTTATGAGAAGGCAGATGGGACGAATATTCGTGCAGCAAAAACAAGTAGAAACAAGTAGAAAACTTTGCTGTGATGTAATTTAGTATTAGAAATTCCTTATATAGTTGATTCATGTAAAACAGATTGCCTAAATTACAAAGAAAAGACGAGATGCTATATTTATATAAATGGTATTGACATTCATGTATCTAGCCTCCAGTAGAGGAATTATCCTATAGGAACGAAATATTGCAGCCTAGATAAAGTTAGTTCAACTCCATTGTTTAAATTCTTTAGATAGTCTACCACAAAGAACCAGTGATCAAGTATTCTAAGCACATTGTAAGTAATGTTCTGATTCCTAAACTGGCCCGTTTCTATGACGTTATAAAAGTATAAATCATTCACAGCCAATTGTTATGCAAAACTTTCTTTCACTATGCTTTGTAAATATCTTCAAGAAATCAGAATTATTTCTACGTAATTTTTATTTAAATCCTGTACTAAAGTTTTAAACGTTTTTAATATTTTAGCCTTCTCAAACTATCTATCTTCGATCCAGGTAAAAGTACAAGAGTAAATCTGAAAAAGGAGGAACTGTATTAGAGCTATATTCATTATCCAGGGTGTACTACTTAAAAACTATAAATCTGCTGGCAAAACTGTTTGGTGTATAGTTTATGGAGTGGGACTAAACCGTTGATACCATTTGGTGAAGTTCCTGTGTTCCGCCTACTTCTTTCTATCCTGCCCTGTAGATGTAAAAGCAACTATCTGACTACTAAATCAAAGAACTGTGAAAGAGATTTTCTGTATCAGTCGTCAACTAGCATAAAAAGAGTGAAAGAGAACAAAATTTTAGTGCTATCCTAGAAACATTTATATGAAGCCAGAGACTGGATTCGAATGAAGAAATTCAATCAATAATCCGAAAATCTACATCTAAAAGACAGACTTTTACAATCCAACTTGATGCCACGAAGGATAAAATATCCGGAGAGTCAATGGCACGACTTTTAGCATTTGTGAACATTATTATTTACCAATCGTTCTTGTTGAAAAATAACAAATACAGTTTGTTTCCAGGATGTATTTTTGTCTGTTCAAACTTAAGGAGGAACATAGAAACTTCGATACTTTTTATTTAAAAAACAAATAATGAAATATCACATTTTAGATAAAAGAACAAAAAAGGGGACTATTCTTTAATTCCTGACAATAAGAAACCTTTATTTTCTTAATTTGAGATTTTGTTTATAAAGCTCTTAATATAAATGAAAATGGCCAAATTGTTTTTGACATAAAATGAGCCCAATATTTGCTACTTCTAGTCTTAAAAACCTACTAATTAAATAACTCATTTTAAGAGAAAATATTTATATTTATATCTATCATTCTTTTTTCAAAAGGGAAGAATGTACAGACTTTAAATAAATTCTGTGGTAGAAATTACCTTACTTTTATTTTACTTTTTTGTTCCGGTTAATTTTAATAATTAACATAAAAGCATTCGTGTTTCAGACAGACATAAAATAATTATTAATTGGCGCTATTTTATTTTTGGTTTTCAAATCACAATGACTTTTTAACTTGTTTTTTTTTATATTTTATTCGTAAATATTTCAGTATTTCAATTATGAACAGTATTTCAGTATTTCAATTAGAACTAAAATTATTACATTTATAATTTTAGTGGAAAAATCATTCTCTCATTTTCGTAAAATATTACTACTGCTTAGTGGCTTGGCTCTGGCTTTGCTACATTTGGTTTCTGAAACTAATACTAAGTGTTTAACAGCCACACCCATCTAACTCGCTGTAGAGTAAATTTTACAGCAACCTTTCTCCGAGGTGTAGTAAGATGTAGACGCATTCTCGTGTAAAATTCACTGTCAGGAAAGACCGCGTTGCGAATTTATATATTTACATCAGCTAGATGCAAGCAAGGCAGTGGAAATAATTAACATTTGGGTTATTAATTACTGGCTACCAGAGGAGGATTAGGAGGCACTCAGCGAGACGTTTATAGAAACAAAAGGAAAGACCAAAAGGTGTTTATATATATGCATATATTATTCTGCTGGTCAGATAAACAATGCAAGTTTCTGTGACTTAACTACAAACATTAATATAAATTTTGCACATCTGGGATTAAGTAGCAAGTTAATGAGTAGTCTCGGTTGGTTGCATAAGTAATTAAGTAACATTACGTGACGTATTTAGTCATTTAATACTTCAACTGGAAGCAAATGAACATTGGCATCTTTGCTTCCATTTGTCTTGACTTTCAACTTTCATGTTTCTGCTGTAAATTCTGAAGTAATTTGTAATGTTTTAACATAAATTCCAACTGCTGCTTGTATTAAAATCAATCTTTTAAAAGGCATGAATTGTTTTGTAATGAATATGTTAAATTTAAGAAAATATTCCAAGCATTTCGAAAATGTTATATAAGCAAAATATTCAAACCAATAAAGTTTTCTCTCATTTTGAGAACAATCGTTTTTAATACATTTGTTCTCACTTTTTAAAGCAAATACTTTATAAATTAATACAGAAATGTTCATAAGGATTTCAGAAAATGTTATTCGCTCAGAATTATTAATTATTGTTTAGTAATTCAACAAAAAACATTTTGTTTTAGTTTAAGGAAGGAGAACAAATAATATAGTCCTGCTATTGACAACAATTTTCTGTATAGAAATTTTCTCCAAAGTATACCCTTTATTCAACAGTACAATTCTTTAGAGAATTGAAGTACTTGAATAAAAGAAATCAAAATATTACATATTTTAATTTTAAAAAGTTATTCATTTTAATGTAGAGCAAATAATAATTGTAAGTATACTCAATATAAGTAAACTCTGTTTTCATGATAATCGTATGCGTATATTTTAGATATGCATTCAGATTTTCTACCACACACTGTTCTTTAATGACGTAAGTAGATACTGCTATAGGGCCCACCAGCGGCCGAGCAGTAAATTCTCTGAACACTGGTAGTTCGGCCCGAGGTTCGAATCCTACGAACGGGCTGGCTGCATGGGCGTTTTCGTGGTTTTCCTCATGTGTAACGTGTATACGAGCCAGTTCCCCTTAGAAAGTCCTCCACGAAGGCATCCCTTCCCTTAGGCAGATAGCCCTCGAGGCTTTGTCACAATCACAACAGATACTGCTATAAACGTTTCTTAACGCGGCAAGCGCCAGCTAGGGATAACACGTAGTTTGAGTTCTTCTCCAGGGCACCGACAACGCGGTAACACGTAGTGCTTCTACTTGCACCTTCGTGCAGCTACCTTTATATTGGTAAAATGGTAACTCAAAGAAGAGCATTTAATTAAAGGTGGCTTGTGAAAAACAATATACTAGCCAATACTGGTTTATGCAAACTGAAAATTTGCTAAACAAATGAACATAAAGGATTTTATTAAATTTAGTAGTATTATTTATTCAAAAGGAAAGTCGAGAAGCAAAAAATGCTTTTGTTTTCTGTAATATGTGTTTAGACAATTCGTTTTCCAGACTGCTCCGTTTCAAGGATTCATCAGAAATAACACATTTTTCGAAATTTCTTAGGTTAAATACAAATCTGACGTAAGCGTTTTCGAAGGCATTTGTTTTCGTTCTCTGAAATATTCTGTAGATAATGAAATTCTTCGAGTCTAATTTTTTTAATTTAAATTATACTATATTTAAAGTTTAGAAAAATATAATACAGCAACTGGAAAATCGAGCTGGTTTCTGAGACCGGAATCCTGAATTTTGTCGTAGAAATCAACGTGTTAAGAATGAGGAAGAATATTTACGTTTATATCATACATGTAGTATACTGAAGTTTAAATTAAAAAGAAATATTTCTACTTTTATTTATGAGCTCATTTCGTACTGTAGTTATGACTTTTTTATTAAGTTTTAAATTTACAGATACAAACCAAGTTTAATCTCTAGATAATGATAATGCATTTCCATAAAAGTCATAACTTATACTCTTATTGGCTAAAAAAGCCGGCAAAAATTTGAAATCCCCCTAAATAGAATTTCGTGTGAAAAAATGCTAGTTGAATATTTGTAGAGGCAAAATGGGTTACTTTTGGAATTGACAGCAGAAACCAAAAAAAATTTAAAATCAACAATCACTATTAACTCAGTAAAGGCCCAATTTTATAAGCAGATCAGTTAAGGATTCTGAAAAATGAAACTTTTCTGAATGCTGTTTTTATGACCCGAAAATTGTTTTTAAGTATTCTGGTGATTACAAATGATGAAGTTTGTGATTTAACTGGAAATATATGAATAACTATCAGACGTATGATTGAAAAAAGCTATCAATTCGCATGTCATCTAAAACGTTCCAGTTATAATTTTGGTAAAACTTGCCCTACTTCGACCTGCTTTAAATCAGTGAAACAAAAATTTTTTAATGTTTTTCGTTTTAATTACATCTTCTTCCTAACAACAATGTTTAATATTACTTGAATATTTTCGTATTTTTCTTAACAGATTATCAGTTTCGTATTCAGGAGAAATGCTAAGAAAAAAGATAAAGTCTCTAACTTCTAAAATATGCTTGACTGGTTTATTTATTTTTTTTTCTTTAAAGAAACTAGAAAAAAATTATGTAATATATAAGCTTCATAATAAATTAGCCTAAATGATGATATGCATATAAAAGTCTCATAAAAATGAAAGAAATATTAGTTAATGTTTCATATTTTACGAATAATTTTGTCTAAAAGTAAATAATTTTAGTGAAATTGTAATATCTTGTAAGGTTTATCCTAAGATGTTAATACCTATTTTTTGTTAAAGCCCCTTTCCTATCTTTCCTAATTTCAGATTACAATTTCCTACCAGAATGTGTTTTCAGAATTCTAGTAAATTCTAGGTTGGAACATTACAATATTTTGTATAAGTAGTATGGAAACCTCAGAATGTAAAGCATCGCCGAAAAAATAGGCGTACAGGAGTACGTCCATTTAACATTGAGATAAGTGGCTCTGTCGCCAATTTGGCGAGATTAAGCCAAGCTAGCGATGGTTTTGGTGACTAATTTCTTCTCCAGATTTGGCGAGAAACCGCTAAAAAAATCTCTAAACGTCGCCTGTATCGACTTTATGTAAATATATCTATGTAAGCCATCCTGTAATTTCGGGAAATCGAAGCAAAGTACATAAAACTGGAGAGAGCATTAATTTTCAGTTTAGCATCAGTTTTCGGTTTTTCGTTAAATATTCAGCGTACTGAGAAATCACAATGCGGGCTTTGGCTTTTCGATGTGCTTTGCACTGCCTTGTATTCAACGTTCGTAATAATTCTAGTTTGAAGTAGTGACTATAGATTGCTCTCAGACATACTGAAAAGAGCTACCAGAGTACTTTTGCACGAAAAGTTCCAGAACTTTGAAGTGTTTTCGAAAAATAAATTCCATCAAGCTTTCATCGGTTCTATGTTCATTCAATCCATTGCAAATCAATATAGGTTTCAGTTTTAATTTATTTAAAAATAAAAAATTAAACTGTTGAGTTTTATTTATATATTGTTTGGTAATAAATCATAGCCTGTACAGTTTCCTTTAAGTAAGTGAACAAATGTTTTGCAATAAAAACGCAGCAAATTTCTTGTACCTTGAAAATTAAATGACTTTTAAAAGTCAGACTACTTATTAATAGTGTTTAAATACGTAACGTTGTAGAGTCATGAGAATTTTTTTGGAAGCAGGAGAGATGAAAAATAAGCAATGCCCTCGCCGGGACTCGAACCACAAACCTCTCGCATACGCGTCGAGCGTGCTGACCACTACACCACGAGGTCATGATAAGAAGGCGCTAGAAATACCTTATAACGAGTTTTTCAGGATTTTTGTAGCTTCTGTTTATGAAAAGATGCATTCTAAGTAAAGGAAAACATAAATGTAGTACTCTTTAATTACTCTTCCTCATCAAAAGATGGGGACGCAGGTAAAGTATCCGTATGTTACTTAAAGTGAATGGACGTCTTTTATGTGGGACAGCTCTAATTTATTGTAGTGTTTCACTTCAGAATATATCCCAAAAAATTTTCCACATTCTGTAAATATGCTAGGATTTTGTAAATATATAGCTGACATAAAATTTATTAGTTTCGCTAATAATTATCTCGAATAGGTTTTTTCTAGGACAAAAAATGTATTTACAGATCAAATAATCATGCTTTATACATGCATATTTCATGGAGCTTGTGAGGTCTTTAAAACAATTGGCTTGTTAAATTATTTGTGAATTTCTTCCATCTCCCCTTCGTATTTGAAAAACGGACAATGAAATTAAATTATCTGAATACTTTTAGATGAATACGTCACCGGCAGTATATATTGTAAAGTACATGGAAGCCAGATCATAAAGATCTGGGAAAGAAAGCTCAGGCAGTAAAACTCAGTATTCAGGCTGAGTTGGTTGCATTCAATGAAAGCAACAAAGCTGCAATTTGTTAGCACATACCATAACATCCTCTGACCCAAATTCCAATGGGTACCTGCCCACACCGGAATACTGGGTAACGAATTTGCAGATGCAACATCCAAGCGAGCAGGGACTGAGTCCGACTTCACGCACACTTGATAGGCCCCTCCCAGTCTCGTTCTTAAAAGCGGAGCTTGAAAGAGAATAATTGAAGTGGACTCAACATCTGTGGGAAAAGTAAATCAGGTTTCAAGAAGGGGCTCATTTTAGAACAGAGCATTTATCTGCTTACTCACGTATCGACGTACTCATGCGAGATGGCAAGAGGTCGGATCACTGTATGTTCGTTTGCGGGTGGACCGCAAGGCATCACCTTAGACAGTCAGCAGTGAAGCACACCCGTGTATGAGCAGAGAATATCCATACTGCGCCAGTATCGCCCATAATATCTCAAACAGGCTGGACTAACTCTTCTGCTGCCATTTCGTCGCCAGCACAGCCCCTAAATGTTCTACACTTGCGTTTAGTATATTTAATATAAGTAAACGCTTTCTGTTCTTTTCTACCTATTTTTATTTTCTTGTGTGTTCTTTCTTTTTCCTGAGTTTTTTAATTTTTATTTTTATTTAATATACATATATATATATATAATATTTTTAAATGAATGTCAGATACTCTAATTTAACCTCGAGTAATCGAGTCTTTGCCCCTTATGTAACGCATTATTTTAACATTTTGTAATATTTTTGTACCAGTAACTCTTTTAATTGCTTATTGTCACACTTAATGTATTGTATAGCTGATTGTACTAAGCATATCCATAATCATACTTTCACCTGTATTACATTTATCTACAGAACCCATTAACTGCTTACGTTGTGGAAGCCCATTAGCAGTATTTATGCAGTATCTATCCGTCTCTAGCTCTATACATGTGGAAACTGAAATTATTTTCTTCGGCCGCATTACATTTTTCTTCCAACTCTGAACCATCCACTGGTCCAGCAGTCATCTTGTTCCCCTCAGCATCTGTCCAGCACTCGTCTTTCATAGGACTTAGGCATTTTGTAAAACAGCTGAAACATATCAGTTTCCTTACCCCTTTGCCAAAATAGCCCTCGAAAACCTGCAATCGAGGAACATTTGCAGCAAAGTTCAGTGAACGTGGCCATTTGGCCGACTGCCCCAGTGCTTTCCACCGACGGCTAACTTTTTAAAGCGTGAAAAATTGTAGCTGCTTCCTTGCAAATTATTCAATGAAGTATTGTATTGAGAAAGTTTTTAAATGCCTTAAAAATTAAGCAATTGTCCGAGTACAGAACTGAAACTGATAGAAATGGCGAGAGATTTTCCTCATAATTATAACAATCAGATTATTTTAAACGTGTATCATTTCTGCTAGATGAAGTCCGCTTACTGAGAAAATTTCCACTGGCACAGTGTACATTTTACAATACATACAATAAAAAGTCTCCTGACAATCCCCTTTAAAAGTGGACAGTATTTATGATCACATAAATAAACACTAGCACTAAAGACCGAAATCATTTGGAATCCTTGGTTGTACTTGGGCAGCTTCATTGTCACATATGAGCGAGGGAAAGAAAAAACAAGTAAGCGTATTAATTCGTTGAAATAATACATACAACTGTTTCTTTTTTATAGCTTCGAAATTACTTTGTCTCGCTCTGACAAAGTCTGCTGTAATTTAGCCTAACCATATTTGGTACCTTCTGACATGTCTTTCGTCTAGCCTGTGGTCCATAATTTTCATAAATATTCGGTAAAGATTTTTATCTATCATTCTTTTCGTTTGTAGTTTCTATACAACCCAACTTCACGGTTTAAAATTCAAATAATTAGCCTTTGCTCTGTTCATTTCACTAATGAGTCTAATTTGAGTCACAAATTATTCTTTTAACAACAATGTTTATCTAAAACTATACTGTCGTAAACACTTTATGCGTTAATTCTCCCTTGACACAGATATCATATTTTAAGCACTTTTTCGCAGTTTTAGTTCTGAAAATTTGTTCGTAACATTTATAACTCTAAACTCCACTGTAATTAAAAACGTTTGTATAACAAGGAAACCTAAATTAACGGGGAAATTGGGCTCATGACGCAGAAAATAGCTAGAATAGGAAATCGGAAGTGTAACCCGCAGATGAGAAAAGCGTCCTTTGAAAAGGAGCTTGAAGAATTACCCGTTTATATTACTTCCGGCAGTTGGTCTTACGCCTGTCTCTACTGTTAGGGCGGATATTCTAATTAAAATATCTGAATATTTGATCTCTGCAGCACAATTGAGTGAAATTAGAAGCCTGTTAGCCTTCGTTAAAATTATTGTTTCATCTTGTAATCGCCACATCAGTCTAAGTATTAATTATTTAAACGTTGTACAGTATCATTAATATGGGAAGTTGTAGATAGAATATTGTTTATAATGAGACTATTTGTTCAAAATTTATTCTGCACGCCTTAAGACTTATTCATTCTCTATCCAAGCCTCCGTTTTAACAGAAAAAAGTAGATATGAAGGGAGTATTTGTTACACTAATAAAGGAGAAATAATTTAAATATGCTTGATACTGTTCATAATATCAAAAGTTTTGTTCTTCATTTTGTATTGCTGTGGAAAGAGAATTAAATAACGCATACAGAAAGTGTTTTAAATTACACGGTTTTAATTAACTGCATTAAATAAACTATAGTTTATTTAGACCGTTAAATTATTCATCATACATAACTACATATCAAATCTTGAGCTGCTAAAAACTGAGGTTTGTAAATCACATTTTTCCAAATGATTAAATGAATTGAATGTAACCATTCTTAAATATGTAAATTATTGGTTCTTTCCTTTTAAAGTCTTCAACGCAATCATGAAATCTTCTTACAGTTCCTTAATACAATTTCTGTGTAGGAGTCTAGGCTTTTAATCTATAGCCGATATTGTAAAGAGAGAAGTAGAGGGCGCTGCTTGGCAGTAGCGTAATGCATGTAAGTTGAAACGAAATGTCGTTTGATTAGGCAACATGATTTCTGTGAAGGTAGTCCGCCTAACAATAGGACAGTTGTAAATATGTAAATATAACGAATAATAAATAGCATTAGAAAAACTGAACCATCGGATATTTTGTGATTGCTCTTCGGGCCACCATGGATAAATGCAGGTTCGTCACAGCCGAGACTATTTCTGTGTAGGAGTAGGCTATTAATAATAACAAATTTCAAATCCAGATTCTCGATTATTCGCTATTAATCGAACTGAATATAATCTTTCTTATATACGTATTTTCTGTATTATCACTTCTGTTCTTTATATACTCTTGATCTCTTTATTTGTATGTGAGTCTCACAGTTTTAATTTTAGTCATATATCATCAAGAATGTCACAATAATTAACAATATCACCTTTTTAGTGCATTTGATTAAAACCATTTAATTTGAAAGAAGTTTCTTAGATTTGATTTTATATAATTTTAAAAATAGTTTAATTTTTTAATATTTTGCTATTTTCTGTAAAATACCGAAAACATTGAAGAAAAGCATTGTCACTGAAAAAACAAATGATTTCTTCCCAATCTGAAATAAACTTACACTCAGTTCGCTTAAATTTCTGTTTGATTTAGATTATGATATAAAAAAATCTATGTTCTGCAAATTATGTTAGAATTATGTAGCACCCTCATTGTAGTAACTGTTTTGGAGTTTACTCGATAACATAAAGAAAGTTTAGCTGAATTAAAGAAATATCTGTATGAAACTTTGAAAATATTCTTCAGGAGTCATCACAAACGCGCATGTGATAAATATTTCAAAATATCGATAGATAGAAGAATAAAAAAATGAATTTTGAGGTTTGACGCAACCATTAAGTACCCAAACCCATTTGGCCCAAGCAACGAAAAAAAGTAATAAACAGGCTATGGAGACTCATTTATTTTATCTAACAGTTATTTTTTTTAAAGGACCTTTCCTTTTATTCTCAGTTTCAGCCCACGCATACTTTCCAGAATATTAATAAGTTAGGGCGCGTAAACGTAAATTCAGAAGTGGTATTTAAGGGAAGGTTTTGGAAGGAGATTTTAGAGCGTGTTGTGCCTGCTTAAATGCCACGTTGTTATCTTTGATTTACTAACGATTAGATTTCGGTGGCGTTGAATGATTCTAGCCATTAAGCTTGTCTAAGCAGACTTTTCCGAGTCACAGCCTGATTACGCGTTAAGTAACCTGTTAAAAACCGTTAGGCTAGTTTAGTTTCTACATTATTTTACGTTACTTGTTACCATCTCAATTAAACAAAAGTGTTGGCTTCTGTAAGCACAAATCAATGACATTAGTGAAATTTATATTGAGTTAATAAAGGGTTTTTTACATCCTTCACTGACTTCTCCTAAAGTTCTTCACGTCCTCTGTCCTGCTTTAGACTTGAGGAAATTACACAGTCCTCTAGCACCTCGTTACTTTATGTTTACAGAATACTAGACGCTATAAGGGACATTAACTTAAAACTGCGTAAAAGGAAAACCCAAGAGCATTCATCTATGAAAAAACCTAATGTCTTTCTTTTATTCATGCCAGGAAGATTTCAATGAAAGGAAAATATTAAACAACTTGAAGATCGTAAAGAAAGAAAACACAAGAAACATGTACTATAAATTAACAAAGAAAACCCAAGATCAAACAGGAAATTCTCATTTGAAGGAAAGATCTCAGAGAAACTGAAACAACGTGAGCGCAGAATGAAAACCATGTATACTTCTCATGTCACACAGTTTTTAACATGATATTTTCCTATTATTCCACTCACACTTAAGCAAATATATGTTTCGGATGCAAGTTTAGGCCAAGAAGGATAAACTCTTTCATATCTCAACAGATAAGAATTATGTTAGTAATTTAAAATACTCAACAAATATTTCATATTTTGGGGGAATTCTTTAATACATCCTGTATAAGATTTAACGTTATCTTTTTGGCGTAATCTGGACTTAATTTAGCTAGAACCCGGCTTTGGTCTTTCTTAGTTTGTAACAGAAATCGTAATTTCGACTAGAGCTCCAATAATTTGAATTGCTCTATTTTGATTTACTATTTAGCTACCTGTCATTTTACTTAATTTTTTAAACTTTAAATCTCTTTACATTTTATTCAATTTAGATTATTACTTTATTCATTATTTTTGTACCATTATTATCACCAGAAGTGCTATTAGTCTCGATCCTCACTTTTTGTCCACATTGCTTTTCAAATAACGGGATGTTGCCACCAAATGTTGTTCCATGTCGTATTTAAATAAATAATAATATCGCGATTATATAAAAATATATTCGAACACTTAAAATTCTTCCTGGAATTCTAAAGATATGCTGTTTTAAATATTTTGTGATTTTTATGTGGAACTGTATGTGGTCTAAGTGCAAAGAAATGATGTTTAATTAATAAAGTTAAGGAGACAAAAAGGTTAACAATAAAAAGAAGCAAAACTCGCTTTTTATCTTATTAAGAAACCTAAAGGTTGATATGATAAACTAAGAAAAAGACTGAATAATGGCAATAATTATTACTGCATCGGAAATTCTAAACATATTTTGCTTTCAGAAAGTTTGAGAGTTTGCTGTTGAATTTTATGTGGCGCGTAAGTGTGAAGAAAGTGACATTTATGTGAAGAAAGTGACATAAATTATGTTTATTAGTAAATTTAAAAATACAGAATAGTTATGTAGCCCATCTTGTTCTGAGGACTGATATGATGAACTGAGAAAAGACTGAAAACAAGGTATAAAAATCCATGGGGAAGCTTAACACTGTTTTGAGAGTACTGATAATAGGCTGCTTTTAAAACGTGTTGAATTTCATGTGGCGTTAAGTCCGAAGAAAGTGATTGTAGTGCCTAATTCTCATAAATTGAAGTAAAAGTCAGTAGGAGGTGGAATATATGAAATATATGTGTTTAATTCTTGCTGTCTACAGCTGTACACGTATTTTGCTTTTTCTTAAAAATCACAAATCTTTGATCTTCACAAAAAGAACTCTAGGAATAATAACACAATTAGAACTTCAGAAATCGCTAACAACACCATTTCAAAAAGACTAAATCATGACAATGTAAGCTATGATTGACAAAGACAGTCAAATTTACTTCAGCTGTAGAACAACTAGTAAGGTCTCGATTAAGCGAACGCGTAAACTCGCATCGGTATGAATTGTATAGGAATGTGAATGAAAGCATTAAAAAGTAGATAATAAATCCGACTTTCAAAAATTTTTTATACACTATGATTAGTTTATCTTGTTTAGTTTATTTTAATTATGCCAAAGCATGCGAGGGCTACCTGCCGAATATACATTTTGAGACTACATAATAAGAGTAAAAGAACATTAAACGAAATTGTAAAATAAATAAAGAAAGAAATATTAAACTAAGATTGATCAATTATTTTATTATTAAAATTTATAACATATTCCAAATTTACGCAACTTTTACAAAGTTAACAAAATTAATCAGACCATGGAATTAATCAAAAGTTTCATTATATACAATTTTCTGAAAAAACGTTGTGAAACATTTTCAATATAAATGTACAGCTAATACATATGTATAGTACTTTAAACTAAATGTAAACTTTGGAGCAGAAAACTCGCTTTTGCTTGAAATAAAACGTAATAGTAAATTGCGACGCAGTCTGTACTAAGCAACGAACGCTCATTTTTCCCTCAGAAAAATTCTTCCATGCCTTCCCTTTGGAGGAAAGGGGGCAAAATGAGAATCCTTTTAACATTGATCAGCTGACTAAGTCTAAGTTTACTGTTTCTTATATATGATAGCATCCATGGGAAGTTCAACTGTAAAACGATACAACATTATGAAAATGTTCTCTATTTATAATCAACGTCAGTCGGCATCCAAAACTCATAAGAATCATTATAATGTATTTTTGCAAAAGGAAACAGTGATGTATTTAATTCTTATCCTTATTTTGATAATATTTGACATTATTTTCATTTAATTGTTGCGCTGTTTAGTAAATGTCTTACTTTACGTGATTTTTATGCGTTACGATAAGTGTTGTTCTGCATATTTTCATTTCCGTATATACAAGGAAGATACCAAACTGGGGTTTCTCTACGAACTTCTTTTCCTTTTTCGAGATTTTCGTCAATTTCCTGGGATACTGGAAGTAGTTCCTTAGGTTTCGAAATTTCTTGATACCTTATTACACAAAGTGTTCTGGAATTTCGCCAAGATCCCTTTCCTGGAAAAATGCAGAAAGATTCATTTGAGGAAACTTGACGATAATGCATTCACGGAAAAACATATATCCTTAGAAATGTCACTATATATTCAAGAAATAAAAATACGAAATATAACGATTGTAAATATAAAAATTCAAACAAAAAATAAAAGGACACAAGAATACAAAGAAAAATACACATAAAATCAGAACGAAGTTTGTCTCTAGAGCGTCTCTATCTTTATAGTGAGCGCATGGCCGAGAGGGCGTAATGAAAACGAAAAGAAGAGCCAGTAAGACTCATAAGAATGAACCATTTAACAATAGAGAAAGTACGGAATTCGTTTCAGTGTAGGAAATAGTTACATAGAATTAAATGTTTATGCATGCCTGTGTACTTAAACAGTTAACAGAAAAAATAGTGTGTTGTAGACTAATCTTAATAAATTTGGCCACGAAAGAAAATGTGAAATTTAAGTTTTGCTTTAAACAAACTATATTTTTTCACAGTTGTTTTCTAATAGCTGTAATCAAAAGAGACTTTTTTGCTTACATTGATATATTGATTCAGCATATAAATATTTCTTATATTTTATATGTTGTTGTTGCCTTATGTTCACTTGTCTGACATAATGACAGTGTGGTTTGGCTCAGTTCCGCACCCTCATTCGATGGACAGCACCCCGGGGGACGGGTCCGAGGGTTTCTCAGCCCTCTCCTCTTCCAACAAACCACACGAGAGAACTTTCGGCTCTCCTTATATTTATAGTGTCGCGTTTGTCATTGCGACACTCAACACGTTTTTACTCTACACTCTGCTCTCACTACGACACTCTACACTCTACTATTTTTTGTCTACATATTCACTTTTTGCTTTCAAGAATTATTTCCCACATTATATTCAAATTGAAGATTTTTCCCCCCTGGAAATATTGGGGACAGGTTTGAATTCCCAGAAATAAAACGTTAATAAAAAGCTCCGGTTTTCTTCCAAAATTAAATTCTGATTTTCCTAAAAAGGAGCTCATATCTGAAAACTAATTGTTACGGAGGTTTGATTTAGATAAGAATTATAAAACAGAGTGGACTGTAATTTAAAATAGGAATTTATTTCCGATGCACAGGTTGCATAGAACAAAGTTGAAACTCCACTAATTGCTGGAGCTTGAGCAGATACAGAGATAATATTGATACATCCACACCACTACAGCACGCTCCTCGTGATTAGTGGTTGCGCTGCGATATACACTAATTAAATTCAAATGTAATTATGCAAAAGCTGGAAGCATGCGTGAATAACAGAAGCTAATAAGTATCCACTTTCTTTTGTTAGAAAATTATCAGCCATTCATTGAATAATGAAGAGCTAATATTTGGAGTTTTCTGAATATCACATCAACTGTTTTATAAGCGACTGCTAAAGCTTGCTGTTGTTAGTAAAACGTTCAGTACATGTAATGCAATAAAAGAGGCTCTATATCAGTGACTACAGATTTAGAAGAAATATTTTCAAAAAAAATGCAGATACCACTAGAGTGCTAATGTGTTTGCTTTGATCTTAGTGGAGACTATGTCCAAAAAAAGAAACATTTTCAATCCAATTTGAGCATATTATATTAATGAAAGAAAAATGTCTCTTCTTTTGTTTACATCTTACAGCACGTTTCTGACAGCGAAATAGAAATATATCTATGCAGAACATTCAGCCGTTGTTTTAAAAGACTTCTCAAGCATTTTCGGTCATTGGGCAAACATTCCGAAAGTTCGATGGGTGATACTTTGAAGAAGGCAAATGCTTTCCATATTTCACAAAAGAAAGATAATCCTGCTAATAGGTCCAATGTCCCTGATAAAGAAATCTAGAGAATACCCAGCGCACGTTATGCATACTTACTTCTATTATTATGTTATCTTCTTGATTGAATAAATGCGCACATGTATAAAACAATAGTAAAGAGTAGTTAAATAAAGTAGAAAAGTATGTACGTAAGCATAAACATTTGCAAAAGTCATGTGCTTTTGAACAAAAATATATTTCCTTACATTACGTGAACCACTTATTTTAAATAAGAACTGGAAAAACTTTATCTTTAATCATGATTTGAAAACCTTTCGTGATATTTAAACTTTTTGTTTCAGTTCACATTCCTTCACACAAACACCTTTAACTGATTTAATGTACAGCAAACCCATTTAAACGACTGAACCCACGCGGGGAAACAATTTACCAAATCACGTAATAAAAATCGCGTCATTTAACGCTTTTCCCTCAATGACCATTTTCTAAAAATCATTTGCTGTTCTAGACTTTGTCCTCTGAGAAGAAAGAGGACGTACATAATGCATTACGGATTCTTCCAAAGACTTCATTGAGGGCCGCACTTCAGATGGCAGTGCTAATGTCTCCCGTAATGACACTGTTGATGAAATTCTCAAGGGGTTTTGCCTGTGTTCTCTTGCCTTCGATTTTAAGATACTTACTTGGCGAGAGGAAGTTAGACAAAGGGGACGAGGGAAAATGAGTCTTCTTTCAGTTGTCGCCAGATCGATTAGAACACTGGTCGATGGAATTGAAGTGTTTGGGGCAAAGAACTTACTTTTTTGTGAAATCTATAACGTTAGATTTGTTTTCTGTCGATTTATCTTTACCTATACCCGAACTATGCTTTGTTTAATAATTCCGTTTAGATTGTTACAAATTTATGATGAAAATATTTTTAAAACTTATATAGGAAGCTCAGAAAATTTTTAATATAAGTTGAGGCATAAGTTAATCAGTTTTCCTTCAAGAAAACATGTCAAGCTGTTAGACATTAAATTTGCTCTATTATGCTGTAGGGCATTAGGTTATTTTGAAGCCGGAAACATGAAACATGTACAATGCCCTCACCAGGACTCGAACCCTGAACCTCACGAATACGCGCCAAGTGCATGAAGGCATGCTAGAAGGAGAGAAATAATACCTTATAAAATAATTACACACGCAAATCCAAATAACCAAAACGTCAAATTAATCAATGTAATGTAAAGATGTTCCTTCTATATTTCATAAAGTTAAGTGCTTTAATATAATTTTATCTAAACAATATAAAAGTTAAATATAAAGTGTTTTCTTCAAGCAAGAACGTAACTTACAATTATTTTGATAATACAATTTTTGATGTATGATTTTAGCGGTTAAACTAATTCTCAGTACTAAAACTTAAGTATATTTTAAGTTATATATATATATAACTATATATATAACTGTATTGTATATATATATATATATATATATATATATATATATATAACTATATATATAACTGTATTGTATATATATATATATATAACTATATATATATATATATATATAACTATATATATATATATATATATATATATAACTGTATTGTATATATATATATAGATAGATATAGATATTTACTAAATAATATTGATTATATTATCTCTTAAGATTAATTATAGTAGAATTATCTGAAAAGAGTGAATCCATACTTAGTAAGTTCTATTTCGAAAGATGTTATGAAGTAACTTGAATGTAAAATGTTAAAAATGTTTAACGGGGACTTGAATTAAATCATGAATAACAAAATTTCAATTGCAAAAGGAATAAATTAAAAGCAAGTAATTAAATTAAATGCGAGTAATCATTGCCATTGATCGGAAATTAGTTGACTTTTCAAGGGGAACAAACCAACTCCCGTTCAATGAACAATAATTAAGAAATAAATACGAAGGTGTTTCGTCCTTTACTCGAGCAATAAGGCGATGCCAAACCGGCAATTCAAGCTAGGTCAAACATTTCTGTGAATAGAAGGGATCACGAACCAATGCAGAGAACCAAAGAACTCATTCCGATTAAGCTAAAATTAAATTAGCTTGTGATGTTGAGAGGCCCCAACTTATCAGCAATAGTAGTAGTGACTGCTATTGAACTGGGAATTACACAGACTCTTAAGAAGGGTTTAACTCCGTTTTTATTTCACTTTAGAAGTCACAGTTGCGTTCACTCGACGCTCACAAACTACGCCGACCCGGCGGTTAAACAAAAATAGGAAAGTACAACTAAAAATTAATGACAGGATGCATAACTAACGAAGTCACTATCTACGAGGCTCTATGATTTTAACTATCTTAACCGCGTTCTAAGATACAGCTGAGATTCAGCAAACGTTCTAATTAAGAAGTTGAAAGATTCAATTAACTGCCGAAGTAGGCACACAAGCCGAAACGCGCGGTTCTTAAATTTCTACCTAGCAACCTTCACGCTGGTGAATCAAGAAGCACACCTACAAATCTTCTTTCCCTTCTATTTAACTCAAATTACTTCTGCTAAAAATTTGAATACTCTGCGCGTTCTACTAAAATTTACATACTCTGGCATTGACAATTCCAGAGTAAAGTAAAGGCTTGACAGGAAAGATAGCTTAAACTTAAAATAAATGTTAGTTAAAATAAATATAAACCCTACAAGGTAAACTGCTTAATGCAGAGAATGCAAAGAACTAATGCAGAAAATGCAAAGAACCAATGCAGAGAACCAAAGAACTCATTCCGATTAAGCTAAAATTAAATTAGCTAAACTGCTTAATGCAGAGAATAAAGAGAACCAATGCAGAGAACCAAAGAACTCATTCCGATTAAGATAAAATTAAATTAACTAAACTGCTTAATCGGAATGAGTTCTTTGGTTCTCTGCATTGGTTCTTAATCCCTTCTATTCACGGAAATGTTTGGCCTAGCTTGAAATGCCGGTTTGGCATCGATTTATTGCTCGAGTAAAGGACGAAACACCTTCGTATTTATTTCTTAATTATTGTTCATTGAACGGGAGTTGGTTTGTTCCCCTTGAAAGTCAACTAATTTCCGATCAATGGCAATGATTACTTGCATTTAATTTAATTACTTGCTTTTAATTTATTCCTTTCGCAATTGAAATTTTGTTATTCATGATTTAATTCAAGTCCCCTTTAAACATTTTTAACAATTTACATTCAAGTTACTTCATAACATCTTTCGAAATAGAACTTACTAAGTATGGATTCACTCTTTTCAGATAATTCTACTATAATTAATCTTACGAGATAATATAATCAATATTATTTAGTAAATAAATTATTATTAACTTACTTTGCAGCAATTGCGCAAGTAGTAGAATAACTCGATTTCGCAATAAGTGAATTTAAGATCATATAACATTATATATATATATAAATATATATATATATATATATATTCATCTCTCTGTCCTAAAAATAGCGCTGTACGTCTAAACTGCATCAAACGCTTAATGCAGATGCCTCTTGACCAATCACCAAATTGTAAACCAAAACTTAAAACTGAAGTTTTTGCCTCCCTCCATTTTCCTTTTCATTACTGCTGCGACACGCTCTTTCTTCTCACTTACTCTATCATACTGTTCAGACGCTGCTGAAATATCGCTTTTTTTATCGCCATAGCATCAAAATTGTAAATGTTCTTTAATAGGCACGAGTAGAGTGCCAACTGATTGTGGTCACAAATCTGAATTGAAATAAAAAAGGAATTTAATCCGGCTCGACTGTTTCTTCATCAAAATGGATGGACGCTTTAAGCATCAAGTATCTACGTCGTAGTATTTTTACATTCAATGCTTCCAAAATTGCACTAATATTATATATATATATTACGTTTGTTCCTCCAAACTTGTTCTTAATTAAGAACTAAATTACTTAAAAGCAGTCGGATAGATTCTTTCCACGTAACATTATTGACCAAGCAGTCAAATTTCTCATCTCAGCACGTATAAAAGCACAGTCTCATTTTAGGAGAAGATTAGCTATAAAATCGTGTGTATTTTAAAGAAGTTTCGGGTCGTTTTCTATTCTGCCAATAAAATTAGTAGTTCTATACTTAATAACCCTATTTCGGATACGAACTCCTGGGGTATAGAATTTCTTGCCTATGTGGTTTAATTTACATTGGTCAAACTAAGAGAGCTTTAAAATTTAACGTTAAAAACATGAGATATATGTTAGGAAAACTGAAGTGCAGAAATCCTCTATTTCTCAACAGTGTTGGTCGTGAAAATCATATTTTAAATTTTTTTGCAACAAAAATTATTCAGAAGACATATTTCGTAAACGAATTAGATTTTCTAATGGAGTTTCCCATTCATAATGTTCTTTCAGTTCTAATTAACAATCCCAATTAGTCTTTACCCTCAGCTTTCAAGAAAAGTATTTCATAGCCTCTTTGTTTTAACTTTTCATCAATAGATGGCGTCAATAGCTTAAATTCTTACCTCTCATTCTCATTGCCTTAAGTATGATCGATATCGATTTCGGCTTTGATTTTGACCTTTGAATAATTTTTAAAAAGACACTTCTTTTATGCTTTTATATTAAACTTAGTTTTTTGCAGGCAATTTAAAACAAAATTTATGTACAAATGCAGTTTAGAACCAAAGTTATTAAAAAAAACAGTTTTAAGTTTTTGTCATTTAAATGAACACATGTTTTGATTTCGTTTGCATTTTAGCAAATTCCTCGTATTAGATTCCCTGAGCTGTTTTAAAAGTTTTTAAGTTTCTATATACCATTTTATACAAATGTATAGTTACAAAGGACAGAAAAGTTAACTTATTAGCATATTTATCTACATATTTATTAATTTTATGAAAGTAATGTGTTTATAAGTTTACAGAGTAATTTTTTAATTAAAATTTCATAAAATTGTGATTTTCTTGCTAGCCAGCATGATTTTTTGAACTGGCTGAGTAGAATTTCAAGAAGTTCTGATTAATTGTATAACCAATGTACACTGCGCAAAACAAATAGCGCCGCACTTTCAGTTGGTATCTGTATGTGTATCTTCCCTTCTACTGGGCCGATTGACGAAATTCAATTTGCGTTTTTCATGTCTCGAAAGCGCGACTTAGGATATGTATTAGATTTATACATAGCATTGTTCTAATATAGGTATTTTGACCTAAAATCGGACTTTTTCTGAAATAACATGCCAATTTTTTTGCATATCTCAATTCTACGACTCAAATTATGGCAAACTGCCAACTTTTGTAAAAATCGCATGAGTAGCTAAAACTTTAGCTCCTCAGTGTTAATTCAGTTTGGCATATATTTATTAATATCTCATTTTTTATTAAACTTTATTGATTTTTCCTTTCACATTTCGAAATTTAGGTTTATTCCAAATAAAATTCACCAATTTTTTATGATTTATTTTTTAATTTGTATTTTTAAATAATTTTTATAATTTTTTTCAAAAAAAGCTTTGAATTATAATCTATAAAATTTTTACTGTCAGCTTAAAGTAGACGTATTTCTAAGCATACCTGCAAAACATTACAGCTTTTTATTCAAAATTTCGGAATATATACGTGAATTTATATATTTGCGCGTTTTGAAATTTGGCATATTTGTTGAAAGTGATAAAACTTCAAATGTGATTTAGGCACTTTGTTAAAATTATTTGAAAATAGGAACGAAGTGACTTTTCTCCCGTTCATGCACAATGTAAACAGGTAGGAACGAAGTGCTTTTTTTTTCGCTCCGGCATAATGGAAGAGAAAGGAAAAGAGATTGCCATATATTAAGAAGTACACCAAGTGAATTTTTCTTGGCGCAAGATGAAAAAAAATTGCGCCAAGCCGTAAATTTCGCGCCAAATTTTGCAAAATTTAATAGCTAGACATAATTTGAGCCGTAGAATATGCGCCCAGTGTGCTGGCCATTACACCACGAAGCCATGCTAAGAAGGCGGGAGAAATACCCTATAAACTGCCCTCTTTTTAAAGGGCATCCCCAGTCGTGGTGGATAATCATCATCCACCACCTTTTTTAGTTCAGGCGCAACTGTAGAGTCTAATTCTATTTGGCCACATAAACTAATCTAGAAGGTGGATGATGATATAAAGAATTAGTAATTTGTTTATCCATGCTGAAATACATATAACAGATTTGTGCTGTTGACGAAGAGGATATTTTATTTTATGTTAAATATTTTAATGAAACCCATAGCAAATACAACATCAAGAATATCGGAATAAGTATACAAAATTTCACGATCAGATCAGTTATTGAAGGCTGCTTAAAATGCACGATAAAACTGGCCGATATTACACCCGCGAGAACGAGAAATTCTGTCGAGAAAGTTTCTTGGAGATAAACCTGAAGGGACGTATTTGAGGATCTCCACTCTTCTTTTCTTACCATCAAGTCTCTTGAGATCGTTTCGGCATTCGTTAACTACTCGTATTTAGCTTCCCCTATAGCGCACAGACATTTTGCATTTGGAAACATCGGGAACTCAGCACTGTACCGGGTACCAATGATACTGCAACTAATACCGATCAGAAAGACGCATTTTATACCTGACTTCTTGATACTTTTATTTCAGATATTATTTACTGTAAAATATTTTTCTGCAATTTATATTTTACAGTAGCTATTTATACTATTTTTATTATACGTTGTTTATACTTGTATTTTACTATAATTTCTCTGATATGGCAAACAAAGGTGCATCGTCCGATCTTGTAAATATAATTTATTTCTTTTTTCTTCCACATTATTTTGAACAAGATAGACTTTCATTATCAATTCACCCCCCCCCCAAGCTGAAACCAGGTCAAATTTATGCTTTTGAATTTTTTGACTAAATTTTGCTTCCCTGGTGAAATGTAGTAACCACATAGTTCTGTTTTGTGTAATTGTTTTCTTGGAGTGTTGCTAACATTTTATAATTGTTTTAATTGTGAATTATCATACTTTTCTTTATACCCAATTTCCATTTTATTGGCTTTTTTAAACTATTTTTTATAAAATGTTCTTGTATTTCAAGCTTTATTAAAAATATATGTAATAAATTTCATTACCTTCATTTCTTAACTTTAATTCAAACAGCAACACACAGTGTGCCTTACGCAAAATTTACATTTTTTCATTTTATCAATTTTCGCATATTTATTTTTTCCTTCTATATATATATATATAGTGAAAGTAAAGGGTTTTTTAAAATTTTACTTCTAGATTCCTGTATATGGAAGGAAACATTTTCACTTTATCTTATCCGGTAAAATATTTTACTTTCCTGCAAAAGTATATGGAGGCTGTGAAGCGGAACACGAGAAAGCGCTGCTGTTCGTTTCGAATCTTTTCCTCGAAACATGCCGCGTATCCCAGATGTTGATATTTCTAATATGATGGCTTCGATTTTGGAAGAAGGGAAAGATTATAGTCTATATATCCGCAGCTCAGTTACATTGAAGCTGCGAAAATTGATCTTTCAGCTATTTTAAAAAATGTAGAGTTCAAATTCATGTAATTTCAAGGGAATGTTCACTAGGAATAATATGATTTTAACTTTTAAATTTCTTCACTTCGAGAAAGAGTTAAATCAGTTTCCAACTTTGGCAGAATGTTTTATTTTACACGCATTGTTCTACTATAATAGTAAAAATTTCTGTTTTACGAAATTAAACTAATATGTTTAATTTTTCAGTTTAAAAAGGCATTCATTAAATTCGTCACAGAAAATTTAAAATATAAAACTTACCCTATGATTTTGGGGAGAATGAGGTATTAGTCTGGTTATGTGAAAGCTAAACAAAATGAATACTAATTTTTGGGCATATACTGATGATTTGAAAGCTTTCATAACTTTTGCTTTAAAAACAAAACTGATGGTGGCACACATAACTTTCCTGTATTCGTATTAAATAAAATTCACTTTTTGTTGCACTTAAACTTATTTCCGCTAATTATATTAACTTAATTAAACTTATCTCCTCATTCCTCAAGGCAAGTTGAAAAGGACATGAAAAATTGCAAATTTTGAAATTAAACGCCTCGTTCAATTTTTGCTTTTGCGTAACTGATATTTCTTGTATTTTATTTTTTCATAACGAGTACAAACATTTTCTAAATATAAATATAGAAACGGGAGACCGCATTAAAAGTTAGATTACGTTATCGGTCCGAAATTTTTTTTAAGTTTCAAATTGCAAAAACATGAACGTTTTCATCATTTAAAACACTTCAGCACCTGGAAATATGTCTACGACCAACTATTTCGAAAATAGATGCCAGGTAAGGGGGATTGGCATATATAAAATAAAAAATATGTAAAAGATAAATTATAATTTAAATTAACAATAGCCACTTAACTGCTAAATTAAATTTATTTCCCCTCTCTATTCTAAAAATAGTAGTCTCTTCCTGCACTGCTTCATTTCGAAACTAATCCATGTCAAATGACTCTTACGTAACATTGATGAGTAAATGAAACTAAAACTCAAATAGCCAATAATAATTTTACAGCAGTATTCATTATCTAGTCAAAAGGCATTGAGAACCAAAACTAACTCAACCTGAATGGACATTTCATACTGAATACAATGCATTTGCTTTCTACGCTTCGGCCTGGCTGGATTGTTCCTTGCTGCTCTCTTCTAATTGCGAAGCTATCAAAAATATATACGTTTCGAAATAGGCACGAGTAGAGTGCCAAGTTGTTTCCGGCAGCAATATGTTTACTGAAATAAAAATGAAAATTTAGTTTCCCTCGGCTGCCAGGTTTCTGTTAATTATGAATCAACATTTCAGTATTCTACGCCATCAAAATTTTTGCAGTTCTTTCTTTTTATTATGTATTCAACATTCTACGTTCTATTCTTTTTATGTATCTGTGCAAACAACTTTTCTACTACAAAATCTCTTCTTATTCATTATATATATATAAGAGAGAAAGACTGATATGGATATAGATAGATAGAAAGATGCATATGAATATAAATATGCTTTTCGTATTGCCGATCGCAATAAAAAAAAAGTACACAACTGTATGTTATAACAATTTAATATACAAAATTTCCACATTCCATGGTGAATCGTTTTGGATCTATGCAAGATACTTACGTACGTACATACGTATGTGTAGACGTCACGAAATATGCATTTTGAACCCATTTTACAACGCGTTCCGGAACAACCAGTTCTTTATTCCGTCCGTTCGTAAGTCCGTCACGCAAAAAAGAAAAGTTAGAATGAATTCGTCAATAAAATGGAGCGGTCAAAATGGATATTGATGTTAAATCTGAAAATCGAAATTACTCGTGATTATAAAACTTTCCTCACTTTGTATAAAGAAGTGAAAAGAACAACAGTCTCAAATCATATTTTTAATTAAAAAATTAATTTAAGCTAGTTTTTAATTTAAATAAGCAGCACTTGCTCATCTTTCTGAGCCTCGATTCTAAGTTACAACATAGTGGTGATGTTCTCCTGCTGTATTGGATGGCTAGGCATCTTATATCCTAAGACGTGAAGCACACGGTTGCTTCACGACCCATCACAGAAAAATTTTAAGATTTTAATCGTGAAATTTTTATGTCTTAATTTTTTGGTATATTGTAAAGGCTTTAATTTTAGTACTGTAATTTTTAAGTGTTTTTAGTATTTTGGTTATGTAATTTTGAATTTAATGTTTTGTTTTCGCCGAAGGGCCTTATTGATGGATTGATTTCCGAAAAAATTCCTAAGAAACAAGAACGTATTTTCAATTTAAATGAAAATGTAGTATAAATCAAAACGTAATTAACAATTTTGATAAAATTTTGGATCCATACCATCAATGACATTTCTGCTGAAATAAGTGGAATTTGGGGATAAATCTGAATGGAAAGTTTTTTTGTTATCTTCTCGAAGTAAACAGAATAATTTAAATTTTTCAAAATAATTGTCCCATTTGTATTCTTATGATATCATCAAGAAAATTCAGGTGCATTTGCTCTCTCTGGCCTATCTTTTAACTTAAAATATAAGAAAGAATATCTTCTCAGTTACGATATCACTAAGTAGACAAATTAAATCGAAACTCGGACGATTTCTACGTTTATGAATCATATCTAAGCTTACAGGTGTCTTAATTTGTCATTCCTAACTTTATTTTTAAATTAGTGATAATAAATATAAAAAAGACGAAGATATTATTAATTTATATAAGAAGAATGCGAATTTTAATAAAGGTTTACTGGCATATCAGTAATCATCTAAAATTTCTCTTACGAAATCCTGCATATATCTTAAGATAAAACAGATGAAGGTGTTTAATTTCATTTACACTTTTTCATAATATCTTTATCATCATTAGCATTCCTAATGCTATGAGAATATATGAGAAGGGCTATAAAGCCCTTCTCATATCTGAGGATTTCGAATATTAAAAAACCTTTAATTCTGTTATTATTATACTGCTACAAAGGCAAACAGTAGAGAAGACTTTTGGATTACAAATTTGCAAATACTCCATTTCAGAAATTTTCCTACACATAGCGGTCTACATCATTTCTTCAGCTTACCCAAGAGAGACAAATCTGAGTATAAGGTATTTTGGGAATTTTTCGTTTGCATCTTACATGATAAAAACGTTGAATATATTTCCTTTTTTATCATTAAATATTTATTTTTTACTTATCTTTAACAGAAAAATGGAAGTTAGGAAAGATGAAAACTGGCTGGAAGCTTTAAAATCTAGCCTTGTGACTCCCAAATTTTAGTGAACTGGCAGCTAAGATCTGCAGTGTGACTCCGAGCAGAAATATCGTGGATAAAAAGGAGCAAGGAGAACATCGTGGTAGAAAAGAAACAATATATCGCTGTATGTTACGAGATTCTTTTTCTGCCACAATGTTAAGACGATTTCTTTTTCGAGCATTAATTTCTCTACAGTGATGCTTTTATAATGATTGATACAGTGATACAACAGCGATGGTTTTATTGGACTCGAACGTAAATAAGCCACGAGCAAGGGGGTTGAAACTTAGCCTTCCCTGATATAATCAAACTGGTGAAAGCAATGTTCCTGTAACAATGTGCTACAATGAATGCTCATAAAATCTCCAGACCTGAAATTTTCTGATTTTTGATTCTGAGATCACCGGTAGTAATCATTGTCAGTAACGTAAATCAATAAATGGCAATTTTATTTAAATTTGAATTATCTGAATTTTAACGCTTCGCCATAAAACTGTTAGTTTTCGTAGATATACAATTTAAATTTTTAAAATGATGTAAAATGCGAGAGCTCGAGAAGATCCTTTTTACTCATACAGTAAGCAATTTTATTGCATATATTAGAAAATACGCTATATAATATTCTTATGTTGATTAACCAGTTATTATTTTGATCTTTACTATAAATTCTTCCTTTTGCATTCCTCAAGGAGGTAAACTATCTTGAAACAGCTTATAATTTGTTTTATAAAATATGTAGACTGTGTTATCAACGTTTACATTTAATTGCCTGTTATTGATAATTTTAAGAGCCACAAATAGTGGTTTCCTCTGTTGCACAAAACGTGGCTTTATGTTCAGTTCAGATTAAACAAAACCTTTATTTAAAATATTTTCTTGTCATTCGCGAGTTGTTAAAGACGTAGTGAAAACTCCGTATCTTGTGTAGTAAGGTCCGCAGGACTTGGTATCCAGATACCATAGCAAACCTGCATCTAGATTGTAAGAATGTTTCGGTCTTCTATAACGTACTTGAGAGATTTATTATTAAACTTTGTTTACGAACCTGAGGCATTCATATCAAAATGCAATCAGATGTACATCCTCTAAATTTATGCACAAGATTGTGATAAAATTATAGAAGAGAAGGTTTGTATTTCCCTTATTGAAATAAGTCTTTCTAAGCCACTACAATTCGATCAAAATACTACATGAATTTTAAAAGCGATTAAACAGAATTTAATGAAATTGCTCCAGACAGTGCGCCTGTAAACCATTGACAGAAAAGTGCATGTCGCACGAAAACTTTTCCTTAGCTTCACTAAGTACTTAATGTTTATTTCGAGACTTATTTTAATTGCTGCTCACATGTTTCCAACAGACGTTTTTAAATCTTTTTCATTAACTTAAAATAAACATTTACTTAAATTGACAACTTGTGTAACTAAATGTAAGTTTACCTCACTTACATTTGACAAACATTGGGAATGATATCACTTTTGGAGGTTAACTTGTGATTTAAATTCTCTTTAAACATTCAACTTAGAAGATATTTTTTATTTATAAATCCCTAAATGTAAATGCTTAATGAAACCACGTCTTATGCTGTTGATACGACGAAATCCCAAAGCAAAAGCGAACACTAAACTGACAGTTGTAGCTGGTGGAGAAAAGCCTAAATTGAGAAGTATTAATTGCAAACTTCTCTAAGAAATTGTCTCTTTCAGCGCAGGTTAATGTTCTTTGTTGAAAAATAAATGGGTTGATAATGTTAATGAAGAATGACATGCTAGATTTATTTCAATTAGAATTAGTATTTTCAATTTCGAATGCTTAAACAAAATTGTCTGAAATGAAATATTTTTAGCATTATTGCGTTGGGTTTGATTGCTTTAAAAGTAAAATGACTTTTACTTTCTTCCTAAGGAAACTGTTCTTACACACATTATTCTTAAATAAAATTAGAATTGTTTTAATATTAAACTAAACTACATTTGGGGATATTAAATTTAATTCTGGCATAAAAACATGAGAAACAAACGACATTTAGCAATAATAAGCTCTTTGTTATCTATTTTGTAATTTAGAAACAATTTTCATTTCATAAATTATTCATTGATTGCCTTTTAGTAGTAACAGCCGACAAATAGTTTCGAAAGATAATCCAGTAAATAAATTCGAAATCAGTTTAACATTCATTGAGTTAGAAATTTGTTACTATGCCCTGCTTCAAAGGTGTTTCCTAATGCAATCATCTTAAAGAAGAAATTATGATTTTATTCAGTGCCTTTGACAACAAAGAAAAGCGGGCATTTTGACCTAGTAATTGAAATTACAGAATTTAAATTGAAAACGATATTGTTTTTATTATATCGCTTACATTTCATGTGATCTTGTAACTAATTATCCTCCAAACATTGAGGAAGAGAGTGTTTTAAATTTGCGCTTATAACGTTACGAAAAGATCCATGAGGATTATCAAACATAATTCGTAGAAGTATTAGCATACGAAAGAGTTTGATTAATCAAAGATAATACTTATCTTTTAAAATATATAAAATGTTAAACCTAAATTTGTACATAGTTCCACCTGTCTGACTTTCTTCGTTATCGTGTTCATTCCTAAACCAAATTGCTAACTAAACTTCAATAACATGGACAAGAGTTAAAACTTAACCAAGCGATTAATTACCTCCTACTTGTAATTTACAAATTAAATTAACAAACAACGGCCATCCCTGCTTTAGGGGTTTAATAACTGAATTATTTAATTTGATGTAGCGCTTAATCCAAATGTTATCTTTTTAATTTGGATTCAAGAGTTGGATTTTAAATCGAAATTTCAACAGGTAAAAAATTCAGTCACCAATCTGTCGTTCAGCTAAATGGCATGCTCTTCCTCTTAGGCTAGCAAGCCAATGGATGGCTGCTAAGTATTGTCTTATGATAGATTTTTCACTGGTGACATTTGTTGTCAATAGACACTTTTTAAAGAGTAAAAAACTGTGGTATACTCATTTATTTCATATTTGATGACTCCAGGTACATTCTCCCTATTAGTTCACTTCGAGAATTGTGTGAAAGGAAGGAGATGGAAAGGTATATGATACAGCTCGTTCTGCATTCAGTTTGTAGAAACATCCAAATCATCTTTTATTACGCGTGTTTCTCGCCTTAATGGTAATCTGAGCCAAAGCTTAAATTAGGATTTAGTTTTATGAAATTCTACCCTTGCTTACATTAAATTTTATATTAATGTTTTTATGTTGCCTTAAATCTTTAAAGCAGAAGAAACTGATTTTGTAAAGTATGGGCTATGCAAGTTTTAAGTTAAAGTTTTAATAAAAAGGTTTGTTTAAACATTCTATTGAGTTACTGTTATTTTGACTAAGCCGGGACAATAATTCGTCTAAGTTCTATTATGGGACCAGAATTTGGAGTTGTAAGACTTCGGTAAAAACTACATATATAGTATGAAACCAATAAACAGTACTGTACGTATTTATACCTAGAAACTGCTCGTCGTTCATACAACCTCCTTAACTAACAGACAGCGTTACTCGTAAACAGTTGGCCTAAAATCGGCTGTTATTAAGGGGTAAAAATGTTTTATTGACTTTTTGAAGCTATAAATAACGATCAGATTTGACGTGGTACATGCCACTGTGACAACTGAAATTTTCGGCCAATAAAATGGGTACGGAGATAGCAAATGAAGACGAAGGAGAAGTTCTATTGTGAAAAATACTTAATTAGCAAAATATGAATAAACTTTATGTTTACTTTATGCCCAAAGGGACTGTAGAGACATGAAAACGGGATATACAGACCTTTCGCATTTCTTTCTGTTCAAGATGCACATGATTGTTTCGCATTTGCGAATAAAACTTGCCTTAAATTTTCATCACAGAAACACGCAAAATTCAATAAAAGCTTTGCATCAGTTGCTGAAACAAATATTAAATTTAAATGAATGCCAGTTTTTCAGCTGAGTGCTCTTTTTATTTTTTTAGCCCGAAGAAGCGTTAGCTCAGAAGGACTATTAGTCTCAAAACGGCATTTTGTGGCGTTTCATTGTTTGTGGCTATTAATTTCGTTTTGGCATTTTGCGTTGAAAACTTTAAATACCCGTTTCACTTTTTAAACTGTGGTCACCAAATATTACAGCCTTGTATTATATTTAAATAAACTAAATAATGAAGAACCTGCTTGAATCTATGTATGTTTCTTACATTTTAAGTAAACGATGGTACCTAGAGCCATCAAATTTTGAATAACCTAATCTTCCACCAGAACATGGCCACCTGGACGCCCGAATTTTGAATCTGTAACTTGTTTTATTATTCATTTCACGCTTTGTAAAACTTTGACGAATTTTTTATTAAAAAATTCAACGATTTCACAAAGAGCGATGGTAACACTGTACGAAAAAAAAATTTTATCTCCAGCGCGCGAAACTGTCTATCTTAAATTATAAAGATAGGCTGTTTTTAAATGTTTTTAGCCCAAATGCATTCGAAATGTGCTTTGTATGTAAATAAAAAAGCGTCCCTTTGGAAGCAATATAAAGTCCAAAAGCTTTCAATTTTTTTTTTTTTTAATTAAAGACATTATTCACATCTTTCGTTAAGAGAAACATTTAAGCAACAAACATTGCTCTTGGGAAAATTTAATTTACCCCTGGGAAAATGAATTTTTTTATATATTAAGGAAAACTACTAATAAAGCATGAAGTGTTTTGCATTTGAACAACTAACTAGATTAAATTCATTAAGCTGTTATTCGCAAAACAGGAAGCATAAGATTTTGATTTATAAATATAGCAAAGACTAAGCATCCGATTTTTAAAATTACACCTATTTTTAAAAAAATCTAAAAAATACATGAGGAAAAGAATTACTCTTGCTTATTAATAAAGTTTATAATTTGAAGCTGATATACGTATCTAAACAGGTAAAATAGATATCTTAGATGACATTTTATTTCTTAATTAATTTTTCTAATATATTTAAGTTTTATTTCAGTTAAAATAAACGTTATTTGATTTGTCTCAAATTTTCTTCCCCAGATGTGTTTAATATATTATTAGCATACAGGCACAAGCTCAAAATTTAATCCACTCTGTTTTTGACAGATTTAAACTAGATCTAACTCTTTTTAATAGTATATTTAAGAACTTAGAAGTACAGTTTAAATTGAAAAATTTTAACTTTTGATTAATTGCTGGTAAAATGTTTCTGTTAATTCTATTAGGGAGTAGTCTTATTTTTAAAAATAATTTACTGTTACCTTTTCATGCTTAAAAAAGCATAACGTTCTGATCATTTCTTAGGAAGTCTTAAAAATAAATGTAATAATTATGATGAAATTTATGCACTCAAACCCTAAACAGCACCAAAAACACTGGAGATTTAATTATTAAATATGTTTGAATTCAGATTCATATTAAGCTAAAAATGTTGCTAAAATAATAATAATGATGAAGTCTATGTATTAGTTACGTTAAAAATAAAAGAGCTAAAAAAATCGGATATTTAATTACTAAATTTAGTTGAACTTAGATTCAGATTAAGGTAAAAAAGTTATTTTACTAAGTAGAAATACTGAGGCTGTTAGCACATTCCTTAGATGATTTTACTTTACTATAAAAAACTCGCTTGATTGGAACATTTTTTCAGCTACATCTATATTTTTGAAACTATTAATTATCGTGAGCTATTTGAAAATTTTATTTTCATGCAAAATGGCATTTTTCAAGAAGGAACAGCTAAGTTTTATCTCTTTCCGAAGAAAGTTATTCGTGTTTATTTATTAAAAAGTGCTGTAAAAGCCATGATTTTTCGGTATCTAAAGCGATGATAGGTAAAATTGTCAATAAGAAAGAAAGGAAATGCCAAATTTGTTTTCAAGGAGAAAATTTGTTCAAAATGCATATCCAAAGAGCAAACGGACTGTTTAGAATGTTGCAAAGGTAAGAATTAATGTTAAGAGAAAATCTTCGAAGTCAAAGGGCAATTGCGTAATCATTAAAATGCTCAGATTGATTGTAAGCAAAGTGGTTAATACTGATTTGAATCTTAAAATAGCAAAAACAAAGTAATATGCATCGTCTTTCTCCACGACTTATCGCCGAAAGCAGAAAATGCTGCAAAATAATCTGAGAAGCAATCATTCGGATAAAAATGGAAAACTGTTGTCACAATAGATGAATCTTGGATATGTTTAAATGAATTCAATAAAAAGAGATCTATTTACTACCATCAAAGAGAAAAGATAAAGTCTTAGAACATTCTTCAAATGATCTAAAGAAACATTTTCTAAATGGATTTATGATTGCTGTTGATTTTTGATATAAATTAAAGAGAGTGCAGAAAACTATTCAGGTCAAATTCACATATGATCAGAAAAATATGTTTTACCCAATTTTCTGATATCAAATGTCTTTTACCCACAGTTCCATCGATCAGTAGAACTGTATCAAGACAAAGCGAGCAGTCTTACGTAAAAATACACTGTTAATTTCTTGAAAAAAATGGAACAAGAGGCGTGTATCAAAGCCATAACCTTCACTCATATCCCTACTAAATCCCCCGATGTATCATCCACGAATTTTTGCGGTTTCCGATTTTTAAAAAGCGGACATCGACCTACAAGCCTCCTGGAACTTTGGAAAGCTGTTCAAGAGGAAGAGGATCAGATACCTCTTCCGCTGCTGAAACGAGCTTTATTGTCTTGGAAATTACGGTGTAGAAAGATAGTGAAGAATACGGGTTATCAAAGGGAGCATTTAAAACACAAAGCGTTTAGGTAAAATACTTCTGTAAATGCAATGAAATTCGTCTAAAAAATATGTGAACAGCCTCTTTATTAATAACAAAATATTAGAAAAGTGGAATGTAACGTTATCCAGTTTAGGTCATACTACTTTAATCTATTGTTCGAATATTTGTAGGGTCTGTTTACGAGCAAGACGCGCAATATCTAATGGTGCAATGGGATGATATGCATTTAAATGCCTTTAGGGTAACTATATTTATTTCAGATGTCCGATACATTTGACGTCAAACTACATTTCTAGAGCCAGACGTCAAATGTAGTTTGACGTCTCGAAAATTATCATATTTTTAGGAGGTGAGTTTTATCCTAAAAATACAATGTAGAAATAAATCTAAGAGGTATAATAGTTAATGAGATGTAGTAACACGAAAATCAAAATACTTGCAGTAATAAACATTACAAATTTATACAATAATGATTAATTATATCTGAAGATGTCCTCAAAAATCGAAGAACAGATGAACAAGTTATCAGTGGGGTTTCGACTATGTGGATCTCCGCATTCTATTGGATATTTTCTTGATTATGTCTGATAACCGGAAACCTTTAAATATTTCACTAATTTGTTTTTGATTACCTTAAAAATTTCAGAAATGGAACTTAGTGCTTCATAATCACTTTGTAGAGGGGCTGTTTTTGCAACACGTGAGAATACAACCTGGTTAGCAGACAGTTGCAATACTTCACATTTTTAATTAACTTTTACGTGCTGCGACAGGATTCATGCACTTAGATTTTTATATGCAGATTGATTAATTTGAAAAGATAAATTAAATATCTTACGTTTTGCCGAACAGCAATACTTAAGACCTGGTTAAAAGCGAGGTCATCGGAAGATAAAGACATGTGTTTCTCGCAGTTACAACTATTGCTAAACGCGAGCATGATGTATTCATTGTAACGTAACGTGACAAAGAGGAACAGTGTAGATATTTTCAAATGACTTTGCAAAGGACATTTCTGGTGTCAAAATCGACATTCTTAGTATTTCCATACCTAGTCTTCTTTCTAGTAAACATTACCCATTCTATTGTTATCACTAAATAATTCGGTTTTTATCGAAAGATTTCGAGAATCGAAAGTTTTTTTGCTCCTGAAATATCAAAAATGATATTTTCGCAATTTTAGGTACTCTCTAAATTGATCTAATATCCAGGTCAATATAAGAGATTTCTTTATCGGAGTATCTGATCACGCCGTTTTGCAACAAATTGAATTTTCTACCAAGTGCGAATCGAATACAGTCTGGCTCTGTTCACATTTGCATTTTGCTGATTCTTACCAGGAACTTGTTTCTTTTCCTTTACATTTTTTTCCTTCCAATTCCAGCAAATAAAATTTATCTAAGCAAAAATATTCCGTGCTAGCTAACTTTCTCACTTGTGATGCCTTTACTGAAAATGCTAGGGTTGCAAATTCTGGCAAAATGGCAAAATCTTTTTAGCTACTTCCGCATCAAGGTGTAGGAATAACAAAATTGAGATGCTGGGCATTGAAGAAGAAAGGGAATGATAAAAAAATGCAAAATGGCAAACAAATAAATAACAAAACAGATAGGATCCAGCTCCTAGATAGACCAGTTTGCTAAATGTAACTTTTTTCACGTTTTACAGGATTTCATTTTATTCGGTTTCTCTGTTTGTTTGTTGATAGGTTGGACAGTGTCAAAATTTGAAATTAATGTTTGACCTCTTTTGTGATATGATTTCTATAGGCATTGTTTTCTTAAAAATTTTATATGTGGATTTTGAGATAACAATGTAATATTGAACGGGAATTTTTTCAAAATTCGATATAGATATATTTTCTTCAATTCTGGCTTTTTCCCATGAATACTTGTTTAACAATCAAACTACACCATCACAAATTTTAATGTTTAAGTCATCAGATAGATCAAAAACTTCCTAACATAATTTTTTAAATTTTAATGGTTACCCCTCCTAAGGTATCTTGTAGTTGCATATAATAATGTATTTGTGAAGCAAAAGATTTAGTCATTCTTTGTTAGCAACCTTGTAATTTCAACTGGTGCTGAGATGTCGATTTCTTAATATAAACTTAAATGACCTAAATGAAATCTTGTTTCATTTCAGAAAGAATAATTTTCCTACACCTATAAAGGTATTTTCTCTCTCCTTTCTGCATGCCTCCATAATGTAATTGGAAGCATATTCGACGCGTATGCCAGAAGTCCATGGCTCTAGTTCAGGCGAGGGAACTGCACATTTTTTGAAGCAGGAAATGCTTCAAAAAAAAAAAAAAAAAACCTAATGATTCTACAAATGGCGCCCGAACTAAAAGCTTGTACACGATAATTCGTCACCACAAGGGTTTGGCGATTGGGTCCCTTTCTCCACAGTTGCCCTTTAAAAGGGGGAAGTACTTAAGATATTTTCTTCCCACTTTCTGCATGCCTTCGTGGTGTAACATTCTCAAAGCGTATTCGAGACGTCCAGGGTCGAGTCCCGTCGACGGCACTGCACATTTTTCATGTCTCCTTCTTTAATAAAAACATAATGAGTCTACACATCTATGAACAATGAGTTTCTTTAAAACAAAATATGTATAAGACCTTTCAAACTACACTATCTCAACCAAATGCCCTAAAATGTGTAAGGTAATTTTAGCTAGCATGATATTCTTGATCGTATATGTCTGAAGTCATAAGGCTTCTTGAATGAAGATGTTAACAGAATTTCGAGAAATACTAGAAATCATTGTATAGAAATGATATACATGAGAAAGAATCAATCTCCTTAAATTTTTCTGAAACAGTTTTGATTTAAAATTTTCCGTTTTCAGTTGCCTTAAGATTGTACATTTGATCACATAAGATCAAGAATATTATAATAACTAAAGCAATCACTTTTAATCTTTTAGTGCATTTGGGTAAAATCTTCTAAATTATTTTTTTTATTTGTTAAGCTCAACAGTTGTAGCCTTTATGAATGCAGAGTTTCAATTTTAAATGCTTCGAATACAATAGAAATAAATAAAACATAAAATTTTACTTTATATTATGACCGGGTTACATTTTCTTCACGTTTACACCTAAGAATGTTTGAGTTATTACCAGTAATTTTTGTTCTCCTTAATATAGAAAAATATTATTATGATTAAAGCATTTATTTATATCATTAGCATTAAGCATTTATAATAATATCATTGTAATAAACCAATTACAATGATATTATATATTAATACAATAATTGAAATGTTTTCAGTATTAAACTGAAAGAAGCTGAAACTATCTTTGAGCCGGTTCGTGTTACTTCCTGATTCACTTTCTGTACTTGGTATTTAATGAAATAAAATTATCCAGAGAATATCTGCGAACTCTTTCCGGCACGCTATGTTTTAAAGTTGGAATTTCGATAAAAAAAAAAAAAAAAGCAGGCAGTCTAATTAGGTTTAGAGGAGTACAAAAGTAAAATTTTGTTAAGATAGCACTTATCGTTTTAATTATGTGGGATTGAATAGAGCTTCGAAAAGAGTGCTGAAACGAGCATTGCTGAGAAGCGCGTGAAAGACTAAGAGTTTTTGCCCGCGATTAAAAAATACTAGATTCTGAATACCGTAACAGATTTAGCATTACCCTGGGTGTGCCACGGGGAGACCTGCTGCTCTACACCCCCTAAAAAGCTCTTTTTTAGTTATATGAGAATTACATGCGTATGAATGGAAAAAAAGTAACTTTGGTATATGATATTTACATTATTTACATTTTATATTCACACCTTAGTGTATTTTTTTTCATGGTGGTACTTTTCGAAGAAAGTGACATCACCTGTGAAAAAGCACAATCCAATATTGCATTTTTGCACATGCACCGGGATCCGTATCAGATTCACTATTTGAAAGCAATTCGTGTAGCACTTTCAGTGCTTCAGAAAGGGTCAGCCCTCTCCGATCCGTTTGGGAAATAATTAAAAATCCGAAAAAAATAAACTAATGTTATATCTACAATTAGAAATTATAAACTATAATATAAAATTAAAGAAACTTCTACCACTCAAAACTATTAAACGCAGCATTAGGGAAACTTTGAACGAAAGCGAAAGAGAAAAAGAGAACCGCTCTAGTGAAAACCCAAACAGCTAACTGATAAAATTACAAATTACCCTTGAACTTCAGAAAATCACCCCAACAATTTGTTAGTTTATAACCAAACGTTCCCTCTTTAAAAAAAGAGAGAGAGAGAGAAAAGAAGAAAGAGAAAAACAGGAAATGAAACACAGATGTGGACCCACCTTTCTGTTGTCAATGAACTGGCCGATGAGATGCGGAGAAAAAAATAATACAGTCTCTCAGTTGTCCTAGCTTCTCGGTGAGCCCGGTCTGGGAACGCCTGAGGATCGCCGTTCGATTATAGGCAAGATTTAAAATTAATACTGAATAAGGAGTTTAGTATACAGCCAAAAAAATAACATTTCTTTTCAAACAATTCCTTTTATACTCTAAAAAAATCTGGAAGATTTCTTTGAAAAATGAGGTTCTTAAAAAATTAAACATGGCTAAAATATACGGACGGGTTTGTGTTCATATGCCATCTACTTTAAATAAAGAAGGTTCAGAGTAACCTATAAATCCTTTTTCATTAAATTTTCTGTCTGTACAGAGGGAAATTTTTAGCTGTGCCCAGACCGGGCCCACCGTGACACAAAGGGTTAACACTTTAAACACCAACTCTGTTTTGCCCGATGCTCCGTTTAAACCGCATGTCACTTCAAGTCAAATTTTTGGTCCAGAAAAGGGCGAAAAGTGGAATAATTCTTAAGCGAAACAACACTTTCGTTTAAATTTTTTAGTAAAATATATCAATATTTTTTAATATTGTATTCCTTTCCAGAAAGCTTTAATTGAACAAAAACGGATGCCGTCTGTACAATCGTACAGTAAATAAACAAGGTTCAGTGGTGTTGCATAAATCTCACTTCTACCAGCGGATCGTAGGAACAGATTTGGTTTGGTTTACTTGATTATGGAAAAATATGCTAGACTATCTACCTAAAAAGCAGACAGCAAGCAGAAAAGTTTAAAAATCTGACATTGAAGTAAACAAGTACAAAATGTGACATTAAGGGGTTCTATAAAATGCTATTTTGTGAGTGAGTAAACATAGAAAGGGCGCAATAATTTATTTTATGGCCATAGTAGTTATTTGGGTGGCTATGTACTTCATTATTCCCTCATGCGTCATGGGGGATTTTCTAAGAATCACTATCTGGCATCCACGTCACACGTGGGAAAAACCACGAAACCGCTCATACAGCCAGCTCGCTTTTATAAAATCGAATCCACACTACCAGTGTTCAGAGATTTTACCGCTCTGCCGCTGGTAGCACCCTGAGTGACCGACGCAGCGTTAAACATGTTAGCACTGATCAATGAAACAAAACCAGTATTTTTTTCTTTTTCTTCCCCACCCCTTTCTTTATTAGAAGGAATAATACTCATCAGTTCAGCAGATCACAAGTTTATGCATTTAGAACTGACTCTAGACTTTCAAAATTAAATAAATATGTAAATATAATTGAAATGAAAAAGATATATAAATAAAACTTTAAAAATAAAGCTAATCGGAAAATTTGATTTTATTTATATGTATTTATGAAGGAAATAATATCGATTTGCTGCATTAACAGTAAAATGTGACTTCATTATTCTACTTTTCAGGTCTCCTTTTTCAAGAATAGAAACTAAATAAATATCTTGATAATAAAATAATCTGTGTCATAATGTCATCTGAGTAAACTCAGTTTGTAAAATGTTTCAAGAAGACCGGCTGAGTAAATAATTGCGAAAGCCTTCTCGAAAATAGCAATTGATTAACTCGTTCATAAGAGCACAATTTTCGGGATTCTTTCTTAGATAAATGGAATGACACGTCATCTGATGATTCACGAATAAGTTTAATATTCGTGAATATTAAACTATTTTAACTTCCAAAGACGTTCTTAACAGAGATTTGTAAAACAAGATATATCTTGCGCTATTTGATAATTCACTGCTAAGAAAAAAAAAAAAGAGTTGGATGCAATCTTTTTTATGCACTTTTACATGTGAAGATAAGATTAACCTTCTTTAAAATAATGTTGTTTCAGATACGCTATCTACGCTTGCGGCTTATAAATAGTTGTGTGATAATTAACAGTCTATTTAGCTTTATCCTGATGTCATTTAATTCTAAATAAACACCAGATGGTAAATATAGTGTGATTATTCATTAGCATCGTAAGAGAACAGTGTGATAATATCAAGCAGCAAATTTCCTCCGTTGTATTATTTTTTTAGATTGTGGAAAGGACTGGTGATAACGGCTTTCAACAGATTAGATAATGTCATAAAAGGAGGTAATTTGTTTGCTTAAATATTTACTCGCATTTGTAATTAGTTTCCCTTCTAAAGTATATTGTGCTTCAAATTAATGCCACTATGCGACCTAAATGCTAATTTAACCACAACATCATAAAATAAAAGCAATATGTATGGAAGGTACCTCAAACGTTTCGTAGTATTATAAGAAAACTATTTTCCATACTTGTGATAAATTAATTAACAATTGCATGTTAGCAAATACATACGCATACACATAAATATATATGTTAAATAATAATAGAAAAGAATGAATTAACTATGAATGCATATCTGCTGTAGTTATAAAAATATGCAATGTCGTACAAAATCAGTTAAAAACAATTCCTGTTTTATTTTAAGAGACCTAACGTAATTTTATAGATTAAAAGTTTCTATCTGCTTCTTATCTTTCTTTTCCTATTCTTTGTTGACTTAAATAGCATTCAATAATTTAATTATAAGAGATTTCAAAACAAGGATAAGTGAATAAAAACCTTAAAAATCACACTAATTTCAAAACTTAGTTATCCATCAAAACACAGATTAATGTAATTTATTTACGTTTGTCGTCAGAACCAACTGGCCACAAAGCATGTTCCAATTTATCGTCTTGTTTCCTTTTTTTCCCAAGCATTGTCTACATCTTATTTTGTGTGACTAATTCTAGATATGATCGACCTACTATTTATTCCACAATGTTATCATTTATTTATTCATAGAAGAGAGATCTATCTCACCTAAACAACAGAGTTGCACTCTAGGTCTTAAGGACCCACTAGCCAAAATAAAACAAACATATCCTCTACGTAATAATGTCTGTCACTTCACGATTATTATTTATAAACAACATTAGCTCTCTACCAACAATTAAAATCTTTGAAAATCTACAAAAACACTCTTTAAAACACCTATAAGATATTTTTCCTTAATTAATTTAGATAATTATAATACACAACATCGTTTCTTCCATCTCTTTCTGTAATGTTAAAACTTTCCTTTCATCAGTCTGTATAATTTAACTATGTATCATGGGCTAGCTATACAAATACACTGACTTACTTGAAGTCATACGGTTCCACATATTCCCGTCCCGCCTCGTCTGGCTTAAGAGCGATGGTAGGTGCGAATAAGGCTGATAATTACAATTTGAAACCTCTTTTGATTCATCGCTCTTAAAATACAAAAGCTTGAAAAAAAAAGTCTAAAGCAGACTTTGCAGAGATTTGGAGAGAAAGTTTTAAAGCTTCGAGTCCAAAGACAAAGCGTTTGGTTACGGAGTACCTTTGCAAATAATTTGCCATTACCTCCACATCATCGTTAATAAGAAATCGAAATTAATAAGAGTAAGTATTCACTAAAAAAAGGAGAAGCCGTTGAGCTAAAGTCAGAAAAATCGGTTCGGTGACAGCTGTTGCTCTTGATAACTGGTTTGGTCCTCATTTTAGACCTGAAGCTTAATGTTACTGCCAATTTAAACAAATTTTGCTTAAAATGGTGCTTCAAGTCGGTAATTCAGCCACTTTAATTTCGACTCACATGTGAGTTACTGTTGGAAGTGTTAGAAACTTAAGAACTGATAAGCGAATAATCGCTTGAATTCGTGTGACAGGAAACAACGAGATAGAAGGGTAAAACAACCCTTTATCATTCCAATTCAAATTTAACAAACCCGGTCTTGGAGTTTTACAATAAAGGCGACACTTGGGCTTGAACTTAAGAGACTAAGAATTAAACTAAACTAATCTTAACTAAAGGAGATTTAGTCGAAGCTATCAAAATTCTAACAGAGTTGGCCCCTTAACGCTAATTGACTGAGAAGCTATCAAGGGCCTTAAGTACGATCGAGCGTAATAATAGCTTACGAGAGAGTAGCCTAAAAGGCGAACGCAAGCATTTTCTGTTGGTCGAAAGACTAATTCTGTTATGTTAAAGCCAAAATTTGGCCGAAGATAAAAATAACTTCGTATTCTTGTATTAATAAGAATTTTAGTTTCAGTGCCGCCAGCTTGGCGAAGAATGAGTAAAGTAAAAATTTATTTTCTCTTATTCATTTTATGGTAAATTGTAAAACTCATATGTATTAAAATTTTGTAAATATACGTAAATACTTGAAAGTTATGTAAAAGAAGAGTCTAGAAGCATAAAATTTTAGATGCTAAAAGTAAAATGCTCAAAAGCAATGAATTCAAAATTTAAGTATTAAACTGTAGATAAAATCATGCTTTAGAGCGAAAGCCTGCATGTCTAAAGATGAATGAGGGGGAAGTTTGAATGAATGTGTTTTGTAGGGTTCTCCACCTACACTTGAATATTAAGAGTGTTAAAGTAGCTCATCGAGTTGTAGAATGTCGAGTAAGGTGTGTCTATTTGGTCGTTGAATTCTAACAAATCATGGTGGTTAGGGGAAGTGTTGTAAGACTAAAACACGAATATTCCCGTTTGACACCACACATGGTGGAGAGCCAGGGTAAGTTAAATTAATGTTTGAATGATTGAATGAATGTGAATTAAGCAGTAACTAAGGAAAATAAATCGTTTAAAAACAAAAATTTATTCAGTGTCAAGAAAGTGTAAATTATAATGTATTTAGAAAGATACTGATACTTATTCCTTCCAGATGCTGGAAGGAAAAGAACAAGATTGATTGCTGAAGTCCAGGAAAAGTTGCTGTAAGAAGAGAGATTTATATAAGTATCTACAGAAATTTAGTATACCGTTTGTTACATAAGATTTTTTTGTGTAAACGAATAAGGGTGATAATTACAATTTGAAACCTCTTTTGATTCATGGCTCTTAAAATACAAAAGCTTGAAAAAAAAGTCTAAAGCAGACTTTGCAGAGATTTGGAGAGAAAGTTTTAAAGCTTCGAGTCCAAAGATCAAAGCGTTTGGTTACGGAGTACCTTTGCAAATAATTTGCCATTACCTCCACATCATCGTTAATAAGAAATCGAAATTAATAAGAGTAAGTATTCACTAAAAAAAGGAGAAGCCGTTGAGCTAAAGCCAAAAAAATCAGTTCGGTGACAGCTGTTGCTCTTGATGACTGGTTTGGTCCTCATTTTAGACCTGAAGCTTAATGTTACTGCCAATTTAAACAAATTTTGCTTAAAATGGTGTTTCAAGTCGGTAATTCAGCCACTTTAATTTCGACTCACATGTGAGTTACTGTTGGAAGTGTTAGAAACTTAAGAACTGATAAGCGAATAATCGCTTGAATTCGTGTGACAGGAAACAACGAGATAGAAGGGTAAAACAACCCTTTATCATTCCAATTCAAATTTAACAAACCCGGTCTTGGAGTTTTACAATAAAGGCGACACTTGGGCTTGAACTTAGAGACTAAGAATTAAACTAAACTAATCTTAATTAAAGGAGATGTATTCGAAGCTATCAAAATTCTAACAGAGTTGGCCCCTTAACGCTAATTGACTGAGAAGCTATCAAGGGCCTTAAGTACGGCCGAGCGTAATAATAGCTTACGAGAGAGTAGCCTAAAAGGTGGACGCATGCAGCCAGAATATCTGGTATCTCTCTCACTAAGACTGTAGAACTTCGCGGTTATATACCGCTCTTCCTCATAAGCATGTAACTCAACATTTAACTGCTAATAAAATTAACATAATCCTTAATATATATATATATTAGATTTATAACTTAGCAGTGTTCTAACATACGTATTTTGACCCAAAATCGGATTTTTTTAAAATTATATACTGAGTTTTTCCATTTTTCGCTTCTTCTACTCGAATTATGCCTAGATATGAATTTTTATAAAATTTAGTAAGAAACTTACGGAGAAATTTTTTAATTTATTTTGACTCACTTTTTTCAATTTGGGCCAAGAATAACGGAAATCCTTTATTTATTGTAACCTATTTTCCTTTCCTTTTGACTGTGCACGAACAGAAAAAAAAGAGCATCGTTCATTTTTTTGAAATAATTTTTAAACGTATGTAAACCACATTTAGCATTATTATAGCTTATAACACATATGCCAAATTTCAAAACACCCCAGTATATAAATGCACGTATATCTGGGGAAATTTTCAATAAAAAGCCCCAACATTTTTAGGTATGCTTAGAAATACATCTATTTTAACCCATATTTCCTCATTGTCCTAAAAATAGGACAGCACACATAAATGGTCTTTGTATGAAATATTTGAAATAATTTAATTCAAATTAAAGACGATTTATTATTTAAGAGTCATTTAACTATATATTTGTCTTTATCGCAAGTTAGAATTAATTTAGATATTTTTTATAATTTTTTTTAAATGGGGACTTTTTCAGATTTTTGGTTATGTTTTTAATGTACAAGTTTTTTAAAGTTTTGAGCTCCAAGAAAAACACATAAATTTATTGAGGTAATATTCTATACTTTTATGGCAGTAAAAATCACTGTCAAAACATTTTACCTAAAAATAAATTTTCTTTGTATTTTTAAATGTCCTAAAAATAGGACGACGGTAAAATCCACTACTACATAATCTCCATTAGTTTGGTAACGGAAGATAATCCTTTCTTTCTCTGTTTTATTCCAAACATTGCTATTCTATAACTAACCCAGGCACTTTAGTCTAGCTAGCAGGTTCAGGTCAATTGGCAAACAAGTATATGAAGCGTAGGGAAGGGGAATACTAACTCATGAAGTCAGTTCGTATTCTGAAATTCATCTAAGTAGACTAAATGTCTTTCGTTTTTACATGCTTGAATTTTGCATTTTCTTTTGGAAAATTATTTTGATGTTAGTACTATATCGCGTAATTTTTTAACTGTGCAAAAAGCCTTCGATTTTTTTTGGACTTCAGGTCACAGGGATTTAGTTGACATAAACAATGAAATAGTGATTTTACTCCCGGATCTGGATGCACTGAGTAACCTAGAGGAGATTGATGGTTTATCTACAAGAGAGATGGAAGAAATAATGTGTGATGAAGGAAGTCCTTAAAGAGGTTGCGAGATCTATTGAAATTTTAGTTTCAAATAGCAAATGAAGAACATGATGTAAATCCCAAATGGGTAAAATGTGACCCCAAGTTCGAACGCATTTCTAAGGCTTTTCCTTATGAGACAGCATCTGTTGCTTCATGGAAGCTCAAACACTTATTTAGTGATGATAGGTATGAGCCTGCTTGATATTCAAATACACATAACAGTTGCCTGTTTGAGATTTTCTATTCCAAAAAATCCATCTCGTAGAAAACTGGGTGTTCAATCAGTTAATGAAAATTTTCTAAAGCTTCGAAATGAACATGTTCTTGGGGGAAAAAAACAGAAAATAGACAAAGAAGATTCCAATTAAAGATCTGCTCTTCAAACTCAAAACTTATCTGTAAAAAATGTAACTTTGGACTATGTTTAAGATGCTTTCTCACATTCCATCTACGTAAGAATGATCAGCAGTGGATTATACCATTGTTCTAATTTTAAGACAGGCTATATTGATCAAACTACCAAAAGTTTGGTTATTTTGTTTTGGTTTTATATGTATACATAAACTTTCAAAAACTCATTATTAAGAATTTATAAAAAAAATATTATTTTCTTCAATGATTGGTGTGGTATGTATTAAGATGATGGGGAAAATGTTATAGATTATAATTCAAAAATATATTCGAAAAATTTATAAAAATTACCATAAAATACAAATTTTTGAATCAAAACAGAAAATAGCTGCGAATTTTATTTGAATTGAACGTAAATTTCAAACTGCGAAAGAAGGAATCAAATAAGCTTAATAAGAAAGAGATATTAATAAATATATACCAAATCCAATTTAAATTGAGATAAAATTTTAAGAGCTAATTTTCTAAAACTATTCGCTCGAGTTTTTTCGAAACTTAGCCCTTTCGCATAATTTCAATCGTAGAATCGAAATATAAAAAAATAAATAGGTACGTCATTTTAGAAAAATTCAGATTTCGTGTCAGTATACCTATGTTAGAACAATGCTATATATATAAGTATAATATGTATCCTAAGTCTTGCTTTCGAGACATGAAAAAAGCAACACTTAAATTTCGTCAATAAACCCAGCAGAACGGGAGATACACAAGTGTTCCATTTCTTACTGTGCAAAGTGTACTATGTACTTGTATATATATATATATATTCTGGGAATAATGTTACAATTACCAACACCAACTCATATTTATATATCACAATATTAAATTTGATTTTTTCTCAAGTTTTCAAAGTTATCGTGATCACATTTAGTGCATGCATTCACTCTATGATTCAAACTTAATTGAGTTTGCTTTTCTCGTAGGTAGATAAATAGTTAGATGTGTATGAATAAGCAGGCATGTAGATAGTAAGATTGATAGATAGATAGATATGCCTGTGTTATTGATTATGTTTTAAAGGAATAGAAAGAAAGTAGCAATTAATTCTAGGAAATATGGCAGTCTCCTCAAATAAATCATAAGGTTTTTAACTTAAGCAATAAGAATTTGCCTTTATATTTTCAAAGTTAGCTCACCATATATATAGCAGGTATTGTTTACATGATTGCCATATTTGCAAGATAGTTTTCTCATACTCTAAACAGTACTATTATGTGGCTGACGTTCCTTATCTTGAATAGGAAAGCTCGCAAATAACTTGAACGAGAAAAGCCAAACGTAATAACAGTGGGTGATAAAAAAATTGATTTTGTTTTTGTAATCAGCTCTCAAACGTCCATACGAATGAGCACAAACCTTATATTTAACAAATTTTCTGTTGACCAGTATTGTCTATGATGGCTATAACATCTAAAACACTTTAAAATTTAAAAAATAATAAATAAAATAGCGTTTAAATTAAATTTATCGTTATCTGTTGCAGTTATTTCTTTTTTTGTTATATATTAATTATTATAAGCGTTACGCACATTTCTAGTAAACTGTTTTCCAAAGCTATTTCCATAATTGCAATATATTTAATAAACTAAGCTCTTGCAGTTGCGATGGTCCGTGCATTGATTTATTTTCTTTTCCTATCTTCTCATTTACATTCACTGCGATTATTATCTCATCATCCTCCAGCGAAACTATCTTGAACGTAACTGTGGTTCTTCCCCCATTTATCGATTGACAAAGTCTAAAATTCCTCTCCTGAGTGCACCTCAGATAGTCAAAATATTTGAGCCCAAACTCATTACCTGTTCACACCGGGTCATCATCGAGGAGGGAAACTTTCTTCCCTTTCCGGGAAAAGCCAAGCGCAAAAGGGAAAAATGAAACGATAGTACCATCGTCATCTAAGCACTCAGTTGCGAAGATATTAACTGTTCACGTAAAACTTTTCGAAAGTTTCTCCTCGAAATAAAATGTATCCTGCGCGGCAGAGGTGAAGAATTTAAGAGCGAGTAGATTCGTTTTCTCTTGGCAAATGGGGAAATAATTTAATATCTGCCCACATATCAGTTTATTCTTTTTTAAAATAGCGTAAATGATATCATGTTAACTAATGCAACATTCCTTCGGTTGAAATTCCTTCGACTGAAATAATACATTAAAGTATTCACTGACTGACTGTAGTGATTTTAGAAATTTTCAGAATTTAATTATGTTCTTAACGTTTTTTAATCAACTAATTTCATTATGTAAGAATTTCTCTCAGGTCTTATTTAAATTTTGAACTTACTAGTATAAGCAGTTGAAAAGCTCTTCTCTTTTATGCATTTAATTTATAAATATTTTCTTTTTTCATTGAGCAAACAAAAAAAATTATGCATAAAGTTTTTAATAAAATTATGCGTTCTACATGTACATCTGTCTGCTTTCATTTAATTTCCGCTTAATTTGATAAAACAAGAAAGCAGCTTTCTTTTAACATACTGCTTCTTTTTTATAAAGTAGCAGATAAAAGCAGAATTATAGCCTCACTGAAAATCCAGAGGTAGATCTTATTATCTATATTTCATGTGGCATGGGAGGTTATTTTGTAAAAATTAACTATTAAATGCTAAGATCTATTTAATGCAGCTGGGTTATTTTGGCAATATAATGTCAACTGTATGAGAACTAATTTTAACTGAACTCCTACAATTTCTAACTGATAACCAGTCACCTCCTTGTACTTAATGTGTGGCAACTACTTCAAATAAAACTAAACATTTATCTTTTAAATAAACATACAAGCAAATAAATCGCAGATTAAAACCTATTATTAAACAGTATATATGCTTCCCGTCAAAAAATATTGATGGAGCGTAAATCACTCGATAGAAACAACCGCAGCTCGTCAGTAATGTAACATTGTATTCTTAATTTTCTTGTTAAGCTACTCGTTCGTATGTCACTGTAGTGCGAGAGCGATGCTGATGGAAATATAAGAAGAAAAATAATTGAGCAGATTAGAAAAACAAATGCTGAACACTTTCAATCTACTACTACTGATTGCTCATACAAAAGCATAGCAATAAGAATAGAAAGCAATTTAGTACTTCACTGTACCTGCGAACTTTCTACGTCAAAAATAAAAAACATATATTAAATAGCATGGTATTTACTGATTGTTAATCAATTTTAGAAACGTACACGAAGAAACTCTGCCTAAGAAGAAGGAAGCCTTTATGTGGGATTTCCTATGGGAATACTCACAGGTACTGGAAAATTGTTTAGATAGCAGAAGTGAAAACGTAGCATTTAATGTTCGTTTACCAAATAAATTATGAATGAGTATTTTAATTTAGCGTTTTACAAATTGTAATCTCATTAAATTATTATTATGCGTATGATACATTATTCAGTATTTAAAAGGAAAATGATTCTTCTCGTGAGTTCATATTTAAAAAGATAAACCAAGAATTCTAACTTCAGATTCAAAATCGATTCTTTGATTTTCTACATCGAACTTTATCTAGTTGCCTTCCCGCCAATAAACAGAATGAAATTTTGAATGTTCGATACAAGTGTACAATAGGAAATTGGTCTCCCCTGAAACTGGAACTTCAGTTTCATCTTCAAAATTCAAAACTATTAAGCTTAATCTGCCTAACAAAACATTAAAGATCAAGAGTTTTAAAAAATACTTCGAAAGTCAAAGCGAAAATGAACAGGACGGCTGTTTTGTTTACTTTCACAAGCATGGAACTGATGGATATCCCGTGTTCTGCAGTTACAGTAAAATTAAAATATAGTTATCGGAACCATTTTATTTTACCTGGAATAACCCCGTTTTAACTATTTTTTGTGCTATATATTACATCTGTAGTATCTTATTCTAATGCTAATAACACTATAATTCCCAAACTATTACAGTAACATAGCTGCGAACTTTGAAATATAAAAACCTGGGAGATTCTCGTACCAAACATCGGGAGTTTTTGAGAGGTTTTGAGCTGCGTGGCGACGCCCATACGAAAGCACCCCAAACTTATTTGTAATGTCAAGTCAAAGTCACCCCAAACTTATTTGTAATGTCAAGTCAAAGTCACTTTGTAATTCATGACTTAGGTTATTGTGTAATGACTTTATTTTATTCTAAACAATTATTTTTAGTTTTACTTTCCTTTTCCTCATGATTTCAGTTAACACGGCGATTCTATAACTGAGCTATTCTACTTTTACCGACAAAAAATCCGGAGCAAGGAAGAAAAGCTTTTATTTAAATAAACATTTAAATATGATGAAAAGCAAATTTGTAAAAATCTGTAAGGGCTGAAATTTTAACGTTTGCCTGGAGCTCTCCATATGAAAGTCCGGCGAGAATCAGACTGCAAGCTAAACCTAGACTCGTCGGAAAACATCACACAAGCACACTGTTGAGGTATCCTCAATGCATGCTCTCTACTCCAGGCTAACCGCAGGCGACAGTGAGTTGCAGTAAGTGGAACGCGTCTAACAGGTCTACGAGCATATAGACCAATCTGCCCTAAGCGTCTGTACACGGTCTGTCTTGAAATTGTCGTACCAGTGGCTGAACAGAGCTGACGAGACTGGTCTGAGGCTGTGCTCCGCCTGTTTCTTTTGGAAGTAACTGCCAAATAACAGTCCACATTCGGCGTTGTAACTCTGTGGCGACCTGTGCTGTAACGTCTGCTCACATTACCATCATCTTGGAATCGTTGCCAAAGCCTGGAGATGACACTCTGGGCAATTCCAAGTTCTTCCAGTTGGGTACGCCCCCATTCCAGACGGCCGATAATTCTACCACGTAAAAATCATCCAAATGCGTCCTTTGTGTCATAACTATTCGGTTATTGCACTGAAATGCTTATAAAGCGCCTGCGAACAATTTTACTTCTTTGCCTGTATTCCTTATATATCACTCTCTTACACTCTCGTCATTGTGACGTACCATGGGTGTCATCTGGTTACTTCCTGAAATTTGCATATGATTCTTGAAGATGAGTGTAGTGATTTTACAGGTGATATATTAATTTAGAGTTCGATTTCCGCGTGACTCCGAATTATACTTAATTTATGGACATGAGTGTATATGTGTGTGTGAGTTTTGATAGATATGTGAGTTTTGCATGCATGTATCAAATGTTTTTCCATATATTTTATGTATATTTCGGAAGCTTACATCAATACATAGTGTATAAACTGCACAAATAATAATGTATGTATTAAAGCATAAATCCTGTACCTTTGTTACCCTAGACTACAATAGAATAACACTGTTCCTTTATCTAAGACCTCTTTATATTTTGCGCAATATTATCCATTCGTACCTTATATAAAATATCTGATGTGGAAACAACATGACTTCCCTATACGGCCTATTAAGTTATGCACATTTTTCGCTGCTTTTCATTTAAACTTATTTCTTCGAATTTCAATAGAGACGCATTTTAAGAACTCAAAGCAACTTCATTAAAAGCTGTAAACTACAGAAAAACATAAACACCAAGTACAGTTAAAAACAGTTTAAAAAACAATTTTGCAATTAAAATTAGTTTCTAAGCAAAACCAAGCAATAGCCAGCGAGCTGGAAAACAGCTTTTTCGGTGCATAAAATTGAAAGTTTACTTTTGGCCCAATTCGACAAAAAGGCACTGAAGTTGGTGAAGAAACTGACTTAATTCACTATTTTACTAAGAGTTTCAAATGTAAACAAATGAGGGCCTCTTTGAGCTTAACTTTAACTTTTAAATTGTTGATAATTCTACCACTTTTGCAGGACGATTAATTAAGGGCATAAAAACCTTAATCGGAACATAAGAACAACATAATTCAAATACGTTTAAAGTAAAAAAAAGCACAATTTAACAGCATGCAAGAATTTAAAAAAAAAATTGAAGTCACCGAGCTGGATTATTGAGTGGGTGTATATATGTATATATATATATATACATATATATATATTTCTAGTAGATTATTGAATATATTATCTCTTTCGAAAACAAAGTAATTACGTTAGAATTCTGTTGAAATTAATTTACTCATGAGCATATTTAAAATGGAATAATTAAAAGCGAAAGTGCAGCCAACAAACTAAGTAATTATCGCCATTGATCTGAAATTAGTTGACTTTTCAAGGGGAACAAACTAATTTCCGATCAATTAACAATAATATATAGATGCAAAAGTGTTTGTCCTTTTCTCAAGTAAGAATCAAGATTAAAAATGCTGTTTAATAACAGAGTTAAAATTATTCAAATTGCTAATAGAAGCAGTAAGAAATTGGCCTAACTTGAAATGCAAAATTTTCTAATCGGAATATAGAATTATCATAAGAGTGAGTTTTGTTTCCTTACTTGAGAAAATTGCCCCCGACACTTCGTTGTTCCCCTTGAAAAGTCAATTCCCGGTCAATGGCGATAATTACTAAGTTTGTTGGTTGCACATTTGTTTTTAATTATTCCAATTTAATAATTCACTGTTATATATGCCCATGCATAAATTTATTTTAATAGAATTCTAACTTAACTGCTTTATTTTCAAAGGAGATAATATATTCAATAATCAACTAGAAAATAAATTATTATTTTATTGCTTTGCAGTTTTAGCGCAAGTGTTAGGCAATTCATTACAAACAATTACTTTGTTTACTTGTATGTTTGTTTACTTGTTTTCTTATATATATGTAAGAAAATAAATATGTAAAAGATTAAATTAGCAGAGAAAATTAATTCCCTTCTGTAATCTAAAAATAGTAACGTGTTTTTGCACTACGTCATTTCGAGAAAAATCTATGTCATACGACTCTTACATTATTCTGATGATGTAAATGAAACTAAAACTCAAACAGCCAATAGTAATTTTACAGCAATATTAACCATCCAATCAAAATACAAACTAACTCATTCTGAATTAACCAACCAAAACTCAGTCTGAATTAACCAACCAAAACTAACTCAGTCTGAATTAAGATTTCATTCTGAACATAACACATTTGCTTTCACCACTTTGGCTTAGCTGGACTGCTGTCTGTCTACTACTGCTTTCTTGCTACGAAGTTATCAAAAATGTAAATTTTTACAATTTGTCACAATTAATGTGCCAACTTGATTGTGGCCACAACATGTTTACTGAAATAAAATTTTAATTAAATATACTTTGACTGCCAAATTTCTTATTCCTTGTGGATCGACGTTTCAGCATTCTACGGCATCAAAATTCTAACTGTTCATTGTGGATACAACCAACCTGCGATCTACTACAGAATCTATTACATATATATGTTTGAGGCCGATTGCAACCAGAAAGGTAGGTGCAGAGCTACATGTTATAGAAGTCCCATACACAAAATTTCATCGATCTAAGATTATTTGTTTCTGAGTTATGCGGGATACATATATACATACAGACGTCACGGAAAAAAATTTCTTCTGAATCCCTTTTCATTTCAGAATCCGTTTCAGAAAACAGAATCCTTTATTATGTCCATATGTACAGATCATCATGCAAAAACTTCGTTCAAATGGATTTTAAAGTGGTGAAAAATTGATATTTTCTTTGAAATATGACACCCGAAATTTTTCGCGATTATAATATTTCCTTTACTTCGTGCAACGAACTAGAAAGCAATAATTTAACTGCAAGATGAAAAGACAAAATTAATAGAATAGTCGTGGCTTAGGTGTGAAAATTCGTTAATTTTTCGTAGTAATTTTTCGTGTTCTATCATTTTCGCAAAAAAGTTTGCTTTTGAAGATTTATATTAGTGTTTACAGGCAGAGGGATATCTGCCGGAAATAAAGCCAGAAATGCAAGTAATTACTATGTAATTAATAAACACTACAATATACATTTTTTACTTGAAATTTACATTTATAAGCCAATCAGTTTTTTAAAAAGTATTTAGTACCGTTACGTTCTATTAAGATATGAGTTAACTGGACGATGCTTTTACACATTATCTTACACATATACATATTTTCTTCATTATGCAGTGTGAATTTTTAAAAAGATTGCCTCCTTCAGCCTCGAAGCTCTTTGTCGTCACTGACGGCAACAGTGATGCTTTATGTTCTGTCGAAAAGCAACTTTTATCGGATTTAAAAAATTTAGTAAACCTTAGGGTTTGGGTTTGGATTTTGGAATAGAATTACTTTACAATGTGTTTTTGTGGAAATTCTAAATGAAAATGGTACACAAATTATTTTAATGTAAAGATAATCTATGATAAAACTTACCTAAAATACAAGGGTAAATAGCAATAAAAGCTTGAAAAATAGGAAACATTTGTGAATTTATTCGCCATTTGCACAAAACTCTAACTTTCGCGATATTTTAGAAAATCCCAAAATTGGCTTAAATAATCTCATAAGTTCATGCTGCAAAAAGTTACTGCTGTACCTATAACCAATTATTATTCTTCATTAGCTTAGCGTCGCCTCAACAGAAACTCAATATTTAAAACTGCTTAATATTGAGAGTTTGACCTGGTTCTATCCCTAGGCGAGTCTGCTGCATGATTGGTTTTCGCAGTTTTCCTTGAGAGCAAAGCAGATACAACCCAATTTCTCTACGAAAGTTTTCCACGAAAGCATCCCTTCGCTGAGACAGATTGCCCTTGCGTGCTTTATACACTGACTACCAATAAGTATTTGGACACCTGTGGTAGAAAAGAAAAACTATATTCAAAATCAACAGTTGGTAGAGCCTCCACGAGAGGTAATTACAGCGTGGACCCTCCGGGGCATACTTTCCACAAGTCTTTGTATGACAGCTAGTGGTAATTTCTTCCACTCGGCTTGGAGAAGACATAGAAGTTCATTCACCGATTTTGCACGGGTAGTGCACCCCTGAATTCGGCGATGCAACTCGTCCCAGAGGTTCTCGATAGGGTTCAGGTCTGGACTCTGGGCAGGCCAGTCCATTCGATGAACTCCATTGGCACCATACCAAGCCTTGGTTAACGTCGAAACATGACAACTGGTATTGTCGTCCTGAAAGTAACAGGGTCCAACCCGTAAAATTGCCACAACGTAGGAAGCACATTGTCATCCAAAATAGTGCAGTAGGCATCGGAGTTGAGCTTACCATGAATGGGGACTAAGGGTCCCAGCCCATACCAGGAGAACCACCCCCAGACCATAATTCCTCCTCCGCCGAACTTGACTGTTGGCACAATGCATTCTGGCAGGAGACGTTCTCCAGGTAGACGCCAGACCCAGACCCTGCCATCCGAACAGTAAAGGGTGAACCTTGATTCGTCACTCCAAAGAACCCGTTTACACTGATCTACAGTCAAATTTCGATGTGCTTTTCACCACATTAACCGAGCAGCGCGGTTGGACTTTGTGATCAAAGGTTTATGAGCAGCAGCACGACCATGAAAACCAAGCAGATGTGCTTCCTTACGGATGTTATTCATTGAAACAATACTCCTGGATGCCTGTTGAAGCTACTCGCGGATGAGGGTCATCGGTTGGGTGCGGTTCTTCCGAATTTCTCTGGACAGTACTCGTCGTTCTCTGTCTCCCAGTTTCGTTGGTCCGCCGACTCAAGGCACATTCCGACAATCACCGCTCACCTTACACTTCTTAATCACATAGGCCACTGTCGATTTTGGGTACTTCAGATCGTTAGATATGTCCCTTAAGGATCGGCCACATTTGTGATACCCGATAATTATACCTTTCTCGAAATCAGAAAGCTCCGAACTGCGAGGCATCTTGCATGCGACTAAAGCCGATGCTGCTTCCTACACGACATATATAGGCGGAGACCATGACGTACCTTAGGACCGCATATATCGTCATTTGCATAGGTGTCCAAATACTTATTGGTAGTCAGTGTATATTCAAGCAACCTAATCATTACTTGAACAACCAACCATTGAAACAATACAAAAATTCGTTCGATAATGCATTGTTATTGGGACTCTTGATATCTCGGACGTTTAATTAATTGGGCTTCACATCTAGAACTTCCATGACTCTGATCGTTTCTTTCTAGGGAAAAGAAAGCTTACTGAAAATTTATTTATACAATTTTTATATTTAAATCCCACACAATGTACTTATAAGAATATTAAATTAATTTAAAGGAATGTGTACAACCTGTAGATTTGCCTAAAATGTTCAACAGTTATGTAATCTGAGAATATTATTATAAAAGCAATTGTACACCATTGTTCTTTACTCGCTGAACATAATACTTAAAAAATGCTTTTTTTCCGTAAGCATAAGTTAGATGAACTTGATTATGTTATGCGAGTTCTCTATCTACACATGGATTTTTCCCAACACATTTACTGTCACACTTTTCATGAATGTCTTGTTGTTTTATACGCATTTTATATTTGATTATGTTATGCAAATTCCCTGGCCACAAGGCAGTGTTTTTCTAGCACGTAAGTTAACTGTAACCTTTTTCTTTCTGTTAAACATTTGTGTGCATGCCATTATGTTTTATTCGTGTTTTATATTTGGTTACACTATGCAGATTTCCTCTCCACATATTGACGTTTTCCTAACACATAAGGTAACTCTACTCATTTACTTGCCTTTGACTTTTGACGCATATCTCGTTGTTATATACACTTTGTGTATTTGACAACGTTCTACATATTTCCTCTCTACAAAAGATCTTTTTTTCCTAACAAGTAAAATAACTGTAGTCATTTATATTCTGTTGGATTTTTTATGCTTGTTTCGTTGTTTCATATGCATTTGTATTTTTATAACGAATTGTTATTCTTTCCCTTTAGGAATACAAATATTTTAGCTGATCTTAAATAAATAAAATAAAGTAATCGAAAAACAAAATTCTTCACTTAAATTTCCGTAATTACGTTTTTTATATGCAGAAAAAATATCCAACAGTTATTGAGCTTATCAGAATATGCGGATTATCGTGATTCCATTTACTTAAGACAGTTTGAATGGCACGATATTTGGCCTTTTTTAACTTTCCCGTAAGTCAAAGGAAATAGAATGACAGAACTTCAAAGACACACTTGACAAGCTATAACTTTCAGTACATTCATGGATGAAGTCACATGTGGCTCTGATTCTTTCTTTTCCTTCTGCAGATATGATGTGCTTTCTTATTTCTTCCAGAAGGATGATCGATGTCATATCCATAAGAGCCATCATTAATCAATTGACGGGCAAGGACGTCAATTATCTAGTTATTATCTTGCTTAAGATGTCATTCATCTTGTAAAAATGGAGTGTCCCTACTAATTATTAGTATCTTGTAAAGGGAAGCCACTGAAATCATTCAAGTAACGTCTAAATGAACACAGTTGTTACAGCTACAAAGTAAATAATATTTACACTAAAGTTTCATGCGCCATTAAATGCGACCGACCTCAGAACCTCTCATGACAATATTTGAAATTAGGAGTATTATCTCGCAAGCTAGGAAAACCTCCTGTAAACTAGCGTGTTCTAGAACATATGCTTGGTATGTGGCAAGCGCTTTAAGTACTGATATGCTGATGGATGTGTTACTGATATGCATAAGACTTTAAATTGCTAGGCATTTAACCATAAGCTCGTAAGTATTATAAAGTACCTATATTTCAAATACGCGAGTTACAAGCTTTTATTTATTTTACTCTTTGTGCTTGTCGTAATGGTCAAAAGTTTACCATTGGTTATTAAACTAATTTCTGGTAAGCTATCAAGATCAAATTTCGAACGTATACTGTATGGACAATAATACAATGCACTAAAGCGATCTTTTTTTTTAATTCAGTTTAGATTTTTTTGTTTAATGCTGAAACGTTGATGCTCTTCGTTAAACGAACAAATTAAAAATGCAGAATTTTCTTGTTTACTCCATCGGATAGAGCAAAAGAAAATCTTTTAAATGAACTTTGTAGGTTATTTTTAAAGTTATTTCTTATGCTTTGCCGAATTTTCGAAAATCCCTTGATTTTTCTCGCTATTTAACGTTTATTATTATAAATATTCAACTTATCATTTATAAATTTTTGAAATTTTCACAGATTACAAAACAAACACTTCGTCCTCTTTTAAAACAAGCATGACAAAAGGATATCAATTGGACGATTTTTAAGCATTTAACAAAAAGTATGCTTTAATATGAAACATAAGGCGATGTACTGGTTCTTCAGTTTCAAAGTTATGATGTCATCGCGTTACACTATTTTCTTGCTTCTCTTTGTTGAATGTCTTCTATCTGAGGCGTGGTTATTTAATGTTGAAGAATTATTTTTGAATTGAATAATTTGATTGATAACGTGTTACTGAGAGTAAAAAGATGAAAAAATTTTAAACCTTTTTAAAATAATTTTTTACAAAAAAATTTTACTTTTAAAAAAAATTTATAACCTTTTTTTCAAATAAACTTTTATCTAAAACTCATAAAATGATCAATAACCTAAGAAGGGAAAAGTAATTTATCATGTAGTAATCGTGTGCGCCTAAATAAAGAAATCTATTAATTTAATTGCATTGTCAAAGATATAAGCTATTATCTTTATAAATTTATCAAAGGTTTCCCACGCTTTTATTTTTTGTGATATAAAGCTGTAGATGAATTTTGTAAAAGAATGACTTTATCTCTTGTTTGCATTGAATTCTACGATAAATATGAGTACATATACCTAGATGCTGGCTTCTCTTCTACAAGGAGAGATGTTTATCGAAAATATGAAGTTTTTTGTGTCAAACCACATGAAGCCTGTCTGAAAATATTAAAAACAGAGCAATTAGAGCATGGAAAAGTAAACCTTCAGAAAACATGCATCACTCGGAATTCAAATCATAAATGCCGATTAAACAAATTACTGCCTGAAAATTAATTGAATTTGGTTAAAAAATGAAGCTTTTATCTTCCTTTATCATTTGTCACTGTATATATCATATTTATTTTATGTTAGAAAAGTATTCAGGCTTTTATTGCCATGCATGTTTTCCTAAATTTTTCTAATAATCAAAAAATTTATTTTCTTATTTCGTTTTAGCAAGCATCAATAGCGCAAAGCATCATCATCATATGTTTCACAAATTGTTCATAACTACGCTAGATAAGAAATGTCGTAATGAGCAACAGCGAAGAATATCAACGTAAAGTACACTGAAAATAATAAACTTGCTGAGAAAACTATCGAAAGTCTTCCCAAATTGAAAAAGTATCTTCTTACGAAAGCATTAATGACGTGAAACCTCCTTACTTTCTCTGCAGGACGCTACTTGCTCTACAGTCTCCTCCATCCCATTCATTTCACTTCCCTCTTTCGAAAAATTCTTACACTTCCACTTTAAGCAGAGAAATTTTTAAGCTTTTAGACAGTTCTTATTTCTGGGAGAGTTGTGAGGAGATAAAATTGAATAAGCTGCCATACTCCACGTAGAATAAAAAAAGAAGTTTCTCACTTGGACGTGGCATCCTACTGCTTCAAACAATAGAATAGCTTCTTTTTGGTATACTCGTGGTTTTAAAAATTGTAAAACAAAGCATATTGTTTTCCTTTGCTAATTAAAACTCTTCGGCTAATTTTACTGAATGTTGTCATTTTTTTTCCTTGTAGGAGAAATATTTCTGGAGAAGAGTTCTTTGAAATGCTATGTTTGTAAATTACAACACATTAAGGTATGAATAATTTTTATTATTTACAAATAAATTTTAACTTTCTGTATGTTGCTAACTGAAGTGAGACTTAAAATTCTTGCAATGAAACAATTTTTGATAATGCATTTTTAATGACAATTTGTATGCATGACTTAACTTAGAAAAGGCTCCTATCTCTTTTACAAGGAAGGTACTGAGCGTTAAAAAAGGCGTAGAAATATAATGATCTAAGATCTTTTGTTATAATGTAGGCTGGCACAAATATTAATTTCTAATTTTAGTGAAAGGGAATCTCCAATGAGAAAAAAATCAAGTATTTATAGTGCATCTGAAATTAAATATTGCATTACCTCCCATAGTCCGGCTTCTATCTGCCTGTATTCTCTACAGTCCGGTTTGAAAGTTTCAAAACAAACTAAATTTAACTAAGAATAAAACAAAGTTCTCAAAAATTAGCACATAAAAGTTTTTTGAAATATATAAATATTTGAGTTTTCCTCTTTACATAGTCAAGACTTTTTATGCTGTTTTAAAGTTACGCTAAACGATGTATCTTTCAATTTTACTAGGCTTCTCCATTGTATAAGTATATGATTATGCTCAGACCATTTCTTCTTCAGCTGTTACAGCTGTCACTGAAGGAGGTGGAAAAAACACTGTCGAGACATGGTCTGCGTTGCGGTAACAACGGCTGTTCTTGATATGTGAGCTACGTACCACAAGTAAGCAGTAGATGTTTGTGACCCTGAATACTGAATTTACTTCTGTCTATCAGTTTCCAATATTCACATATACAATTAATATAACTTATTAAAGGAATAATAATATTATAAATTAAAGTAATTTTAATATTATTAATAATGAGTTCAAAAAGTAAATTTGGAAGTATTTTTAATCACCAAGAAGTATAAATTGGCTGTTTTGACATCAAACGGTCAATGTAATCAAGATTCATGAAGGTGCTATCTCTGCTAAGGCTGAGGATGAATCATCAGTTCAAATATTTATCAAGAGGAAATATCCATCTAGATCGTAAGATATGACAATGGCATTTTACTTATCAAAAGTAGTAACTAAATCCAGAAGCACTCGAATGATAAACATGAAGCGGCTATTAACCATAACGATAAATGGCTTAAATATTAAATGAGTTCCGCTCAGTCGAAAGGCGAAGAAATCTTTACAATGATTTTAAGACACCTAATACTAAAGAAAACGAAGATGATAAAACTAATAGAAATTTTACGGCACACTGCGGGTAGCCATGGATAAGAAAAGAAGTCAACGAGGTTGGAAGAAATCGACAGCTTCAGGAAGAGTTTTAGAGGAAATGGCTAGGACAGTCTAGAAAGGAGAGAATGCTTTCGAAACCTAAGAGATCCCTCAGATATGGAGGGCAGGAGAAGGAAGAAGTTAGCAGCTTCATTGAAGCTTCCAGGGGAAAAAAGACAAACCGAAATAGGATATGAAATTGCAGTGTAGAATCTAACAGAATCAGAGATCAGATGGGAAAAAGCGAAAGAGCGTTAGACAAGAACCCGACCACCAGCCATGTAGAAGTATATGGGTTAAGACAGTGAGCTGTCCCACTTGAACAGAGTTATTGAGGGAAAAAATAATGAACTACAAGTATAAGAAGTAGAGCAAAATAAAAGGTTAGTTCAAATTTACTTTATTTAAACTGGAATTTGTGGAATATTTTAGAATATGTTTGTTAAGTGGTTTCTAATATGTTTTCACTTTCAAGTAAAAGAGGATAAGCTGTTAATTATAGAATAGGGTTTTTTATGAGCTTTCTAAAATTTAGTTTTGTTTGTTAACCAGTCTTATGTTTGCTTGGTCAAAAGACTGCAAAGAATCAGAAAATTTCGGGATAAAATTAAAATTATAGCAACTAGTATACATTTTTGTGCCTTGTCTATGTTAAATAAAAAAAAATGAGTGAGTACAATGCAAGCTAATTGATATCAAGTGTCTTGAAAATTTACTTATCAGAAATAGTATATGTTAGGAATTTAATGTTCTTGTATTTAAAAGTATTCCGAAGTTGAAAGTAACATTAGGTTTAATTCTAAACTAGGTTAAAGAGTAGAACATTAGCGATAAGAGTTGGAATAAGAGAGATAAATTTTTTGATACAAGGAAAGACACATTCACCCAATACAAAGCTGGAAATTGGGGAAAAGAGTTAAAATTTATTGAAGTAAATGTTTAAAAAATATGAGGAATGTAAATATTTTAACTCGACTTTACATGCTATTGATTTGATCCAAAATATCCTGTTCGAAGTCAGGCTTATCAAACTTAGTATTTCAAGTGAACCAAACAATCGTCGTACTATGTGGGCCGGGAGCGAAAAAAAGGCTATTTTTATATTAAATAATGTACTTAAACGCGAGTAAATCTTCTCTAACATTGTAATTCTTTAAAGTTTTGGTAGGAGAAATATAAAGATGGATGCCTGTTGTTTCTTCGTCGACACTTCGCAGATTTTCCGGAAAACAGCTTCCGGACATCTAGGAAAGTTATTCACACTGATTCACACTCATAACCTAACATGGAAATCGCGTACGATACAAATTTGTCGCTTATTGAAAATCGCGGTGGCAAATATCTTCAAAGTTCGGGAATACCCACTTCATTAAATATATGCTTCAGAACTGAGTAGCATTGAGTTTAGGTTAGTTTCTTCTGTAAATGAACTAAATATTTCTGCAAAGAGACTGTCTGAAAAGTTCTTTATAAAGCCAAGATTGTAGATATGCTCTTCGATATCCGATTAGATTCCAGTTTTTATAAACATATTACATAATTTCTTATTTTTAGGTAATACGAGTGTTGTATAAACTGAGTCAAGGATCGCCTGCGGCCTGCAGTCCTTGAATTTGACATGCCTGTTTTAAACTGTTTTTCCACCCAGGAATATGGAAGGAAATGACAGCCAAGATTTTATTTCGGATGTAGAAAAAGGCCCTTAATTTTTTATAGTAAAGAAGGTTTTACTTAAATTTCTATGTAACACTTTGGCTCAGCCTTACGTTTAGAATATTAAATTCTAAGTCGTTAGGACCTTTGCTTTCAAACAGTTTAAATTTTCGTGAGGTTAATTGTAACGATTATGTTAATTATTCCATTTTCTTATGATTTCTTATACACTTCTACTTTTTATTAGTTGTCCTCATGGTGTAAATGTATTAATAAGACTATACTTGTTAGAAGTTAGAGAGAGAGAGAGTTTTGACGACGGTGTTAACCGTTGTACTATTCTCTCAAGCAGCTGTGAGAATTACGCTATCTGCCGATAGCCTTTCGCTACTCAAGCATTTATTTAGAAATGAGCCAACGTAGGCTGTGCATTTGTAAATCTCCGTATGCATTTACTTTGAAATATTCATTTTGTGTATATCTTGAAATCTCGCAAGCATTGGATATTGATTTGTAAGCACAACCTTGCACTGTTAAGTTAAAATTAAATAATAGCCTGACAGTTTCAGTAAGGTCAAAGTTAAGCTATGTAATGAGTGGAATACTGCACATTGACATAGAATATGAAATTGTATTCATAGGTAGTAGTCCTTTGAACGGTGTAGCAGCAACGTTTGAAATGATGAAGACTGGGTGTATTAAATGTCATAGTGGACATATTTGTCCGAAAATGAATAAAATGAATCTATCATCGGTGAGGAAAAATGTCATAGTTTCAGAAGAAAATAACAAAGTGACTTCTTTTAAAGAAAACATTAGTACTGATTGGAATACGTAGAAAAGAAAGATAATAAGTGCATCTTTCTTACAAAACTTTCTTCGAAGAAAATTGCATCAACAATCAAGAAACAAATTCCCAGAAATTTTCAGGCGTATCCGAAAGCTTTAAGGTCTCATTTGAAATTCATTTTCCAATAGCTAAAAAGAAGAAGCTTTGAATGGATACTGAACGTGTTCAGCGTGAATAAAAATAGAAATAAATAGAACAAAATAAATAGAATGCGAAGTCCTCATGGATTTGACGTCTAAAGATCGTATTTCAAAACAAAAGTCTACAGGAGTTTTGACTGCATGCAGGATGAATTCAAAATATTGTTCGAAAAAGCAAAATTTGTGTTGCTATATTCCTCAAATGTATATCCTTATCAAATAGGATTCTCAATCTAAATGCAAGTACCAAAATTATATATAGAATCCGTATCATTACAGAACAAGGAATTCACTCGCAGTTATCAACAGCTGAACATACAATCAGATGACTATGCACAAAAGTGCAACCGTAAGTGTCTCATTAAACTCCTTTTTTTTTTTTTTTTTTTTTTTTTTTTTTTTTTTGTATTATCTTAGTACAAGGCTATAACGCATTATAGTTGAATATTAGCAAAATAAATTGTAATTGTCTTCTATGAGGAATAATAAAAATTTCAGATAGACTTAGTAATCGAATATGTATTTGAATTACATTCCACATTAAACTGCAGAAACAAATTTATTTTACCGACTTTAATGAGGCTTTCAGTAATCATGTAAACTATTTGTTGTAGCACAAATTGGTTTGATTCTTTGAACTTTGGAAGAAATTTTATGTATTGCTAACTTTTGAGAATATCACGTTGAGAGTAAACTGAGATATTATAGTGAATTATAAAATTTTAAAATATAATTCCATTTCACGGGAACAGCGCAACGGTTTAGCTACCTCCTTGCTTTTCATTTCTTTACTATTTATAGTATTTTCTAATTCTGTAGTGCTATACTTAAACACCATCAACTTGTAATACATAGGATAAGTCTAAGTAAATCCGACAGAGGAGTTGATTCTAAAAAGGTCTTTCAGTATAAAATAAGACAAGCAGAATTAGAAATGCTTCAGATATTTCTTCTTGACTGCTGGCAAAAATAAAGAGGAAAGTCGCCAATTCATTATTTCATTATTTTTATAATATATTGCAGATTTTATATGCAATATATTATATATTGCATTTTTATAGTTTTTACATTTATATATTTTTATAGTATATAGCACGAATAAATAAAGCAGAGATACTCACAGTATACCTCTGTTATGAGTGTAGACAGAGTGAACCTTAACTGTATTTGGCATCCTGGGTAAAAATATTTTCGCCGTCGTTCCTTATAAACCAAAAATATTCAATTCATGATTCTATGTTTCACTAAAGATTCCCCCTTCTTTTTTTTTTTTTTTTTTTTTTTTTTTTTTTTTTGTAAAATCTTGATTATTTGGTGAGGTGTTTTTCTGCATTTGACGCCCTAAGCGATTTCTCTACCTAATCCCCCCTTAAAGCCCTACGGAAGATGTGTTTTTAAAGTGCATGTTCTGATCAAAAGGAAATTGAATTTAAAAAAAACTTCTTCTGATCTCTTAATATTCCTTCAAAAACAGATTTAAATGTATTGTAAAATAATATATTTAAAATTAAGTTTCTATAAAAGGTTTTTTAAGCGATTAATTTATTTTATACCTTCATTATAAAAATATCCAAAAATATGACTTATCATTATTAATGAATAAAGTATTTTGAATATTTTTTAATAAAGCTGACATTGAAAACCACTTTCTTTACGATAATAGGGAACAACGCCAAAATTTTAATGAATGATTCCCACATTTTTTTTTTCAGTTTTGGAGAATTATATTGCGTGTTATATATGCAACATTTTTTCACAATGATTCATTTGTTATTGTATACAGTGAGTAGCTCGGAGTCAAACTTCTGAAAATAATCTATCAAATATTTTTAAATGTGCTCTAAGAATAAAGTCGTTAACTCAGGATGCCAATGCATAATTAAAGAGAAGCAAAATGACATAATATAAAATTCAGTTTTGAAAGGGAAGATAAATGTGATTTCCCTTCTTTAATATGCAATACATAAGAGCTTTAAAATTTTACAAACTAGTGATTTCTTTTCTTTCAGCTGAACTTTCAGCTGAAAACATGAAATCAATCTAAATCAGAACTTTAAGTTTGACGTACTTATTACATGAAATTACTGATCACATAAAACATACTTAAATTGCGGTTTGCTCAAAAACAAGTACAAATGCCAGAAATCTGTGTGATAGCTTTGGTTTGCTCTACTGAATAAATCAAATCTTTTTTTACACATCCAATCAAAGTGTCTTGATAACATAATTCTTAAAATTTGAAGTCAGTGCGTAGAGTCATTAGATATTTTGAAGCAGGAGAGATGACAAATAAGCAATGCCCTAGCCAAGACACGAACTTGAACTTCCCGAATACGATCCGAGTGTGCTACCGATACACCACGAAGGCTTGCTTCAAGGACGGAGAAAATACTGTATATACTCCCTCTTTTAAAGGGCAACTGGAGATTAAAAGACTCAATCGTCAAATCCTGGAATTATTGTCCACCACCTTTTATTCCGGGCACCATTCGTAGAGTCATTAAGTTCTTTTTTTAAGCAGGAGACATGAAAAATGAACAATGTCATCGCCAGGACTCGAACCTGAACCTCTCGAATACACGCCGCATGTGCTACCGTTACATCACGAAGGCATGGGACGGAGAAAATACTAGTACCTCATAAGTGCATTAAAAAAACAGAACTCAACATATGACTTTCGTTGTTAAGTATTTAAAACTGAAAATAATAATGATTTGCATACGTAATTATGTAAATGAAGCAGCTATTTGTAAATGTTGATCAAATTTACAACTGCAGTCAATTTTATAAACAATTCATCTCATTTAAATATTTGATTAAACTCTAGAAAATTTCAACAAATTGCTTTACATTAAATTGCAGTAAATGTAATTAAACGAAATAACTGAATCAAATTAACAGCTTGTGTTGCAGTTCCCTTATTAATTATTAGTTTACATATGGTCTTCATTTCGAATGAAATTTCTCAGTACTTTTTTTTGTGAGACCATAACTCAGATATGAATTATTGTTGGTCCTTATTTTAAAATACTGTGCAAAATTATACATCTTTGGAATTCAAATTTTACAGAGTACAAAATTCACGTCAGAAAAAGAAACATTGATACATCTTTCATTTTTAATTATTATTAGCTTATTACTACCGATCAATTCTTCATTCTTTTCAGCGGAAGTCATTTCAAAAACTTCTGATGAAATAGATTTACATTACAAGGTATTTCTCCCGCTTTCTTAGCATGTTTTCGTGGTGTAATAGTCAACACGCTTGGCGCGTATTCGAGAAGTCCGTGGTTCGATCCCGGCGTGGGGATGCTCATTTCTCACATCTCTTTGCCTCGAAATAACCTAACGTCTCTACAACATAACAAACCAAATAAATAGTGAGAAGTCCTTTAATCCGATTTGGAAGAATATAAGTGGAGACAAACGTATATATTATATTTGTGTTTGTTTAAGTGTGCTAGCTGATGCCTCAGCAGCGTAAAGCTGTGGAATTGTAACAGAGTAATGGAGAATGCAGAGCTTGAGGAAAATGATCGGACCACCCTCTCTAGGAAGTCTTGCCCCCTACATGAGTCGATGAGACCTGTATATATTATAATTAGCATTATATATGGGATGATTCTGACTAAGCTTGTACTCTTGTAGAAACATAATATCAAGGGAGTGCTCATTTATAAAATCCCGAAGTTCTTTGATTTTTCGGGATAAACCATTCGCATTCCATGTGATTATACTTAAAGATTCATATAAATTAATTGACACTATTTATATTTATATTTGAACTAAATATATCTTCGAACCCTTTAACGCTCGCGTTGCGGGAACCTAAGTATAAAGAACCTTCGCCGACTGTAGAAACTACAACCAACATGGACGCGGTGTCTATTCTTACTTCACATATTGAGGTAGCAAACTTCCAGTCAACATATAAAATATTTCCACAGGAACCACGAAAGGCCAAAAAGCCCAGTTTAATAGAATAAACAAGAAAACATACTGCAGCATATGAACTCAAGGAACAGCTGAGGGATAAAGTGCCACTCGCTCAATTAAATGTGCCAGTACAAGGCATCACGACGACAAGCAAAGGAGTTTTCTAGGTATTTTGCCGAACAGCAGAAAATGCCGAAAGACTTGACGAGCATCTACGGAGGGCAAACGTCCCGGCAGAACTCTCAAAGTCTGCGAGAAGATTGCCCCGATGCGCAGTACATGACTTTGCCCAAGTTAGAGGAACTCGCCCAGAGCTAAAACCTACCACAGAAGTACACGGACGTAACATCGAAGCACTCTTCCGATTTAAAGAAGTACTTGGAAATAAAGTCAACTGCATATAAGTGTATCAGAGCAATTTTACTGCGTCTCTCAAGATCAAGAAGATTTACTCCGGGTGGCACAGACACGCAAAATTCTTTGACATTAAGACATGTACTGTAAAAGCAAGCTTTTACACTGACACTTCGACCACAGCACTTTTTACACCATCATCGCTAAGCGTGAAAGCATAAGTCTGACCGAACCGGTTTTTTGATATATTTTCCACCCAGAGCTGCAAGGGAGAAGGTGATTTTTCGCCTCACCTTATCGCTTTCGCAGGTTTTTTTTTTTTTCCCACACTTTGAACTGAGTGCCTCGTCGATATCTTCTTCAGACTCCAATTTTTCTACAAAAGCGTCATGGATGAGCAAGTAAAATTACTATATACAGAGCTACAGAAATTTCTCCACTGCTGCATTTCCATGAAAGTTGAGACTAGTTATTATCGGCATATTCGGCCCGCTGCATCTATCGTTCACCATGTGTTTCATGGGTGTTATGATGCATGTGTAATGCCTAACTGATTCTTCATACATGCTAAAACTATCACTTATTATTTGAAGAACATATCATTCGCTTCGATGTGTCAACATATTTTGTGTTTTCTTAATTAATTAATCCAGATGTCTTAAGATTTGCGACTGTGAACGTGCAAACTTGAAAAACGGGCTATGAAACACGATCAAGATATGATTTTCTTTCATTCACATATGAAAGATAATTTTGGTATAGCGATAAAATTATACATATTTATTCAGGAAATTAGTAAATTCAGACAGTAGCTACTAAACAATAAAATTAACAAAATGTGCAAAAATATGTTTTCTGTGTGTTCTTAAGCTAAGAAAAGGCACTATTCTGCTAAGTAACATGTTTTAATATTATTGACTGTTAAAAGTCGATAATTCTGGTATTTTAACAATTGAGTTATTGCCCTCACAACACGTTGAAATAATTTCTAGTTGGAATAGCTTTGCTCACTGGGCGCATTTCATACACTTTAAGTAATTATTCGTGGAGACGGTATCTCGTATGTTAAACTTAACTTTTATTTTGTTCTTTGGCCACCGTCTCGACCATAGTTGCACATGCCAGCATCTGGGGTACCTGCAGGATTCATGCCAAAGTGACACGCAATACTAGAAAATAGAAATACGGGGTAACCTCGTAGAAAACCATCATGGGTGAAACTGCAGAGTACGGTCGTCAGCCTGTATCAGCTGCGGCAGTGCAATTAATAAACATGGCACCATTACTTCCAGCATCCTACCTATCAATCCACTATTTCAAATACCAGAGAATCGCCCCATACGAAAACAACACTGAATACCAGCGAGGAAATCCAAGGTTACCTCCGCATTCATTCAGAACATACAGGTTACTCCCTCGCGTAAGAGGGAACTGCTACTGATATCAATGAAAGCACGTTTCAGTAAGAATTAAGAGTGCTTCGAGTTGATTTAGTGCTCGAGAACAACGGCTCAACCCGTGCAATATGTTATGGAAACCAAAGTGGAATTTATTTTGGTACAGGAGCCCTAATGTCTATTAAACAAAGTGAGAGAACTTCCATTCGCTTGGATAGTTATCCAGGCGAATAAGCAGACGAATCTAAAGGCAACAACAGTAAGTGGTCAACAGAACGGGACGTCGAACAGCGATTCAGTCTCAAACGATATAGTTACCATATCAGTGGAGGTTATAGACCTTAACTTAATTATCACCAACTCATAGATTTCGTCTACAGGCTACCTGGCCGAAACTCTTGAGGTTCGTCAAAGAATCCTCAGTATATATCCATTGGGACTAATTTTTAACACCAGTTCAGAAATATAGGCAAAATCACTGATAGAAGATCTTTAACAGGAGCACCAGCCCAAAAATGAGATCATCTGATTTGTAATATTAGGTAGAAGGTAATTTTATTGCTATAATTTTAGAATCTTCAGTCTTTATGCCCGTTTAAGATATCTTATAGCCTAAGTAACAAATTTCTTTGGCTGCAAATTTGTATTAGGTCGCATTTACTTTTAACCCTACTTCATTTAGAAGCGAAAATACTTCGTGTAAGTCCCGAATAATTCGTCTATTATCTCACTAGTCATAATAATATCGTCTAAATAAATAAATGTATTATTTCAAGAACAGGTCCTAAGATGATATCCATGGTCCTTTGACGTATGGCGGGTGCTCCTCATATGCCAAATGGCATTCCCAAGAAGATATAAATGCCTGATTAACTGTATTAAATTCGGATTCAGGCACATCCTTTAGTTTTACACATATCTGAATGTATTCAGATATGAGATCTAAGTTCATCATGCATTTTGTGCAATTAATTTTTTGAATAATTTCCTCAATAAATGCAATGGATAAAATGGATACTTTAGTATACTATTTAATTTTATACTATAATCAACTGTAAAATGCGGTGCTTTGAAATTCCTTTGTGGCAGATTTTTTTCTTTCGGCGCAGTACGGGAAGACTACTTACGGCAATTATACTCGTAGTTTTTTTAACGTTTCGCCGATATGCTCCGAAATTATTTATTCTTTAACTTTAACACAGTAATAGGCTTTGCTAGGGAAGGGGGGCTATTTCACGAGTCGTTGCTCTGGTTCACCAATTTCATTAATCCTATGGTTTCATGAAATGAATTTGAAAATGTACTTGCCAACTGGTCTAGTTTCCACTTTTCTTCTGGCTCCAGTTATTGCAAATCCAAGGCCGGAGGTTGTAGTTGGTTTCCTTCCCGCTTATTCACGTCGAACTGCTCTGTGGCTTCCGGGAAATTAATTTTCGCTCCGCTGCTTTTAAAAAATCTATTCCCAGAATTACCTGCTGGTTTTTTTCCACGAAGAAAACACATTCTAGTTTTCATTTTTCACCTGTACCTTTTGACCTTCCTTATGCGTGCAGACTGTTTGCTTTCAGCGGTAATAACTTTTATTTCTCTTATACGAAATAATCTGCACCGCTTAAACATATAGGCAACATAATCTTTACGAACTTCGTATCGATTTTGTTCCCATACAACAAATTTACCAGTTTTATTTTTCCCAATATAAACTCAGTTATTTCATCGACCTTAAACTGGTGTCCACTAAACAATTCTGCCTCTAATTTCACCCTATTTTTGACCACGGGAAATGCTATTATGAGGACGTCTTTAAATACTTCCAATTTCTAAATTTCGCTGCCTGGTTCTCTTAATAAAAATTGACCAATTCACTTGCACGAGCTCATTGCCTGTCCTCTCAGTGTGGTGGTTGCTATGGTTACATTTCGTATTTCCGTAACCAGGTAAAACAAAAAAAAATGAGAATCCAATTGTTCCAGAAATGTCACTACATAACTTCTGCCATAAAAAATCTTTGCGAATTTCATTGATGCTCTCGTTATGTCCCAAACTCCTCCATGGCGTTTATTAGTACCGGTAGAGCCTGTAATTTTGAGGTAGGAAGGGTTGAGGCAGACTACAATTTGCCTTCTCTTGGGCCATAGCTCGATATTTGATCAGGCGCCACTTAGAGAGTTTGTTTTGAGGCACAAACTAGATCCAAACCGTTATCGCTGCATTTGAAATTAATTAAAAATTCTTGAAAAGTTTAAAACAACTTTTATATTTAAACAGAACTTGAAAATAAGGGCACATCTTGTACTTAACAAGTACTTCTAGTCTAAAATCTAGTTTTAGTACTTGGCAAAGTTGCATTTAGTACTTAGTAGTTGTTACTTACTAGTAGTTTTAGTATTTGTTAAAATTTGTTAAGGTTTACTGCCAAATCCCATAAGTAGAAAAGTTAATATTTTAAAGAAAACGTTTTTATAGAAAGTTCTCGACATAAAACTTTCTCTCGATTTATCTCAAGAAAGTCTGATTTTGATCAAAAGTTTAGTAAGAATTTTGCTTGCACTGTAAATAAGAGCACATAAGTTATGTTTTCAGGATCAAATAACAAAGCATATTATTCGTCTATTTTCTGTCTGAGTTTCTAAAACTAAATGTTCTTCTCACCGGTTCTATAAAAAATATTATTAAAAAATAAAACCCAAAAATAAAGCTGATCTAAGTAGAATTTTGCAACATACTTCAATATATACGACTTTTTTTTAATGTAGAAATCTCAAGGAAATGACATAAACTGAAAGATGATAAAGAAAGGGGAAAAAAAACTTCCAGAATAGCGTTATCGCTAGCAGTGTTTTCGGCTTCATTTTTATCCTACTTCAGTAAGCCGATCACAACAGACATGTTATCCATAGGATATTCATTTCCGCTAAAGAAGGACGTGCTGAGCAAGTGCTATCTGTAGTACAGTAAGTCGATTGCTTTATGCTATTGTGTTGGAAAAAACATTTTTTTCACACTTCCAGTGTGCAGTACATGATAGACAGAAAAAGCTCTTATTCTTGTTCTTACCCACTTTCTTTCACGAGGTTAGGTTATATCTCGAAGATAATGCTTATTGGAATTCTCTGTCTCTTTGGACGGTTTTATAAATCCGAGAACTCACCATCATGCTTATAACTGGCTATTACATCCGATAAAGCTTAATGAAAGGATGGCATTGGAATAGCTTAGAAGCAATAAGTAAAATTAACTTCTGTATCAGCCTAGCTGATATCATATCCATAAATCATGTTTATTAAAACCAAGTAACACATTTTCTTACATTTGTGTTTATGTTAAAGAAATGCATTTCTCAAATCTCGCAAGAATTCGAGATAAACAGTTTTGGAGATAATAATTTTTTAATTTATGATAAGTTACACAGAAACTGTGCATGTAACGTTAAAGATAGAGAACACACATTTTTAAAATTGTAAAATATTAGCCATGTTTAACTCAAATATTAAACTTTAAATTTAAATTATGAGCTTTATCGAAGTTTAATGTTTTTTGTTCAAATGCACAATAGAATCGTAAGTAATTACTCAATACCTTGGAAAAACTGTCCATTACTAAAATGCCTGCTTAAATATCTTTGGATCTGTTAATGCTTGCTTTAATCTTTTTGGATCTATTGGATATATCATGTTACTTAAAAATGTTACTGGTGCCTTAGTAAAAGACAGTAAATGTGATAAACTACTCATTGGTCAGAATTCAAGTGTATACAAGTCAATATACACTGAACAATGTCTATGAGTCTATGAGCATACATATAACTACTCAAAGAGTAACTTTGTACAAGTGAAAATACAAACTAAACCCAGTATAAATTAATTTAGTCCAGTGTATTGATTTTTAAAATCAGTTAAGTTAAACAACAAATATTTATTGTAAATCTAAAACCTGGAGTTACAATGGCGGCAGCTCAAAATTTAGTACAGAAGAAGTTCGATACAACATACCTTTTTCAGGTCCATACAAAAAAACTCCACAAAGACATAAAGCGCATAAATTCGCCGTAAGATAACAACATTCCCATTAAAACTTTACAAATGAAACTTAAGGTATTTCGGTACACAATAATAACAAATATCATCGTTTCACAAAATCTTTATCGTTAATATAGTAACGCTTATTAACGCGGTTGTCTCGGGTCAGAATTTAAGAACACCATTTCATTTAACAGAAACTTAAGATAATTAGCATAATTAAACACTTCAAATGTTTAACAATTAGCAGCTATAGAAATTTAAAAAATACTTTTTCAAAGTTACCAGGAGACTAAATGGTTTGAGGTGACAATTTCTTAGAGGCGAACCAATTCTTCCATTCCGCATAGTTGCTAGTTGACAACATCAAATATATGAAAATAACAAGTATGAAATCCTAATTTCCAATATAGCAACCTGTTCGATATATTGTATAAGATTTTCAGTATTTCAGTGATGCATACTTCCTGCCACAGAGTTTCTTATAATGGAGTTGTATCATTTTATGAGTGTAGTATAAGCACTCTGATTAAGAAAGATTTTTCAAAGGTATCTTTTAATTTAAAAGTAAAAATACGTTAACATGTACGTTAGAAACCTTTCGTTAGCTACAATAATTTACTGTTGCGTGCGTACGGGTTCGCACGCAACAATACAAATCTTTCTGGACAAGTTTAAGACAACTATTCTGAAAATATGTGTCGCCTTTTGCTTTTGTTTCTTTTTGGCAGGAAGAGCGGGGAGGGCCAAGGTGCTGACTGCTGAAAAAATCCTGTGATACTGTGATTAGCATTATGCTTATTATGCTGGTTGTATCATTAAGTATTATTGTGCATTTTATATTGCATTAAGGAAAAGATAAAATGATCGTAAATATTTTAGTTTTCTATGACAACAAACTTGCTTCAGACAAAGTTTTTTCTGAAGCATTGAAATTCATTGCGTCCATGATCATGCTGGCATACCATTAAGAATAATAAACTACATTTAATAGAAATAATTATTGGTGTAAATGTAAGCCATATGAAAGTGATAATTATGTACTAAGCTGGGTTGTATCCAAATGAATATGAACCATCCTGATTAAATGTATTATCAATTAACGGTAACACCTGATTTTAGGAATGAAATTCAGAATTCATTTTCTTCCATAAAGATAAATTTCATATTTACTGACAAAATATTATAACACAGTTAAAGTTTTGTCAAGCAAATAAAAATAAACGTCATATTTCAAATGTAGTATTTTTCGTAATTTATTTTGAATGATAGCAAATTTTTTAGGAATATTTCTTTAAATTCCCACAATTTTATCGAAAACATTCGGCATCATTTCCCCGAAATTGTTTTACAGATAAAAATTATCTCTTCAAATTTTCGTAAAATATTATGTTTTGATTAAAAGAAAACATTGCTCTGAGAATTTGGAAATTATATTGTTTTTAGTATTGTTTTCTATTACAATAATAAATTATTGTAATAGAAAACACAGTTTATTGCAAGATGATTCCCAGTAAAAGGTAGCTTGTTCTAAATTTGGAGGAATGAAAAATAATCTAACACATATTCTTTCTTTCAAGATTTAACAAGCAAAATTATGAAATAATGCAAATACTCTCATAGTGCGATTAAGATACGGCGTTTCAAATTTATCAGCCCCTGAATCAACCAATGAAATATCAAGTAATAAAACTGGCAATTCTTCGAAAAATATTATATCCCACCAATGGCCGTGTGGTAAACCCGCTGAAGGCTAACAGTTTGAAATTGGTTCATCTTCGGGTGAATTGGCTACGTAGATGAGAATTTTTGGAGTTTTCCTCATTTATAATTTAAAGATGACCAATTTCTCTTGACAGGAACAGTTTATCTTGAAAAACTGTCCTCAGGTGGAATGCTTTATTGCAATCTAAACAAGACTTAAAGAACATCATGCATATTTTTCATTTAAGGAAAAAAACATCTGAAGCGAATAAAATTGGTGCGTATCTGGGTTTAACTAGGCACGTATCTGGGTTTAACTATCATTAAATATTCAGATAAACTTGCATCGGCTAATTTTGTGAGTTATAGGTCAGTTAATGATTTAAAATAAAAAAACACAAATTTACTCTTTTCGTCCAAAATACTTCACTTACAATTGCCATGGCACAGTTTTTCAGTTAAAGACTAAAAAAATAGTAGATAGGATATTTTTATCCATGTAAGAAAGTATTTTAAAATCCATTATAACTGCATCAAAGCTGTCAATAAAATAGCAATTGACTGAATAAAGGCTTTTATGCAATGGTTTCCTTTTTATTCACAAAATATGGATACAATAGTCATTTGTATTGGTCAGATTAAAAGAAAAGAACGAAATTTGCTGTTTCCGTTTTCTAAGGCTGATGAAATCTCTGAGAAAAATAAAATCTCTGCTAAGTATTTATAAGTGCCTAAATGCGAACTAAAAGCTCACCAGCGGCTTAGCGGTAAAAGCATAAAACAGTGGTAGTACGGTTCAAGGCTCGTGTCCCGACTAACGGGCTAGCTGCAATGGGCGCTTTCGTGTTTCCCATGTGTAACGTAGATGTCTTCAGATTTCGTATTCAGTGACTTTCCATTCAAGAAACACTTAGAAGGTATAAGGATCATTTACGACTTACAAGAGTTTATGACGTAGATATCCTACGTGCACTACTTCCATGTCTCAAAAATTTTTCTTAGCTTCCGTAAACGTCTGTTTTTGCTGTGCCTTTTAACTCTAAAAATTAATCAAAATATTTTTACCAATTTTCTAAAAATTAAATAGTGTACATAGTTTTAATTAAAATTCATAGATTCTTGTTATCAGTTTCATTGCCTCTAGGTCGTAAATCATTGGAGGCGCATGAAATTATTTAAATTCTCAAAACTAGGCAAACTTTTACTGTTAGCAAATACTTAACGCAAAGAAACACTACGAGCTTGTTGTACACCGTAAGGTGTTAGATGTTTTACATCTTACTGTGCTTGCACGCTGCAGAATGCTTTCACATTAATCATGAATCATTATATTTTAATTCTTCTTTTTATTGTCAGTAATGTGTAATTTATTATTATGGTGTTTTGGTAAATCCAGTAAATCTTATTTAAAACTTTTTTTCCGCAAAACTCTTGTACAAGAGTTTAGTAAAACCAAAGTGAAGGGCTACTGAAATAATTTGCCTTATCTAGAGCAGCAAGTTAATAACAAAAATTTAAGAAACCTTGGGTTAAATTATGAAACCTATTTCGGATGAATTTCAGGAAATCGAAGTGAATCAATAATTCGAGAGGAAAGACTGTTATCTATTCCAAATATTCTTTCAGATTCTGCATTTCTTTATGACGCAGAATCTAAGTAGTTTATTCCACCCTTTCTATTTAATGACCCTTATAGTTTGCATTCTCCATTTATTTAAAAGGAATTCTTTTTTACTTTCTCTGCGAATTTAATCCCATTTCCTCAAACTGCTTGCCTAACTCTCGTTAACGGTCAATTTCATATGTTAAATGTTGTCTAAATGACAAGAGCTCAGAATAGTATCGTTATGACCTCAAGAAGAATTTCAGGTATATGTAGGATACTTATCTGAACTCAAAGAAGATGATTGCAGGATATCTTCTCTACTTAAAACTGTCTTCTGTCCGCACATTAATATTATATTTTGAAGTTAAGTCTAATTACTCTCATGACGTATTGTATGAACTACTGACGATACATTTTTCACTGTACCCTATAAACGAACAACAATGAAATTGAGACTTTTTATCTTCTTTTCCCGACATATGTATGTTACACATACATGTTAACTACTAAAAATAGCTGTAACTACTAAAAATATATCATTTTAGTACTTTGTTATACACTGTAAACCAAGGAACAATTTCGCAATTGAGTCTGCTAATAGTTATAAAATTTATGACTATTTCACATGAGAAGAAACAGCAACTGGCGAGTATAGATTGCTGACAAATAATATGTCAGATGTATTTTAATAAATAAAGTTTAAAATTTTTTATTAAGTAATAGAATCATTAATATATCAGTTTCGTGTTTTAATTTTGCGATGATATTTTATTTGTATTCATATAGCCTAAAATTACTTATTCTGCCTAGTGTTTTGTTCAGCAGATGAGCAACGTATAGAAAGTATTTTATAAATTTCTTTATTTGTGCTAAAACCGCTCATAATTTAGTTTAAAAAAATGGGCATTAAGTAGTCAGTGAGCCACTGAAAGCGAGTAGTTTTAGAGGTTGCAAGCAGATGCCATTATTAAAACAAGAAGTTATTACGACTATCAGTCATTATGGAAGTGATATATATTCAGCAAGCACTGATTATATAATATCTACGAGATGGTACGAATATATAAAAGGTCCCAAACCTATTGGTATTCATATATGTGAAATATGATGGAGAAACACAATAGTCAACTCCATTTTTGTACAAAACATTATTTCACTTGAACTCTTTCCATACACAACCAGCTGCAAGCTCATTTCAAATGTATTGCTTTTGCTTCTTTGTTCCTCTCATTCTATTGTCTTAGAGGGAATAGAATTAGAGAACACAGCATAGATCGAAGATTCTTCCAACGATACCTATGCAACGTCGCGCATCAGAATGAGCAGATTTGAAATGACTGACATTATAGAGGGTAATGGGAAAGGTTCGCAAAAGAATGAAATATGGCGAGTTACTCATCGCATTTATTCATTGCATTATTTATACTTCGATCAATAAAATATTCATGAATTCGAACCAAGGCGAAATATTTCGAATGCAAAATATGTTGAAAATGTAGATATTTTGTTTATTTCTTACCGAAATAATAATCGTAATATATATATTCCTACAGCATCCGTATTAATCAGAATGGAATACAATTTTAGCCTTAAACGCGTACGATACAGAATCCACAGAAATTTTATCCTTAAATTCAAGCAATTTAAAACTTATAAATTGAGGATACATCACACACTCCAGTGCTAGATTATTGAATAATAAATTAGCATTATTTTAAGGAAATGTTAAGTTTATGAATTTTCAAGCATTCTCAGTGAAATAAAATATTGCTTACATTTACTGATATTTCCGGCATTTGTTATAATTAACGTATTCATTTATTGATTTAATGATATATGTATCATAAAGACGCATTCAGTTATTTACTTTCAGTAACTCTGTAGGGTTTATATTTATTTTAACTAACATTTATTTTAAGTTTAAACTATCTTTCCTGTCAAGCATTACTTTCCCCTGGAACTGCCAATGCCAGAGTATGTAAATTTTAGTAGAACGCGCAAGGATTCAAATTATCAGCGGAAGTATTCTGAGTTAAATAGAAAGGAAACGAGTTCGAGGTGTGCTGTTCGTACTTCACGAGCGCGGAGGTAGTTAGCCTGAAACTGAAGAACCCCGCGTTTCGGCCTGTGTGCTTGCCTTGGAGAATTGTTAATCGTTCAACGTGATATTCAACGTTTGCTGACTTAGCAGCGGTATTGTAAAACGCGGTGAGGGTAGTTACTTTTAGAGAGCCTCGTAGTTAGAGTCTTGTTAGTATTTTCTTTTCAGGTTCTTATTTTTATTTTACCGCCGAGTCGGCGTAGTTTGTGAGCGTCAAGAGCACGCAATTGTAACTTCTTAAGTTGAATAAAAAGGGATTTAAACCCTTAGCAAGACTCTGTCATTTTTCCAGTCACCTCTTGGTTGCGTGCAAGTTGAAGGCGCGCAACTCTAAACTCACTTATGGGATTATCACATGTAACCACTCTCAATGCTATAAGAAACTTTTTAAACAAACCTTTTATATTGAAAAAAATTAGTTCAATTAAAAGCACTTTTCCTGGCTAACAAAGAGTTGATAAATTGAAGTAATTGATGTTAGGATAAATAGTCGGTAACAAAGCGCAACATGTATAATTGATAACAGTGGTCTTAGAAATTTTACACGGCCCACGAGTATATTTCGATTTTGTATTTGTTGTAAATACGATGCTTATAGTTTTATAAATATAGCGGTGCTTATCTTCTTTATATATATAAGCGGCTAAAGTGTGTGTCGCCGATAGTTTATTGTTGCCACTCGGAAAAATGAGCGCGTAATTTAACGTTTCCTCAGTTTTTAATTAATATCTCGGCTAATTAAAATCCCAAGAAGACGCGAATGGTCAAAATGGCGTGCCACGGACCTGCGGAATCCAACGCTGTGCTTCGCTAAGCCCGGGAGTCAGCGGTTTCGGAGGAGATGATGTTACTTCACCCCATATATATATGCGGCTTAAGTGTCTGTTTGTCGCCGATAGTTTATTGGTTGCTTGCGTAACTGTACTAGCCAATGGGCTGAAGTTGCCACGGCACAGGGTTCCCGTTTCAATTTAGAAGTAGACAATTTCCTGTAAAACTCGCCTTTCCGATGACCATCCATAAGTCTCGGGGCCAAACGCTTAAACATGTTAGCATATTTTTACCTGAAACTGCATTTGAACACGGTCAGCTTTATATTGCCTGTTTAAGAAATCGTGAAAGAACGGACGTAACATTGAAAATAATGGATTTTCCTCTGCAAGGCGAGCTGAAAAATGATGGAAAGATCTACACAAGAAATGTTGTGCACAAAGAGATCTTTGACATGTGAATTAACATTTCATTAGTTAAATCACTTTTATTGATTGAGCTAGCGGTGGCTCTTAAGAAATGTACCGCCATTGGTTTCCTTCATTGCACTCTACTTTTAAGCGATTAAGCAAGTAGAAGGGGGTACCCTGTGGGGCAGTAAGCAAAGGGGCGTCCTCCCCGCCTGTCCTGGATAATTCAGTTTAAATTAGCAGACACATTTGCACAAATCCTTTTAATTACAATTTATAATATCTAGAACAGCGGTCATTTCGTATGACCGCCGGTCGTTCTAGTAGCTTTATAAACATAGAGATAGAGACTGCGCTTAAACGCTAGTGTTGAAGGAACAAGGATAGGATGAATAGGTTGGGGCTTTGCTTTGGTTACCTCTGTACTTGTTTACCACGTGATCGAGGGAAGATGGAAGAAATTCCTACCGTCGCGTACAATCAGTAAATTTAGTTCGCCACACAGCAATTGGTGGAGCTTCAGCATCTAATTTATTCGTTGTTTTTTTTAATCCAGTTGATAATTCTGATACATAATATTTTTCTTCAGTCACTAGTTCTTTATCTGAATGAATAGCTATGCAGTTCGTATTGCTGTCTAGTTAAAGACAGGCTAATGTACAGCTTAAAAACTTGTTTAATTATTCTTATTCATAGACTGTCTCATATCATTACCTATCAATTGGAATTGAGCACAACATTTGAATGTTACTTTCATAAGAGAATTCATAATGTTAAATTGAAGTTGAAAATTAAATTATGATGGGGATTTGGATTACGATATTAAAATTCACAAATTATATCTTTTACAAAGGAATGAAAAAAATTGACGAAGAAGGAAAAACGTATTTCAAGATAAATGAAAACTTAGGTACTTTTGTGATGTTTTGCTTAATAAAACTGTGTATTTTATTTGTAATCATGCGAAAAGAATTGTATGATTTTTCTCAAAGCTTTATCAGAATCGAAATATCATCAAGTGCAAGTTGTAGCAAGAAATAAGGGAATTTAAGTTATCAGGTTCAATTTTCCGTCTTACTTTCTTCGGGAACATGCAAGGACCTGACTCGGAACAGAGAGCTTACTAAAGCTATGTTCAATCACTGTGGGAAGTAGACAGGATACACAAGAAGGGTATACAAAACCCTTTATTTTTTCTATATTTACAATAACTTCCGTACTTCGGAATACACAGACCCACTACTTGTGGTCTAAACGTAAAAATATAAAAATAAAACTAAACTCTAATTTAACTTTAAAATAATAAACGTGGAAGATTGGCCTTATATTAACAGAAAGCCGTATGTAGTACAGAGAACTGTGAACACTACAATACGTTTAAAAATTATCAAGAGGATTAAAACCTCTGGCCTGGAAGGCAACCAGCAACTGAGTAAAACTTCTAAGGTAAGCGGCCTGCTTCGACTAACTGCTTCCTCTCTCTCGCTTGGCAAAAAGCCACAACTTAAATACTTGGCGTTCGCCAGACAAACTTTGCATAAATACATTAACGCTTATAATTCTGGCCGGAAGTAGAAAATAAGAAGTGATAGAAAAGATTTAAAATAAAATAAACGTTAGTAAAACTTAAGATCCTTACATACTTCCCGCCAGAGTTAATTAGTTTGAAACTGAGGTCTAAAACGACCTTGTTGAAAACTTTTAGCTCTAGAATCTAACGCGAGGCCAATCTTTTACAAACATTTTTCGCTAGAAACTAGAAATTTAAAAGAAAGAAATTTGTTTTTACAATAGCAGCTCCCAGGACACACAATTTTTTTCATCTGTACTGCATTTAAACAGGAGCTTTTATTCAAATCTGGTTCCTTCCAGAGATCTGGAAGGAAAACTAGTTTAATGAAATGTTACACAATGAAATGGCAAGTAACATGCATATTTATATTTCTCTTAACATTCTTATTTCATTCATGACTATTTTAATTATCTCTCCCCGTGCTCTCTGACATGTGTTGTAAAAGAACACCAAACACGAATGTGTTTATGTCTATGTGTTCAACACTTCCTCCTACAATCAAAACACTAACGTGTTAACATTCAACATACCAAGACCTCGTAACACACCCTAATTTCAACTCTAAACCCTGAGGTACTATTCTAAAAGTGGCTAACTCTGAAGTGTAGCGTCAGAGAGCCTAACTACATCATTCAACCTCTAACACATATTCACCATGATTTAGTCTTTTTACAGTCACACGAATAAAAAAATTTTAACATTACTTTCACTTTTACCATATCACGGTATTTCTTAACATTTAAAATAACAGTTCACATTGTATATAAGAACATATTAACATGCCGTTAATTTTACACATTTGAAAACATACATTAGTAGTACATTGTTAACTTCTATTCTTTTCAAAGAAAGTGCCAATTCTTTCTACATTGAAATAATACATTTCAAAAAGTCTTTCAGACTAAAACTTCTTTCTTGCCAGAATGTTTTAAATAATATTTATACAATAACTTTTTACAATATTTAAGTCTTTACATATTCCTATTATACATCAACTTTAGTTTTACGCGCGAGTAATTGAAAAACATAATACCAAAATCGGTAACAACTCATTTCTCGCCCTTTTGGCGATAAAGGTAGACCTCGCATGAGGTAAAACTTCTTGAAATCTGCCACTTGCAGTAAGAATGAAAGATTAACTTAAGTTTGCAAAGTAACATAAAATTTTACTTATCTTTGTGATATTCGGACATTCTTTTCTGGGCCCAGTCCTGAAAGGTAGTGCAGATTGTTGTTTGATTTATCCTCCTTCTTGTACGGGCTCGCCCTTCAGTGCCTTCCTCTAGATGCTTTCTTTTTTCTCCAGTTCGGTCACCCTTGTATACCTTCTTTTTCGCCTCTGCGTGTGGTCTCGGCCGTTTGATGGCAGCTGGTCTTGGCGGAACCGGGAAACTTCTTCCGTGTTCCTGCTTGGACCTCGTTGCTGGCCGTTCAAATTTTCCTTGTAACTTTTCCTCCGACGCTGATGGCCCTTCCGCATTTCGGCGACATTTGCTGCGTAGAGTCCTGTCCGATGAGTAGATCTTCCGTTTTAGAGCCAGGTTATAGTTGCCGTCATTTCTCCTGGCTCTCTTTGCATACGTGGTCCTTCTCCCTTCTTCATTCTGGGGGTGGTCGTGCTCTCTCTTTTCTGGTCGGTGGAACGGTTTCTTTTTCTTGTTACCTTCAATTTTCCAACGGGGAAATTTTCTTTTCAATTGCTCCTGCCTCCTAATGGCTTGCCCTTGTGATTGTCGTTGTTCCACCTCTGGAGCTTGTGCCTGCAGTGCCTGCCGTGCCGGATCCTGCAAAAGATCTTTGAAAATTTTCATTTTATTACGATCATAGTAGGGTTTGATTTGATCAATGTTTGCGGAGCAGGTTTCACCATTTCTACCTTTTAACACTACTACAGCGTGAGTTATTTTTTCTATGACATATGGTCCTTCAAATCGTGGAAAAAATTTGGCAGTTTTATCTTCTGGTGCTGAAGAAAGTGAATGCTTAATTTTTAAAACTTCATCCCCTACTTTATAAGTTACTCCCCGTCGTTTCAAGTCATAATATAGTTTTTGTTTTCTCTGTGCTACTTCCGTATTCTTTTTTGCTTCTTTAATTAGTTTTTCTATATCACCCATTTTAAATTCTGGGGCTCTTTGTTGCACATAAAATAATTTATCTAACGGCGTTATAATCTTTCTGCCTAAAAATAACTCAGCAGGAGTTTTTCCCGTTGTATCATGTTTTGCGGTCCTAAGGGCGAAAGCAAATTCATTGACATAGTTATCCCAGCTTTTATGAAAATTTTTAACATAACTACGGATAATTTTCACTATATTTCTATTGACCCGTTCCGCTATATTTGATTGCGGCCGATACGGGACCATTTTTAAATGACGTATGCCCAGTTTTTGGCACATGTCTTCAAATACATTACTTACAAATTGAGGACCATTATCCGATATAACTTTTAGGGGCAACCCGTATTTTAAAATATATTTATTTAAAATAGAATCAGTAACTAATTTCGCGGAGGCTCGTTTTAAGGGAACAATTTCGGTCCATTTACTTAAATGATCAACCTTAACAAGGAGATAGCGACTTTTATTTAACTGACTTTTTGGGTAAGGGCCCAATAAATCGATGCCAATTATTTCATTTGGAAAATCGGATTTAATACTATTTAGAAACCCGGCCGGGCGGAAATTAATATAATTAACTGCTTGACATGTTGGGCAGGACTGGACATACGCCCTTGTTAACTTTTGCAGTTCAGGAAAATAGACTGCCTCTCGTACGCGTTGGATAGTTTTTCGAATACCATCATGAGAAGCTAAAGGGCTGTCATGGAGCTCCTGCAGGATATTTAATCTAAGACTAGCTGGGATAACAGGTCGAAATTCGTTGTTGGAATTCGTAGTTTTTGTATAGAATAATAGACCATCTATTAGTTCGTAATGGGCCGCCCTATTTCTTATCGCCACAATATCTTCGTGGCTAAAATTTTCAGGATCCTTTAAATACTCATAAATGCTTCCAAACTCAGGATCCTTACCCAGTTCGGTTATTACAGTTTCTCGGGAATTTATTGTACATGCTGTGAGCATTGCCACCTTTACGGTATTACCTTCTTCATCTATTTTAATTCTGGATAGGGCATCTGCTACGATATTTTCCTTTCCGGGGGTATGCTTGATTACCAGATTATATTCTTGTAGCTTGAGTGCCCATCTTATTAACCTTGGGGATAAGTTTTTCCCTGAGTACAATCTAGTTACCACCGCATGATCAGAGTAAACTGTTATTGGCGCCTTTCCAAAATAGACTCGGAACTTTTGCACTGCTAACAGAACTGCAAGTGCCTCTCTCTCGGTCGCGGAATAGTTTCTTTGTGTTTGATTTAAAGTTCGGCTAAAAAATGCCACGGGCTGCTGATTTTGCGAAAGTACCGCTCCTACCGCATAAGCATCCGCTGAAATTTCTAAATTTTCATCCTTTTCAGGAAATTTCAACACAGGGGCTTGCGTTAATGCTTGTTTTAATTTTTCGAAAGCACTATTGGCTTCGGCCGTCCACGAGAATCTTACCTTTTTTCTTTTTAATTTTAACAGTGGTTCAGCAATAGCTGCAAAATTTTTTATAAAGGACCTATAATATGAACAAAGTTCTAGAAACGAAGAGTGCTTCTTCGCCGTGTTTGGAGTCGGATACTTTTGTACAGCGATTATTTTTGATTCGTCTGTCTCTATTCCTTTCTGAGATATTTTGTAACCTAAATATTTTAATTCAGGGGCTGCAAATTTGCACTTTTCGACATTAACTTTTAGACCGGCCTCATTTAATAAAGCAAACACTTGTCTTAAATCCTGTACATGTTGGTCGAGATTATCACTAGTAATAATGATATCATCTAAATAGATAAATGTGGACTTTCCAAGAACAGGTCTTAACACAATGTCCATACATCGCTGAAATGTTGCCGGCGCCCCTGAAAGGCCAAACGGCATACGCAAAAATGCATAAGTGCCAGACTTGGTTATAAAAGCAGTCTTAGGCACGTCCTCAGGCCTAACCCCTATTTGAAAATAACCAGTCGTTAAGTCTAAAGTCGTCATATATTTGGTGGATGTTATGTTCCTTAGAATTTCTTCAATAATAGGTAACGGATATACCGGATATTTAGTTATGGAGTTTAATTTACGGTAGTCAATTGCGAATCTCCACCTTTTTGGATGTGTCAAAGGATAGTCATTATTTTTCTTACATAAAACCACCGGGCTAGCATAACTACTTGAGATGCGCGTTATGATCTTTTTACGTAGCATATCGGTGATATGCCATTCTATAATTTTTTCCTTATTCTTATCATACCGGTATGCTTTGTGGCGAACTGGCATTGAATCTCCGGTGTCAATACTATGATTAGTAACCTGAGTAAATCCTGGAATATCACTAAATAACAAAGCAAATTCACTTACCACTTGTCGGATTCTTCCTTGCTCGTCATTAGGCAGGTGGTCAAGATTTAACATCGGCGGTTCAGCCTTTTCTGCACGAACTGGTTTCATCGTCAGCTTAAGGGACGCTTCATTAAAATCCAGCGTTGCTTGTGCCTCTGAAAGAAAATCTATTCCTAAAATTCTATGTGCTTGCAGATTCTTTACTATAAAATACATCACCTTTACTTGTTCGTCCTTGATACGGACATACAGCGGTACTTTACCTATACACTTACATTTTTCTCCTTGCGCCGCTAACACTGTCGTATTATCCGAATTATATATGCGGTATTTCCGAAAATACTTCCTAAAAATATCTTCTGCCACACAGGAACACTGCGCGCCTGTATCCAGGAGTGCGGTGGCTGGGATATTATTCACCAACACTTCAATCTTCGGAAGAGTCAAATTTTTCACCATTACTGTATTTAACTTGAAGGAAGAGGGGTTTTCTTGGCCTTCGGATTTCTGCACCCTCTCGTCAGCAGAAATCCGTTTTAGTTTAAATTATTTTTCATTTCCGTGCTTTCCTTCTTTTTCCACTGGCCTTGAGACTTTTTTCCTGGATTGCTATTGAACTGTCGACGTTCGCCGGCTGTTTTTGAATGCTCGGGTTTCCTTCCCCACTGATTTGCTTTGCTTCCGTAGCCGTGTGCTTGAGTTTCCTGTAGTCTTGGCGCACCAAATTGGTTTCGCTGTTGATATTGGCGTCTTCTTTCAACGTCCGCCGTTCTTCTACCTTCAAACTGGATCGCTAGCTCAAATAACTTTTCCAGTGTAGTCGGATTTCTTAATTCAATAAAGTCTTGCACTTGGGGCAGTAACCTCGGCAAAATCACTTGAATTATCTCAGGATCCGGACGGTTTCCATACAAGAGTTTGAAGACGTGAATTTTTCTTAAAATAAAGCTTGAGAGGTTTTCGATTCTTTGTTGATATATACTAAAAAGTTCCGTTTCTAATTTCGCACGATCCCTTACAACAGGGAAGGCTTTTAGTAGGGCAGTCTTGAAATTCTCGTTAGTATAGGTGGGACTTCCTGCTTGACCCAAGAGACTTCTGCCTATACATTTGAACCAATTAAGCGCTTGGCCCCTCAAAGCGCTGGTAGCTAAGGTAACTTTTTGAAATTCGTGCACGGGGTAGAGCATGAAATGGTCATCCAATTTTTCCAAAAAACTGGTTACCGGTGAGTTTCCATTAAATGTTGCTTCTGGTTTCATCGAAGCGCGCATGGTCTGGACGATGTAACCAAATCCTTCCAGGGCGGCAGCTGGCATTTCTGGATTCTGAGCCGCTTCTGCAGGCAGCACAGGTTCTTCTTGAAACTCGGCCATGGTTATTCTTCTTCGTTGGGCGCCACTATCAAGTTCAATGTTCCGTCTTACTTTCTTCGGGAACATGCAAGGACCTGACTCGGAACAGAGAGCTTACTAAAGCTATGTTCAATCACTGTGGGAAGTAGACAGGATACACAAGAAGGGTATACAAAACCCTTTATTTTTTCTATATTTACAATAACTTCCGTACTTCGGAATACACAGACCCACTACTTGTGGTCTAAACGTAAAAATATAAAAATAAAACTAAACTCTCATTTAACTTTAAAATAATAAACGTGGAAGATTGGCCTTATATTAACAAGAAGCCGTATGTAGTACAGAGAACTGTGAACACTACAATACGTTTAAAAATTATCAAGAGGATTAAAACCTCTGGCCTGGAAGGCAACCAGCAACTGAGTAAAACTTCTAAGGTAAGCGGCCTGCTTCGACTAACTGCTTCCTCTCTCTCGCTTGGCAATAAGCCACAACTTAAATACTTAACGTTCGCCAGACAAACTTTGCATAAATACATTAACGCTTATAATTCTGGCCGGAAGTAGATAATAAGAAGTGATAGAAAAGAATTAAAATAAAATAAACGTTAGTAAAACTTAAGATTCTTACAAAGTATAAACATATACATTTTTTTCTCTATGTTTTAAAGAAAACTTTAGTAGATAAAAGAAAGAGATGTCATTATTTAAATTAATTTTTTTAACACTCGAGAACCTTTTTTAGAAAACTTGGAAATTTTATAATTTGTTTATTTGAACTAAAATTAACTTATTTAATAGTAAACTTATTTCATAGTGAAGTTATTTAATAGTGAAATTTATTTAATAGTGAACACTGAGTTAAAAACTAAATGGCTTAATTATTTGAAATTAGTGTTGGTTTAAAAATTTAATATTTAGCCGTCAATACATTTGAGTTATAAAATGTAGCCAACTGAAATTTCTTGTGCACTTACCTTTATATTTTATATATTCCTTTGAGTTATTTTTATTATTTTCAGTTTTATGTTTTGCTCAATGTTGACAAATAAAAAGTATTTATGGATGAACTACAAATAACTATCACAATATTTTAAGTAAAAGAAACCTACATCCCATTGTAAATACATAGTAATATTAACATCATATTATCTAATAATATATCTTCATTTCTACTTTTCTGCATCTTAAAACTTGCTAGCAGTTGTTGTTGTCCACTACTGCTCCCTAGGCCTTAAAACATTCAGTGCTGCTGGAACTGCTGTCTAGGTCGTCTGCTACAGTTTGAAAGTCTTCCCAATCGTAACCACCAGATCGTTTCGGCCACCAGATCGTCTACCTGTCTCTGAGATCTTCTTTCGCACTGCGCAGTTGTATTGTACAGCTCGCCTTTCTGTAAACGCTAATTATAACTTTCGCAATTTGCGTTTTGCTGCGTTATGCTCTAATGTTGAAACTGCTGAATAAATATTCAAGATTTGCAGATCACTCGCAACTGATGTGTTCTTAATTTTCATTAATTTAAATTTAAGATACCGCGACGCAACATAAAATTTGGTTCGTCAAGCCGGAACTTCGAGGAAAAGGTGCGCTTATGAATAGGAATTCTACGTCTTCATAACGTAGTTGATAACTCACTTTCGGTTCACATGTCTCAAGATTTACGCAATGGATGCAGTGTACGAGGTGAGTGAAAACTTTAACGCATCTTAACTGCATTTGACATTTCTTTATTGCTGCTTTATTGTAATTAAAGTATTAGTAAAATCGCGAATTTAGATTTCAAAATGTCAGATACAGTAAAAAAAGGGAAGATAATTTTGAAAACACAGTTAACGAAATTCATTGAGAAAATATATTATGATAGCTTAGATAATGCTGAAGCAGAATTAATCTTAGCAAAATGTAAAACCTCTAAGGAAGGTTTAAAATCTCTATTTAACGAAATTTATGCAAATTTTGATAATGATAAAATAGACACTTTGAGGATGAACAGTCGATTTTAGAGAACGTTGAGGAGGTTCAGTCAAAAATTATTCGTAAGTTAAAGAACGACAAAGTCGTAAATGAAAATGGCGACAAACTTGTCGTGCCGGAATCAATCACTGAAAGTCTAAAGTTACCAAAATTATCTTTACCCACATTCAGCAGAAACTTTGCTGATTGATAACTTTTAAAGATTTATTTAACGCTACGGTTCGCAGCATTCCAAATCTTCCTGGACTCAAAAATTACAGTATTTAAAGGGCTCTTTGAAAAATGATGTTTATCGCATTATTCATTCAATTCCCATAGCTGATCAAAATTTCAGTATTGCTTGGAATTTGCTAGAAGAGAGATTTTCTAATAAAAGAGAACAAATATTTGCTTTTATTTAAGAGAATTCTCAACGTTTCACAAATACAAACGGAATCTTCATCCTCGATATTAACTTTAGTGGATAATGAAAACGAAATAACTCGTTCGTTGAAAATATTAGATCAAAAGATACATAATTTTAGTGATACTTTGCTATTGTACATTATTTTGCAAAAACTTGATGTTTCGACAAAGTTGTGTTGGGTGCGTCACTTGAAAAACGAGGAAATTCCAAGGGTGACTTAATGGAATGTTTCAAGAATTATGCTAGAACATTGCAGAACAGTAAACCTTTAATTAATAAAACACATTTAGCCCGGAAGCACAAGTATTTGTTTTGAAATCGGAAATAAAAACAGAACACAATTTGGGTAAGGTTTTTCCAAGTTTGTGAAAACAGTAATGAAAATCACCATTTTGGAGCTCATGCTAATTGTAAAAGCAGTCATGTACTTTTATGTACTGCTTTAATATGGGTTCAGGACTCAAGAAATGAATTTATAAATTGTAGATATTTAGTATATTCAGGTAGTGAAAAATTATTCATTCGTCGGGAAACAGCTACCAATTTAGGATTAAGCATAAAGGATTCGAAGATACTAGAGTCATGCGTAGGAACTTTCAATAAAACTACTGGAGAAGTCGACTTGTTGGTTACATCTCATTTTATAGGTGGTTACATCTCATTTTATAATAATACTAGCTACAGACTTTCTACGTCCGTTTACATAATAGACAAAATTACATGAAAAATTCCAAGTGTAACATTACCTTTTAATTTATATGAAAGCTTCCAAGATGAAGTTACTGATGTTGCTCTACTGAAGGTATTAAGTGGATATTTAGCGCTCCCTCAGAGCCTCATTTTGGAGGATTATGGGAAGCTGCAGTCAAATATACAAAGTGACATCTCAAGCGTAGCGTAGGTGAACAACTTTTGACGCAAGCAGAATTTACGACATAGATAGCTTAAACTAAAGCTTGTTTAAACTCGCGACCTTTGTGTCGAATGTCTGAAGAAGCCTCAGAAGTTTACGCACTTACTCCGCGCCGGTTCTTAATTGGTACCCCGCTAACTGCCTTAGCTCAAGAAAGTTTACACGATCTAAAAATTCCCATATTACAACGCTGGAAGCTTGTTGAGAAAATATTTCAAAGCTTTTGGAAAAGATTTTCGGGTTCGCGGTTCGGTAATATTCGCTCCCCCGCCAGATCTCCTGACCTGAGTGTCCCAGACTTCTTCCTTTGGATCACTTGAAGCATAAAGTTCTTAGGTGGCCGAAATCCACGAGGCTAGGGTTTCTGGGCCGAAACTCTATTTCCGACTATGAAAATGTTTTATGTTGAAAGGTAAAAACGATATTTCAAATTGTAGTAAAAGATCGTACAGTAATAATAATGAGCATAATTCAGTAGGAAAACGGTGATTATATTGACCCAGATAATGTAGTAGAGAGACAGGAAAGTCGAGGCTAGAATGAACATGGGCGATGCCGTTTCAGGCGTTGTAGACGAAATCACGTGATCAGGAGTCATAGAAAACTTAACTATTGGCTGATTGAAAGAGGAGGCGAAATCACCAGAATAGGAGAAAATCACAGGCTTTGTCGAGAGGGAATAGAAACCTAGAAAGTCGATAGATGGCGGTACATGAGTGCAAAAATTATGCTAAGCAAGTACAACTGCAAATCCTAAAATTACGGTTTTAGTTTATTTAATTATGGCAAAGCACACTAGGGCTATCTGCCTAAGGGGAGGGATGCCTTCGTGTTCTCTAAGGCGAACTGGCTCGTATACACGTTACACATGGGGAAAACTACGAAAGCGCCCATGCAGCCAGCCCGTTCGCGGGATTCGAACCTCGGACCGAACTACCAGTGTTCAGCGACTTTACTGCTCAGCCGCTGGTGGGCTCCTAAAATTATTCCAAAAACATAATTTGCATAAAGTAATATAGTCGGGATCATGTACAAGGGAAGGGGAAGACTTTGAGTAGAAAGCATACAAATTAAGAAAAGGAGTAGACAAAAACATCGGGCATGGGAGTAATAGGAATGAAAAAAAAATTAGATACAATTGTGTGAATGGTTTAAGTATCAGAGTATCCAAGATTCTGTTTATAATTATTTATATCAGAGAACTCAGAACTCATTTCCAGTATGATATAAAACTTGTCAATAATATTATTGTAGTTCTTTATTGAATTAATATACTCTTTTAAGATACTTAGAATTATCTGTAACTCATTTTTTCCAAATACAGAACACAATGACGTTATGACATCTATAAAATAAAACATGGCAGATTTGTCCGAAGTTTTGAACTGCTGGCAATATTATCACTATTATTATGACTTTTGCCATTGGCACTTTTGATAATTTGAATGAGATCAATGAGATTAGAATTATTTGCAGAAACAACAGATGGTTTATACACCAATCTGACAGTCCAGGCAATGTTAGATTACCTGGATTTCACTTCGCCTGAGATGCAAAAGATTTCCCGATCAGGGTCTGTGCGAAGGTGACTCCTGTTTTAAGCACAGATCTTTTGGGTTTGCTGATTGGAAATTTAGAGCAGCGTCTATAAGAGGCTTGGGTGTCCGGATTTTCCTCAGTTACAACAAATGGGATTATCCATACTTCTTACTGTGGGCAATCTTCATTATAAAAAATTTCAGCTCAGTTTTACATCAATTAATGGTTCAAAGTATGGTTAAGAATTTAATGAATATCATGTACTATTTAGAGTAAAAACAACTAAGATACTTTTTTTATGAAGTGGTTAAGAGGTTCTATTGGGATTGTAATTATGTCAAAACAAAGCTCTATTGTTTAAAAATATAAGTGATTACTTCTAACCAATTAAGATATGAGCTAAATGTTATTTTTTCATATACTGATAGCGTAACTAATTTTCAGTTTATTTTTTGTTTGGTATCTGCAATTCGTAGATGCATTGGCTTCTTTCATAATTGGCAAGCATAACACAAACATTTAGTTTGAGTACTATTTTTTTGAACTGTACAGTATAATAAATTGTTGTCAAGGGCAACAAATATTGCCAGATATGTTTAACTTCTCTTAAAAAGCATTATATTAGTGCCTGAGATAAAAGGGTCTGTTATACAGGGAACAGATCAAGATAATTATGCAAAACAGATGCTCTGGAATTTCCTTGAATATTTTTCAAGTTGATTTTTGCTTTATATAATCTAAACCTGATATTTATTTGGAATAATTTTAACTTTTCACTTAACTGTATTTATGAAATCCTCTAAAATAACATTTTGTTTTTGAGACATCCATTTTTTAATTCAAATCATATGCAGAGGACTATTTGTTCTTTACCTTTTTCGTAATTATTTTAGGTAACCTTTAACTACCTAGACATCAATACAACAAAACATTTTATAAATTTAAATTAAATATATATATATATATTATAGCTATTTCAATATAAATATTAATAAGATGATGATACTAATAAAGGCTTTGAAGATGACCAGTAATAAAGGATAAAGAAAATTTCAGTTTAAATTCTCATAACATAGTTTTCTGATTTGTATCAGTAATTACTCCAGCTTTCCTTCTATTACTTCAAACTGCTGCAGTATTCAAACATATTGCTACTCTTTAAGCTGTTACATTTTAAAAATATGTTACTACGAAAAGTTGCATTTTGAAGATTTCTTATTCCACTTTCTTAGCTAATAGTGCTTTTTACAATCATATCATTATATCAAAGGTTCCCGATGGGGGTCATTAAAATTTTATAAGGAGTCGGTGATGATCTGGGCATTGATAGCCGAATATGCAGTGGCAATTAATTGGCATAGTCAAGATTCCAGACATGCGCATGTATGCTAAATTTTAGATCTTAAAAGTCATGCAAGAGAAATATCCCAAAATAAACATTGTTACCGAACCAACATTGCTTTTTTCCTCTTCTTACTTAGTATAAGTGGGCTTGAGGCAAGTAAGTAATTTACTATGGAAAACAAGAAACAGTTTGAATATTTCTGATGGAGGGGATTTAAGAATTAAGTAGTTTTATACGAAATGTTAAAAAAATGACATCAATACATACATCACATTAATTAATCATCGTGCAATTAAAATTGAACTTCAAGTCAAAGTCTGTCATTTTGTTTCTGGAAAATTGTTCATATCTGTAAAAATTAAAAATTAAAATAATGCAAAAATTAATAAAACATAAATCCTATAAACCATTTTTTTAAATTTTACTTTATGTTGTTTACGTACCGTTATTTGTATTTTGATTATGCTGCTAGTATATGCTGGTATATAGGATAGAGAAAAATGTAAGTGGGTTCGATGAAGAAAACTTTCTTCTAAAGTTATTTTCAAAGGATTTAATACAAGAAAAAGCTTGAAAACTCATGCCTTACATGTTAAGCGAAATTTTTCAAAACCTAGCATCGCTTTTTTTACCTTTACTAAATTGTATTATATTTATTTTTAAATGTATTATCATATGACATATAATTTTTAAAAATCTTTTTGGTATTTTCTGATTATCCACTCCTCCGCCCCCCATCAAAAAGTCACTAATTGATTGCTGACTTTGGAGACAGATGTTTATTTGGATATCCTTATACCTAATTAAGACACAATAACACGCCGAATAAATACTAATCCAGCAGTCAAACAACAAAAATCAGCGTTATATTTACAAAATTTTCACAGGACTAGTTTCGATGGTTTTACCGGCAAAACCGGTTTTGCAGCTGAAGATGGTGGTTCGGTAAAACCATCGAAACTAGTCCTGTGAAAATTTTGTAAATATAACGCTGATTTTTGTTGTTTTACTGCTGGATTAGTATCCTTATACCTAGTTCAAAAATACATCCCTGCTGCCTACGTTTTCATATAAGACATGCACTTTCCTTGGTTTTTTGCACTGTTCTTTTCCCGTACACAGCTACCTGCTTTCATTGAAGAAAGCAATGGAGAATTCCGGAAACTTAACATTTTGAACAACAATGGCATCAAAATCCTAATATGACACACACGGAAAAAAGTGCACATGATGTTTTTAAGCAAGCCTCACTGTGTTGTATCCGTGCAGAAAGTTAAGTCTGAGATTTCTCCTAAGATGATGATAATTGCAGTATGCAGTTCACCGCTATACTAATAGGCTGAAATTCCCAGAGCAGGGATCATAATCTGCTATCGTACTGGTAAAATGTGTGGTAAGCCGTTTGGGTTGCCATGGGCACACCTAAATTGCCACATAAATATATTTTGGCAACATTGTAGGTTTATATTAATAGAATAAACACTTCGGGGCCGATATAGTTCGTGATCTACTTAATTTTCTTAATATTTTATATTTTTTAATGTTTTGTAATTCTTATAATTGTGTATTTTTTAATAAATGTACCTTTTGATGGGTATGCATATTAATACGAGGGCTATCCAGAAAGTAGATTACGTTTTGGAATAAAAAAATAAACAAAGTATAGGAAACAAATTTTATTATATACAGATGAAAGCCACACTCAAATACTACTTTTCTACATAGTCACCATACAAATTAAGGCATTTATCGTAGCGATGTACGAGCTTGGAAATTCCTTCGTCGAAAAATTCGGCCGCCTGCGCCTTCAACCACTTCGTTACCTCTTCTTGCAGCTGTGCGTCGTCATCAAAACGCTGCATAGCCAGCCACTTCTTCATTGCTGGGAATAGGTGGAAGTCGCTCGGTGCCAGGTCGGGACTGTACGGCGGATGAGGAAACAACTCCCACTTAAAAGATTCAAGAACTTTACGAGTGACATTTGCCGTGTGGGGCCGGGCGTTGTCGTGAATCAACAAGATCTTAGAGCTCAACATTCCTCTGCGCTTTTTTGAATTGCTCTTCTGAGTTTTTGGAGAGTTTGGCAATACCTTTGAGAGTTTATTGTAGTGCCTCTTTCCAGGAAGTCCACCAAAATTACACCTTTTCTGTCCCAAAAAACAGTCGCCATCATCTTCCTTGCCGACATTGTTTGCATGCATTTCTTGGGTTTTTGGGGAGAACTTGTGTGCCCCCACTGCATTGATTGCAATTTCGTTTCACAGTTCACATGTTTCACCCATGTTTCGTCACCAGTAACGATGCGATCGAGTAAAGAGTCACCATCCTTATGGTAAGCGTCCAAAAAGTTCAACGCTGCAGCCATTCGCTGATTTTTGTGGTCCTCTGTCAAGATTTTTGGAATCCATCTTGCACAAAACTTGTGGTAACCAAGCTTTTCGCTGATGATTTCGTGCAACAAACTTCGCGAAATTTGTGGAAAACTCAAAGAAAGTTCCGTTATTGTGAAATTTCGATTTTCACGGACTTTAGCATCGACTTTTTCGAGAAGTTCGGCGGTCACTACGAGTATGCTGGGTCTCCCACTTCGATCTTCGTCGTGAACATTGGTTCGGCCATTTTGAAATCTTATGACCCACTGACGCACCCCACCTTCAGTGATAATGTTGTCCCCATACACTTCACGAAGCTGCCGATAGATTTCTATCGGTTTACAGTTTTTTGCAGTCAGAAACCTTATTACTGAGCGCACCTCGCAGCTCGCGGGATTTTCAATTAACGCAGACATTTCAAACCGTCACAGTATCTGAACGGAGCACAGCACGAACCTCTCACTAGCACGGCTAGATGCAGACTGAGCTGCGCAACGCTCTGACCCCAAGATGGCCGCGCTAGCCCCGCCCCTAGCGGACACAGACGGAAACGTAATCTACTTCCTGGATGGCCCTCGTATAACAAAGTGTACAAATTATATATTTACTTTTTTAAATACCTGTAGATGGCACACTATACTAAAAACAGACCGGTGGACTGTACGCTCTACCAGCACCAGCACATTTTCCTAATAACAAGTACATAAACACTTTGTGATATAAATATTTTTGGCGGCACGGTGCTTGCCTCGTGAGTACATTTTTGTGCTTCTTCGGTGGGTTTCGAGATAATCAGAAAATACCCCCCTTTAAAAAAAAAAAAATAAAACTGAATATATCAAAATATTCATGTTCGGCCAGCAAAATATTTGGTATTCAGCAACAGTATTTGACAAAAATTGCTTTTTAATACGTCTTCCTCTCTTTATTATGTTTTTGTTTCTTCTCTAGTCATTCATTAGCAATAAAATGAACATGTTACTATCAGTAATTATGCTGAGGCTGTTTAACACTAGTAGTTTGACTTGGGTTTGAGTCCATGCAAATGGACTGCCTGCATGTTTGGTTTTTCCCAAGTGTAACAGGGATGCAACCCAGTTTCTCTGAGAAAGTGCATGTACCCTTTTAATCAGTTAGCAATCAAATAGCTTTCTATACCCAAACAACTGATGAAAATGAATATATGTTCTTTTTTTAGGTTTCCACTGATGTTGAAATAGAACTACAAACAGGATCTAATAGATGCTAGTTTAGTTGAACATTGTGAGTGTGTCGACCATTGGTTGTAACTGCATGACCCTGTACACCTCAAGACTACTTCGATATCCATTCAGGATCAGAATGTATGTAAGGTGGACCAGTCACCAAGTGGTGCATTATGAGCTGCATCATAACTTAGCTTGATATGCTGTGGTTGTTAGACGAACTGTGTGAGAAATCCTTCAGTAATGAGGTAAATTTGTAGCAAGTGCTCATGAACTTTTCCGCATCCATGATCCCAAAGTTTTATTACCAGGACATTGGCAAAGTGTATGAACTGCTACTGCAGATGATTGTGAGATCTAATGTTTAATACCATGCGTTGTTTATGTTGGTATGCAGACTGTGAGATCTAATGTTGAGTACCATGCGTTGTTTATGTTGGTATGCAGTGATGAACAGCCGCCAATAGGGAGATAAAAGATGAAATCTGGATGCGCTACTGAAAATGTTTAGCTGAGTGACTCGCTTTTCTTTTTTCTTCTTCTTACTCCTTCTTATAAGGACACTGTTAAAAACTGTCTCACAATTATTGAACGTTCTCTTGATATATATATATGTATATATATATACATATTATGAAAATTCTAATAAATACTTTTCATTATTATTATGTGTAAAATAAATGCGTTCGTTTGCAATTTCGTGTAACACTGGCTTTATGGATTATTAAAAGATTATGATGATGCTGGGCACAACCAAGAAGATAAAGTAAGGAGTAATTTTTCTTTTTCCTTACTTTGGTACTTTCTTGAGGAAATATTTACAACAGTTTGTGTACCTCTTCTAATGATCATGAACAGCAAGAACTGATCACTATGTATATAAGATTACCATAATTAAATTGAATAAAAGAATTCTATGTTTTGCTTTCATGACGTTGTTAAATACCCTAGAAGCAGAGAAATAAGCAGAGAAACCTAATCCGATCTCACCGTGAATTCGCTACAATCAACAACAAGAACTAAGTAAAAACCTGAATTGAGATATTATCCTCCGGCTTTTTATGAGCTTTTTAATCATGTACAAGAACACTCTGTTATTTTCTCTTTTTCTGGATAGCAAAAGAGTACAGTTAGGAGATATCTATTCATTAAATGTTAAATGCGAATGCTCCTGTATTTTTACTTTTTCGGCGTAGCTTTCTCTTAAAACCTGTCGCGCGCAGCATTGCGCAGGGAATGAAACAATTTAATAAAAATTGTACTTAAATATCAAACTGAATACAAAAACCGTAACACTGCCCCCTTCCTAGGGACTGCATGTCCCGGGCAGTACAATCCCTGTATAGGAAGCCAAACTTGGAACTAAGGCATCCATACAATAACAAACATCACATTACAATAACAAACAACATAAACAATAATTGCAATATGTAACTCAAATCAAATACTGTTAAATACTAAATTCAAAATCAAATCAAATACAAATTTAGAAACAAAATGGACATGGTGTTATATTATTTATATTATATAAATTACGTACTACGGCCATAGTTAGGAGATAACCTGTCGTAATGAACGACTTTAGGCTTAGAGTTCGATGACTTACGAATCCGAACCATGACGTCGTTCAGCCTTTTTAGGACTGTGTAAGAACCATTCCAAGGTGAATGTACTTTAGGAAACGCTGATAGAACGAGACGGCTCCCGTCTTAATGTGGCCTAATAGGCGCCAAACGGGATTAAGTGCCGCCCCGCCCTTGATCAATCAACCATGCTGCGGCCCCACAGAGCAAGGGCAGACAAGGCAGTACCAGTACAGTCCCTGCCGAGCCTTACTCTGTCCTGAGAGCCCTCAGGCCTTCTGTGAAGTCTGTTATTATGCCCCTGTGGTTGAGACTGCCTAGGTACAGATCCTAACCAGTACTTTCCAGGCATTCGCCTGAGTCAACCCCCAAGGGGGTGTACTTTAGGATAGAGTTTTTCGTAGAGTCGGATTATACAACCACACCTTGTCTCCTTCGTTGAATTAATGTCCAGTACCTTTCGCGTCTTCTCGGATCTTCCTCTTCTCCGTCGGCAAGTTTACTCCCTCTTGTGCAAAGTGTTGAATCACTTCAAACCCGACTTGGAGATCTCTTAGATGTATTCCTCAGGCGATGAAGGCGGATTCGGAGGGCGACCAAATAAGAGATCACAATGCAGACGAAGGTCACGACCGGAGAGCATCTGAGATGGAGAATAGCCGGTAGTCTCGTGTTTCTCTTCGATTCTAGCATGATTTCGACAGTTTTCTGAGCAGGCTTTTTTAGACAAGGCGTCACGTTTCCAGGTGAGGATCCCTTCTGATAATAGATAGTTATGGCCTTTGATTCCGAAAGCAGGCTCTTGTTTTTGAAGTCCAAGGAAAAATTGTATTTACTTAAAAAGTGCAATCCCAGTATGCATGAATCTGTAATATCCGCCACATATGCCGTGTTATGGTAGACGGCACTTCCAAACGTGATGCTCACGTTTAACTTCCCAGCTATGTCGATCTTATCACCAGACGCAATCTGATGGGTAACAGTGGATGGCTTCCAAATGAGTTTATCTTTAAATTGTTGAGCTAAGTCTTTCCCAATGATGGCAACATTAGCTCCTGTGTCAATGATTATATTGCAAGGAACTTCATTGATATGCTCATTGATGGATAGTCCCTTACTGTTGTCACTCACTGCAGAAATCTTGAGCTCTGTAAAACAGGGTTCTTCACTATTGTTTAAACTCCGCTCCGTAATATGGTCATTAATTTGTTTCCAGCGTCGTTGGTGGAAAATGGTCTTATTTTCTGTGCCCTGGGGTGTCCTTCAGTTCCTTCGTATGCAGGCTTCAGCTCCGAAGTTCCAGCACTTTGTTTTCTGGTCACTCCTTTTCTGTCTCATGGCATTTAATTGTCTGTTTAAATCATCTGTCTTATTGTCCGTGCTCTGGGATGTTCTGCAGTTCCTTCGTATGTGGCCTTCAGTACCACATTTCTAAAACTTTAGAGCTAATTTGTTCTCACTCCTACTCCGTAACAAAGCATTCACTTGTCTGGATAAATCATTTGAACGAGACATCAATTGATCCACTGGCTCACGGACGTGCACAGCTCTGACTGGGTAGCGATCTCTACGAGTTGCTTGCTGGGCTGCTTCGAATATCATGGCGTACATTATAGTACGCTTTTTAAGTCCTTGATATCCACCGTTCGTAGAGTTTTCTCTTTTTCACTATCCCGGATGCCATCGATAAAGTATTTCAGGGATAGGATTTCCTTTGTTTCTGTAGAGAACTTGTTTCTGTGGGACAGCCTTTCAACATCCGTGGCGAACTCTTGGAGTGTATCCGTGGGCTTCTGTTAACGGGATTTTAATTGAAGTCTGCTGTAATCTTTTACACATTTCTCACCAAAGCACATATATCACAGTAATTTAATTTTAAACTACTAAAACGTTAACTAGAACACAATTAAAAGCATGGAAACCTAATCCGATCTCACCGCGAATTCGCTACAATCAACAAGAGCTAAGTAAACAACTGAACTGAGATGTTTCCCTCCGGCTTTTATAAGCTTTTTAATCATGCACGAGAACATTCTGGTATTTTCTCGATTTTTAGATCGCCCTTATCTCCATTTCACATCTCTCCTGCTTTCGAAATAACCTAATGTCTCTACAGTGATGCCCGAACTAAAAAAAGGGGGTGTATGATGATTCTCCCCCACCAGGATTTAGCGATTGGGTCTCCTAATCCCCAGCCGCCCTTTAAAAGATGGAGTATATAAGGAATTTCTCCCGCCTTCTTAGCATGCCTTCGTGATCTAGTGGTCAGCACGCTCGACGCGCATTCGAGAGGTCTGTGGTTTCGAGTCCCGGAGACAGCGTTGCTCATTTTTCATCTTTCCTGCTTTTCAAAATTTCCTAATGTCTCTACAGTGGCGCCCGAACTAAAAGGGTGGTGGATGATGATTCGCCACCCCTAGAATTAGGCGACTGGGTCCCCTAATCCCCAGTCGCCCTTTAAAAGGGGGAGTATATAGGGTATTTCTCCCGCCTTCGTAATGTAGTGGTCAGCACGTTCGGCGCATATTCGAGAGGCCCGTGGTTCAAGTCCCGGCGAAGGCGCTGCTCATTTTTCATCTCTCCGGCTTCGAAATAACCTAATGTCTCCACAAGGTTAGGATTCGAAAGACTGGAATAATAATAATAATGATAACTATAACAACACTAAGATCCTAGTTCTGGAAATTCGGGGGTTCTGAAGATCTGAAAGCGATGGAAACATTTATACCAGTTACGTTTTTACTTTTTCTAAGGATGACTTAGAAAAAATAAAATTGTAATACAGTTCTCATCTAAGTAAAATCAATTATTTATTATGGCTAGGTTTTGATATCAGTAGTAACTCGCGTTCATCGTATGGGAAAATCTAAATTATTATTTTTATGTAGAACCCTGAAAACATTTAGCAGCTTCTTTATAAAACAATGTCAATTTCGCGAAGAGTGTATATATGAGCCAGTTTTCTTTAAAATGTCCTTCATGAAGGCATCTCTCTCCTTCAGCAGATAACTCCCATGTGCTTTGCCAAATTCAGTCAAACATTTCTCAAAGAGCAATTTCTCCACAGCATGTGCTATCCTGTTTCGCTTATTTTATTTTTTCCAGAGGAGCCTATACTACATATTAAAACTATCAGTTAAAAATACCATTTTTCAAAGTTAGTGCTTTATTCTTCAGTCATAAAGAAAACATTTTCGTACAATAGTTTAAGATTAGTACATCGCAGAAACAAATTTTACCAACTATACAACAGGAAAATGTAAAAGATGTTATTTATACAAAATTATATTGATTACAAAAAAATTCTAACTAATTTAGCTCAAATGTTTTTTTTTTTTTTTTTCATTTCTTATTTACATTGTTTTAAAAATAATGAAAAGCTTTTTCTTTAGTTTTAAAACACTATTGTTGTACATACGGGTTCGTAATAGATTGAATGCACAAGTCTGATGAAAAGTTAATGAAATTTATTCTTATCACAAGAAATAAAACAAAATGCTAAAACTTTTCCTCACAGGTATTCGTACAATATCACACAGTAGTTATATTTTAAACTACTCGTACTAGAAAGTTAAATAGAACACAATTCCAAGCGCAGAGAAAGCTAATCCTATTTCAGAATTACAGTAGCTAAGTAAACAACAAATTAGTAAAGAACTAAACTGGGATGTTTTTCTCCGGGTTTTATAGCTTTTTAATCAGTAACGAGAAGCTTCTGGTACTTTCCATTTTCTGGAGGTTTCTGGAAAGCAAACGAGTACAATTACGAGTTATCTGTTCATTTTAAATGTTAAATGCACGTGCTCTTGTATTTTTACTTTTCCGGCGTAGCTTTCTCTTGAAATTCGTCACGCACTGCATTGCGGAGGGAAATGAAACAATTTTAATTACAATTCTATTAAAAATAATAAACTTAATACAAAAAACCGTAGCACTATAAATAAGTAATTGTGACTCTTAGAAAATCTGGTTGCGGTTCGAAATTTCCTTAATACGTATTAATATGCGACTCATACTGTCCAGTAGTTTAGTTTTTGACACTCCTGCTCTGTACGTTTCTTTCTTTTATTTTCTTTACTGAAGGAGTAGAAATTTCATTTTCATAGAGGTGTTAGATTTAATTTAAAAAGAAAAGCTAAATGTCTTCGGGTTCATGTGTTCAGGAAAGTTTGATTCAAAATATACAAAATTCGGTTTATATGTTATTGTATATGACTGGTCTATATGAATAAATGACGAAATGAATAAACTACATGAATACATAAACAGCGAGTGTTTTGTATCATAAAAACATCGATTTCGATTCTTATCCGATTTATATACTCCTATGTTCCAAAGGACACACGATAACTTTTAAGTATTAAATTGAAATGTGGAGAGATAGATTGTTAATTTTTTACAATGTACTTCTGTTTTGACTAAGGAAGGGTTTTTCGGTGCATAACCCTTCGTACTATATAAATAGGGATGAAACGCTGCTATGGCCAGTGGCGTAGCTAGAACTCTTGGGCCCCTGTGCAAAAAATTTTCCTGCCCGCCCCCCACAATAAGTTTACTGTGCTTTAAAAAAGGGGGGAATCTAGATTTGCGGAGATTTTTAAATAAAATCCAGTAGGTTTTACATGCAAGTATATTTCGAGTTTCTATATAAAATCTGCGCCAATCCAAGTTTTTTTCCGCTTAATTTAGCAAGCCGGTAAACAACAGGTTATGTTATAAACTGACAGACAGCATGATAGGTAAACGTACAAAAAAAGAAATTACACTAATATATAGCGCTTTGTGATCAGCTGAGCTTATGAACATGACTTATGCAATAATATACAAGTCATAAATAAGAACTTTTATAATGTAAACGATACATTTGTTAAATATAAAACATATTTATCATAAATTTCATTAAAAAAAACTATTTGAACATACATTTTTTTTTTTGTAGAAAATAAATATGGCAAAGTTTACTCCCTTTTCTTTTAAGAAAACTTTTTGGTACACTAAACTTCTCGAATACATAATTTTTATACGTGTTTTAAGTTTTTATTTTAAGTTTAAATATGTAAATGTAGTTCAGCAGGACATTCATGGGCCCCCTAAGTCTTCGGGCCCCTATGCGTCTGCATTCCTTGCATACCCTTATTTACGCCACTGGCTATAGCTAGCTTTTCTATACTATACTTTCCAGTCTGGGAATATAAATTTTCATTCATGCAATCGTTAAAAATCTGACTCCAAATTAGGAATTATTTCATTCACTTTCTAGAATGCTTTAATGGTGGTATACCAGAATATCTTGCGTATCAATATGACTCGCTAGAAGAGTTAACATCATTCACCCCGCACTCAGATTATAAAAGCGCTCCTTAAGAGCAATATCGCCATCTGTTGAGTAGAACGCAAGTTATAAACGAATGGAAATCGAATTTTAAAATTTGAGATAAACCTGAAACCATGCAAAATAAAAATTAAATCTCGAACACGGCATGAAAAAAAAATGAGTGCTTTCCCTAATTATTCGAATACAGTCATCATGCTGGTATCATACTGATAACTCTAGTCGAATAATTCTAAAACTTTTAATGACAATTCATCGTCAAAGTAAATTGAAAAATTTTATTTTGACAAAACATATTTAAAGAATTTAAAGTAGTCATCTCATCTGATTTAAAAAACCTCCTTCGCGTCTGCACTGACAGCTGCAATATTCCGCTTTTGCCCAGTCGTTATGCGCGATTAAAACAATGAATCCGAGCCTTTAAATGCTCCATCTATTTTACTTCGCGCTCTCTTTGCCTGCTATAACTGCTTGTTAAATGTCATCTCTTAGCCACATTTTCCATTCTTCTAAAACGTAACTGTGAATATAAAATTGTGAGGCGGTGAGGACTTCTGGTGCTTTACCTATTAAGAAAAAATATGTGTCTAAAGAATTGTTCTGTTAAAAAAATAAAATGATGTTAACCATGATGTTAACCAAGCTAGTTGTGCTTTATAAAATTTCCAGTCATCCAAGCAGCAGTTCTCTCGACCATGATTAAAAAGAGAATTGGTGTCATCCATAATTAAGCCTTAATCTAATATCAAATTGACTAAAATGGGAATAAATAATACATATATACATACACTCAGTAGAACCTCTATTAACTAACCTCCCTCAGTTGAGGATTCTGTTAACCAAACTTTAAATAAACTTAAAGAAATCATCATAAACGTGCAATCGTAATGTACGTTTTTAATGTGATATTTCTATTGTATTTTCCTAATGTAACATTAGAAAAGGCACAAAAAAAATCAGTAACATTATCAAATTGAATAACCATAGTTTTATCCTTTGGCTTCTCTTATCAGTGATGAGTCATTTAATGGCTTTCCTTTCGCGCATTACAATAAAAGGTAAGGTTTACGTGAAGCAATATTAACAGTACAAATGCTAATGTTTGGTAAGCATTTTTCGAGGAAGACATCGCTCAAGGCAATGTTTCGGAACGGAGAAATGTGGAAAAGAACAAAGCAAGTTTTCAGGTTTTGAGTGATGAAAAAGGAATTCGCACAGTATATTGAGTCCGCAGTAAAACTTGCAGTGATGAGAGTGATAGAGGATGATGAAATGAAAATGGACAAAGTTAAAATTAGCCATGCTTCTTCTATGGATCTTTTGTTGACAGAAATACGGCGTGATCATGCTGCAGTTGATAAAGTTATAAGGCTATCAGAAAATAAGAGCAATAGATTTTTTTTCAAAAAAGAAATTCATGTCTCATAAAAGTGACAGAAAATTTGACAAAAATTTTACGAGTGGCATAAATTTTCATGTAGTTTATTTATTCTTGATTTTACATGAATATTTTTCTTACCAAATGTGGGGATTATGTTTTCAAATGAAAGAAAGAAATTTTCCTTGCTAATAAAAGAGTTTGTTGGAATATTAATGATAGTGCTTGAGCACTTATTTTTAGAATTTCAAATGCACAATGATTAAAGTCTATTAACTGGGTTTTCTCTCATTCGTAGCGATTACCACCCCCGACCCTCGGATTCTTTAAGTTTAAAACTGTAATTTTAAAAAGGTATAAATTTTTTCCCTCCTTTCCGCGTGCCTTCGTGATGTAATTTGAAGCATTCTCGATGTGGAAATTAATAATATCTCTAGAAGTATCAATATAATAGCAGCGAAGGGACAAGATATTTGTTAGCCAAACTAAATTAAAGTATTGACCAAGTCATCATTTTAAATCTACTGAACGTTCTCCGCAGTGAAAATGCTTACATCAACTAAACATGACTAACTAATGAACATACTATGTACAATTTTTTTAAACTGTTAAAAACTTTAAATCATGAAATAATAGCATTACAATATAGAATAACAGTGCCTTTATGACAAAGCAACAATAAGCACTACTTTTTGCTTAATTCTTTTTTTTTTTTTCTGGGTGTTTACTTTTATATTCTATGTTATGTGTATATATGTATGCACTGTCAGTGTATATTTAAGTTATGCACAGTTTATGGTGCTATGTGTATATGCTATATTTTATAATGCTATGTGAATTTCTGAGATGCCACCCTGTACTACGAAAGCTACTATTACCAATGAAAAACCCAATAGCTCTGCAAGATCTTGTGTTCAAAGTATATCAAATCCTGCGGCGGCTCTCTTGTCTCTGGGAACTGTTGCTCTAGATTAGAGAGGATGTGTGGCATACACTTCTTTACCTATGTTAGACATCAGGGGTCCCTACCGTCCATTACCTGTCCACCACCAGCCATGTAATATATGAATTTAAATTGTTATGGCCATAAAAGATCGCTTTGTACTAGTACTAGTAGTATCATAACTAAGGGTAGAAAATTCTCAAGTTCTGTCAACTATACTCGACTTCGGATTGAAAATGCAAGTTTGGTATCATAATATGTAAGAAGAATCAACAGTAGATTTTTGTCTCTAAAAATTTTTAACATGTTGATTTTTATACTCTGCTGAGCACTTAATTAGGCTTAACATAATCATGTGAATTTACACTTGTTTATTTATGTATGCAAGCTGTGTAAAGCAACTTGAAATTGCCAAGCTTATGTTCCTAAAAATTAGGCACTTTATGCCAGTATATTTATTTTAATTATCAAATGCCTGGCCACTGACCATGAGGTCATTTGGCAAAGAGCTCTCCAATACCTCTTTACAAAACAGTCCAAACTCTTAAATACAGAGCACACGTCCAGGTGAGCAGCGTCCATGACTTATCCAGAACCACACAAAGCACATAAAGGTGAGGCAGTCAGATTAAAATAAAACAAATGAGCACCAAAGTAGTTATGTCAACAATCTAAATGCAGCCACAGCAGTAGCAGGAGGAGAATCCGAGACACAGTCGGCTTTTAATAGCACCCTCCATGACTTATTTTCAGCAGCATTAACAGCAGCATTACGAAAGGACTTTTTATAAATCCTATTAATTTCAAGTTTAGCAGAGTGAAGAGTAGACCTTTGAAGAATATCCGTACCTTTTTTTTTCCCAAAACGTCCGCCATCATGTAAGTTATATATGATATAACCTTAATCTGGAACAAAACGATCCTAGTTGAAATTTTGATATTAGAAACATTTGTAATCTAGGCTTTCTTTTTTTCAAGTAACATTACGTTATGATACAACAAAACTAACCATCCATGTGGTATCTTAACTGGCAGTACTGAAAGAGCTTGTCATTCTTGATCATAAGTTTTTTAATCTTCCAAACTGATTAAAAATCCTTGTAACCTAGCATGTACTTGTGATAGAAAACAAGTGTACTTCTGAATCTTTAAATAATCTTTCTTTTATATTTTACATTATAGCAGTAAAATGCTTAAACTATGGATTCTTAAAATAATATGCTTGTTAGATAGGTATTGCCTAGAGAATAATCATTTCCTCATATGAATGGTGCCTGTATTATTTTTCTTCTAATAATCATATTAAATAGATACTGTTTATTTTATACTAGTAAAAAACTTTTACAATAAATGGAAAATTTATAGCCCGTTCACGACTACATTTATATTTTTTGGAAACACTCTGAATTTCAGACATCGTGGCTTTCTCTAAATTAAATAATTAAGTTCAATTCTGAATTCCAAACAGATAATGTACGGAAAAGGCGTTTCTTAAATTCCTCAATCATTCAAACAAATGAATTTTTTTCTGGATACATATATTTACTCATTGTATGAATGATGAACAAAAACGATTTTACGAGACTGTTTCTGTGCTTTAGGAAAAAATAAATAAAAAGTTCGTTTCTTATTGAATGAGTTATAGTTCATATGCTGGTTAAATTCTGTGAGTGATAATAAAATTCAGTGCTTCTGTCCTTTACTAGTATAGGTATTTTTATTATAAAAATATCGAAATGTGGAAATATTTTTATCTATATAAAAGCAAACAATGTAAAGCACAGTATTCTTGACTCACATTATTTATTCAACGAATTAAATATGTTAGCTTTCTTCTAATGCCTTAATAATTAACAGAAAGAATTGAAAATTACATTTCGTAAAGGGATTTAAGCACTGTGAATATATACTTAAATCATAATTTTATTAGATTTTCACAAATTAGTACGTTTTAGAGAATGTTTTATATTTTGTTTTTAAATAATGACATTAAACTGTACATGCTTTATAAAGCTCATACTCTCATTAATCAGCTAAAATACTGTCTTTCTTAATTAAAGTTATATACTTATATATAGTTATAAATGGAAGAAGAAAATAAATACATTAATATATTTATGTATTTATTTTCTTCAATATATATTTATTAATGAATATTTAGAGTAATACATTATTTTTCCCTAAATTAATCAGTTAAAGTATTATATCACTCTGCCCTCTCCATCTAGGCCTATCATGCAATAGAAAGGACAATCTAGGGCGTGAATTCCTGATAATGGAAGAGGAAGATAAACTTAGAATGGGTAATGTAGAAGCGATAAGGCAACATAAATAATGCATTAGGAGATTTTTGTTTGGTACCACTCACCACTTCAAAGTGTCCCTAACTTCACAGTTCAGCACAATCAGTTAATTGTATTAGCTTTTCTCATACAATATGAAATTGCCTTTATGAAATATTACAAAAATCCTCTCAATCGACTTCCAAGCATATAAATGCACGTATCCACCTCGTAGAAATACATATGGATCTTCTGGACAACTAGCTGCGTGAGTTTATTTAATTACATTAAATTATAAACGTTTGTGATAAAGGTACACAGAAAACCCAGATTCAAGATGCAAAGTTTTTTTCTACCTGAAAAGCGAAGATTCATTTTATTAGTTGACATTACTTTCGATTGCATTGACATTACTGCTTACCGTTGACATTACTGCTTTGCGTAATTGTAAATAATTTGTTGCTGCCAGTTAAATTACCTGTGTGCTTATTTATTCAACTTTGTGCTCCAAGACGTTGAAATCACCTGATATAGCAAAGGTCAGCCAAAGCGTAGCAGCCATAGAGTTGACCGTAGCAGGGATAGACTTCATGTTCTTTCATATACGTTATGTACAGTATTTTCTTGTTCATAATTTATAAATAGGTAATTAAATTTGATTTACTTAATTGTTTTTAAATTTAGGCATATTTCTGTTGTAGATATAACATAATCTAATATTTATGAAGCCTAAACATAAACGTTTTCTAATTAGCATGATAAAAACCCATTTTTAACATGATTTTGAAATGAAAATATTAAACCCTTAAGACTAAATAACTTAATTATATTTATTAATGACTATTTAATTAAATGTTGCTTAAAATCGAAATTTTTCCTTAGGGAATTTCAAAACAAGCTCATCATGAAGTCAGTACTTTATGGTTCTTGAATGGAGATTTTATTTTAAACGACAAGAACAAAATTAGTTATATTTTTTATTATTTTCTGCCATAAATTTTATCGAAAAATTTAACTTCATCAATTCGGCTTAAAACTTAAGCAAATAAACTAATACGAATTTTGATTTCAAGAATATACATTAGAAAACTGCATATTATTCTAATTTTAAAACTGTTCACCAGTCATAATTCTAGGTTTTCATGTATTTATTTTCTTCCTCCATTTATAATAACAACGATTTGACTTTTTTTAATCTCTTATAATTGCATTTGTCATGCAACTGCTTGAATAATTTCAGTTGCCTCTCTGGAAAACAAACTCATGGAAGAAAATGACAAAATTTCTGCTTTCTCCTTCTATTACTTAATCTAGTTTTGCGTTTTATCTCTCTTGAATGAATGTCTTCAAGAATATTTTTGAATACTTTTAGGAAATGACGTTTTTTATTTCCTTAAGGAATTTCTTTCGAAATGTTTAATTCAAAACTACATTATGGTGAAATTTTAGCATTGCTTTGCATAATTTACTATTCATTTCCTACATGTAATAACGGCTGCTTTTGTAGCCCTTTATAAAATAATATAAGGATACATTTTATTGCAATTGTTAATGCTAATATCAGAGATGACGTTTATCAAAAAGAAAAGAAAATAATGATGATGATGACGATGAAAACAATAGTGATAAAAGCAAAGTAAAAAGATCTTCTCATTAATAAAGAGCCTTTATAAATTACAAAAATGCAATAATGAATATATATTCCCTGTTTAAAAAAAACTTTGAAGTACTAGCTATTAATCCTTTACAAAAAGCGCCTTATTTTCTTCTGATACTATAAATAAAACATCGTTTGATACTGATTCTAAGGAATCGAATATGTATTTATTTCATGTTGTTCAACAACAGTTTTTCAGTTGTGTTCTCGGTTTCGTAAAAGTGCTTATAACTTTTTTGAATAGCACCTTTCAAGTTCAAGAATTCTTCTTGGAATTTTCAATGCTTTTTTAGATTCGATTAATGATGACTTGTCATTGCAATTTCCTGTATCATTTTTGCACTCAGTTTCTGAAGCTCTTTTAACACAATGTTTCATACATAGTTACATTTTATACTCATTGTCTCAATATTGTTGTGAACTGACACATATTCTAAAAATGAGCTCTCATAACTTCTTTCATTGATGTGATGATGTCTGAATAATTAGCTATAGTTTGCGATTTCTTCTACATAAAAGCCACATTTTTATAACAATTTTTAACTTATTTTAAGAGATAAACAAATTAAGCAAACATTTATAAGGATAAGGATAAGGAACGGGGGACGTGGGCCTTATGCCTCTACCATACGGTTAATTAGTATAGCACCACGTTTACCATGATCTAGAGAACTCTTAAGACAACACTAATTCAAATACGTGAGTACATTATTGAAAATGAATGATTGATTACAAACAATTGTGGTATACCTTTGCAGTAAATTGTTGCATTTGTGTAAATAACAAGTTACGATAAACTGTAAATAACTGATACGATAAAGACAAAGATGTAGTGATAGTCTGTAGAGTGCTAACGATTAGTATTCCAGTTGTTGCCATTAAAAGAGGATACTTCCTGCTGTAATGGTCACTCCAGGGTCATTTATTCTGCTGCGCAGAGGTCCGTGCCGAGACTGGCTAGCTTCTCCATAATTTTAATGAGCTGCCGGCAGAGGTGCTTCTGTTTGACCATGAGCTTACAGAATGCCTGTGTGTTTGTAGTACGTATGTGTTTGTAGTACGAATGCCTGTGTGTGTAATACGTATGAGCATCCCGTTGGTCAGAGAGCAGGTAGTGACGTAATGCTCCGGAGTACCCAGGTGACCGCAGCTGCACTGGTCTGTGTCAGTTGTGCCGTGCCTGGCAAAGTACTTCGATCCATGGCCTGTAACATAACGGACCAGGTGCGGGTTAGAATAGAGCCTGGATGGATTAACATACAAAAGATGATAATGAGTACATCTGCCGGTCTCAGCAATGCCCCACTCAGCCTGCCACTTTGAGAGTGCTTGCAGATAGAGCATTCTTTTTAAGGTAGAGTGTGGCCACGGTAATGCTAGGTCCTCGGCTTCCTTATTTAGAGCAGCGTCTTTCGCGAGGAGGTCTGCTGCCTCATTTCCCATATTGCCTGCATGGGCTTTCGTCCATGTCAGGCGGGCTTCCAGATGTTTGAACTGTCGTAAGAGGCTTTGAATTTCCTGGACTATCGAGGAGAAGTGTGCCGGATTTTGCAAGGCTCGCAGAGCTGACACACTGTCGGATACTATAACAGCTTTTTTGATGTTGTTGCTGGCAATATATTGTACTGCTTTCTGGATAGCAACTGCCTCCCCTTGAAAGACGCGTTGTTCCCGTGAAGATGGCCCTTCCATTGCGTGACTTGCTCCTGGCCTTGAAACGTAACAAACGCGCATCTCACACTGTGGTCCATTTTGGAACCATCAGTGAAGAAGTGGTAGGGTGTTGAACATTTGTATATCTTCTGGCTGTCTGTCCATCTTTGAGCCGTCGGTGTAAGCATAGGTATTTTTCCTATGGGTCTCGAGAGGCTGTTCTTTGATGCTGACGTTTATCCCTATGCATTGTTCGGCCGGGTGCTTGTCTAGGATCACCGCAGGTACTTCATAGTCACTCGGCCAGTACGTCGTATCCTCAAAAGATGCTGGCACATTGAGCTGTTTGTTTGCTGTAGAACTGCTTCCCGTTCCGTGCTGATGTGTAAGGGAACCAGTCCCGCTAGAACGTTCAGCGCATTTGTGGCCATTGTGCGAAATGCCCTCGTTATATTATGAGCGAACTGTCGTTGAATGCTGAGCAGGTGCCGGACCTGTCGGCCCTGCATCGGCTGCGCCCACACGGCCGCACCATATGTTACCATTTTTCTGTTACAGTCTGATACAGGATCTTATGTATGTGGGGGTTAAGGCCCCATCTGTAACCTTGCATATGGCCTTCTACTACCTCCCACTCCTGTACCAGAAGAGCAACACGAGTGGTTGAAATAGTCAAATCCGGCCACCCTTTGGCGTAGATCCTGTCAAAAGTAGGGGGTGCATCAGTAGAGTTGTGGATTAGTAGATTGTTGGCTGAGATAAAATCCTCCAGATGTCTGCCTTTAACATCGGTGTCAGCATAGCCCCAGCACACATTGTGGGCGTTAAAGTCTCCGGCGAATACAACGCCATAATTTCGAAAATCTCCGAGCACTTTAGACATGAATTCTGTGGTGGGGTCGGATACCTCTGTGGGTGGTGAATAAATAGAAGCTAGGACTAGTTTCATGTCATGCATTTCTAGTAGAACAGCTACATGGTCGCGCTCTAGGCAGATGATGCTTGGTGTCCATGCCGGATTGCAGATGGTGATGGTTGCTCTTGGTGGGGGTTCTGGATCTTCCTTCTGGAACAAGCCCCATGTAAGAGGGAACCCAACCACTTTACCCTCTCTGGTATATGGTTCCTGGAGAAAGATTACGTCTGTATTGCTTTCCAGAGCGTAGGCTATGGCATGTGCTGCAGCTGCACGTGCCTTTTGCAGGTTTATCTGCAGGCATCTTATCGGGTTGATGTCACGCAGCTTAATTTCGTTAACTATGCACTTTGGTATTTCCAGGCTTGTGTTACTTACTGAGGGATCCTGACACCGTTCGTTGGGGTTTATATTAGTACTCAAACGTGTCGCGATATTTCTATTTTCTATTTCTATTTTCTCTGGGCAGTCTCTGTGATAGGTTGGGTGCTTGTGATCACGTCTTGCTCCACAGCGGTATATGGCATCTCCACAGTTAATGCATGCCGCGAGCTCCGATCTGCAGTCTCGTACACTGTGCTCCCCTGCGCAGTACGCGCAGAATTGCTTCTGGCTATGGCAGTTGGCCTGGGTGTGCCCCATCCTTTGGCATCGGTAGCATCTTGTGATGCCATAGTATTCTGATATGGAATGCGCGTTCCATCCAAGGAAGAGACGTCTTTGCTTGATTGCTGCCGCGAAGCTTGCTGGCTGACATTCGATGATCCACTTAACTCTATCGCCTCGTCGTTCCTTGAGACGATAGAGCGCTTTGAAGTGACTACTGGGAGAGCGGGTGATGGCGCTGAGCTCATCGATGATATCCTTTGGCTGCGTATGCGCTGGGACATTGTGTGCTGCACAGCGTGGTAGTCTTCGCTGTGGTCTCTTAATTTCTGCAGGTATGGCTGCCTTTTGCAGCTCTGTTTCTAGGGCCCCGACGTCATCGGTTGAGTTGCAAAAGACTTGGTATCCGCCTTGGCGAGTTGGAACGATCTTATCAATGGGCACTTGTAGTTTAGAGATCAGGATCTTTTCTTTTAACTGTTCCCTCAGGGAGTCGGTGTTGTATCCCCTTTAAGTTGAATCAGCAGACTTGGTCTTGTGCGCCTGCGTCTGATCTCTGCGTACGTCTTAGTTCTTGGATGGCTCTGCAGTATGGGCTCCTGTGAGCTGCTAGTCTGTGCGGCTGGAGTCTCGTATTGCACTGTTGTCAGTGGTGGTAGCAACGTGCGCTACTGTCGGTACTTCCGTGTTAGTTGTACTGTCTGCAGTAGTTGGTGGATGTGTTCCTTCAGGACCTATGAATGCAAGTTCCTTAAAGGCTTCTAATGCTGCCAATAGCCTATGTCGCAAATCCAATAGCAAACGGTGTTTCCTGCCCCTTTCTACTGTCGCGATGGCTACACACTTGTTGAACACTGTGGTAACTTTATCGGCAAAAGCAATATCGGTTGAGGAAAGCGAGGACTGGAGGGCTAGGTCACCTTCGTAAGCCGAGTTGTCCAGATCTGGCATTTTATATTAACCGGGAATCACTGTGTAGGCTAGGACTGACGGGTTCCTGAACAGGTGCAATTAGTACTGCACTCCCATGGAAGCCTGGATGCTAATTGTTCATCTGTTTTTTATCTGTGTTATTATAGTGTAATCCAGATTTTTAATCTAGGTAATCCGTAAAATGGAATAGGAACACACACAAACATTTATATGGCCAACTAGTTTGCTCTTCTAAGTGAGATGGAAACTGGAATGAAACCAACACTGCTAAGCAGATTTATGCATTTAACCACTGGGCCCACCAGCGACCGAGCGGTAAAATCGCTGAACACTGGTAGTTCGGTCCGAGGTTCGAATCCCGCGAACGGGCTGGCTGCATGGGCGTTTTCGTGGTTTTCCCCATGTGTAACGTGTATACGAGCCAGTTTTCCTTAGAAAGTCTTCCACGAAGGCATCCCTCCCCTTAGGCAGATAGCCCTAGTGTGCTTTGCCGTATTCTCAATACACACACACAATTTAACCACTGAATGAACTATTCATTCGCTAAAATGCCAGTAGGCAGCTTTTCTAGCAACGCATACTACGTGAAATATGGCAGATAATCTTTTCTGAGGGAGGTTTTATAACCATAAAATAGTCAGGAGATTCAGGATTCAGCCGCCAAATTTCTGCGATGTTTCCTACATTTCGAGCGGTTATGGACATCTCGAAGGTTGGAGAAAATTGCTAGGTAAGAAAGCAAACGGTCAGAAAGCCATTATCATTAGATCATTGTTTGATATACCTATATTATCTAAAAACCAATCGTAGACTAATACTTAAAACCAATGTCTATTTAAGACTTTTATTTTCGATATTGATGTGCTTCTTTTGCAAACAAAGAAGTGATTCTGGTTTTATTTTGCCTGCTTATTGAGTGAGATACAGCTTTGCTGTTATTCAAATCTTCATTATATTGTCTTGATAACATTCAAGAGTAAAATGTTTAAAAAATAATCTGAAGAGAATCTAAGCTGTGTCAAGCTAAAGAGAATCTATATAAACAGATAATTTTATAGAGAACTTGAAACTTAACCGCTCATGAACTTAACGTAAACTTGAAAAATTTTCAAAATAGCTTTCTGGAATTATTGTTTCACAAGAATAATTCCAGAAAGGCAGATAGCCCTAGCGTGCTTTGCCGTAATTAAATACACCACACCACCACAAGAATAATTTACTGTAGGATTCACAAGAATAATTTACTGTAGGACTCACAAGAATAATTTACTGTAGGACTTGATAATGTAGGATTTGTTTCAACTTTTTCTCTGAAATGAAAGCAAAATTGTTCTTAGCAAAACTAACATCGTTCACGCGGACTAACAGCTGCTACACCCTTCAGATAAATACAAAGTTTAATTCTACGGAATGGCATCATTTCATTAATGGCATAGCTATTTACACAAGGAGAGAGAACAGACACATTCTTTCTATTTAATTCGCACCGCAATAATTAGGAATACCTAAAAGATTCTGAGCATGAAACATTACGTGATGTATCAGCACACATCTGTTTTACGCGTTTTGATCACAGATTGTATGGCGTAATAAATGTATTCTCAGATTCAATTTCTTTATAACGCTCAATTTCAGATGTTTGCTTTGAGTTGAATGGGAATACTGACTGATATTAATAGTGTATTCTTTTATGTAACTGAGGGCAACAATGATGATTTTGTACATTTTATATGCATCAAATAGACTTTAAATATTAAAAATTTTTTCGGGAGTTTCCGGGGAATATTAAACATCCTGATATAACACTGCGTGACCCTGAATGTAAAACTGACAAATTTCTCATACTAATATATTTTAGACTGTTAACTGAAAGAATTCATTTTTTTGAATGTCGATTAAAATTTATAATTTTACATTTTTTTTAATCACTTCGAAATTTTTTTTGAGCATGGAAATACTGTTTCCCTTTTTGTCTAAAAGATGCCAAAAACCAATACAAAATGCATAAAAATTTTAATACCTCCATTTATAGTTGAGCCAGAGCAGTATAAAAAATTTATATGTTTTGGATTATAAATATACTGTGCTTTACAAACAATAAAAAGTTTTCAACCACCAAAAGCCATTTTCTGTTACTAAAATACACTAAGTAGGCTTTTACTTAACCTAGAAAAAGATATAATCAATCATATCAGTGTCTTTCTTCAGCTTTTTTCCCTAATTTAAGCATCTGTAAACAAAGAAAAACTAAATGGCTAAAACTCTTTTCGTAGAAAGTTTTAAACATATTCCTACACTAATCATTCGGTCTTACGCCTTGATTTTTTTCAGAATAAAATATTAGCAAACAAAAGCCCATTTCCAGCTAGAATTTAAAAATAATCTGTGGTCATGCGCTAGCGTGTGTAACCAATTTGCTTTGAAATTAAAAGTACATCTAGCAATTAAACTTCATTCTGTTTTGCGTAATGGGACACGCTCTGCTAGCTGTTGCCAATAGCATCCACGAAAAAGCTTCAAGCTCTACATTTCCCATAATTAAAATTTATAGGAAAATGCGTGATAATGAATGGGGAAAGGGGACTTCTTTCTACTTTTGCGCTGCAGAATTATTGCATTCGCAGGAGAAATTTCTGAGCACCTTAATGAAGTTTTGTTTCACATTTAAGCATTAAAACAGAAAGCAAAATAAGTATTCTTGCTGCTAATAGGCGTTCACGAAATAATAATACAATCAGGTATTTTTGTTACTTACTTTAAAGAAACTTTTCCATAGTTTTTAAAACCTTCCTTTGTATTTAAATCTTTTTTTTTCAGCTTAAGATCAATAATGTATTATTATTAAAAAAAATAACTATTTGACTATTTGAAAAGTTAAAGTTTATTCCTATTAGAATATTATTTTAAAACAGATCATTTGAAAAATCGATACATGTATTTGATTTTTATTACTGAATAATTTTTCACTAACTTACTTTAAACAGATTTAATGTCTTAAAAAATATTATTTTAGATTTAACACCATTTGGAATTATATAATTAGTAGGGGTTCTTTCATTTATTTTGAGACATTTCAAAATTTAATTTTTTAGTTCATTATATAAGAAACAAATAAAAAAAAGTATCTGAAAGGTTTCACATTTTAAAGATTGCACAAAAGGATTTGTTAAGGATTTTCACGCTCTTGCTAAGCTCGCAGTCCACCACTCTGCTGTTACGTTCACTCCTACTAAACTAATTTTGTCTTTTTAGCTTTATTATTAAGCAACGTTTCTTCGCAGTTACGCCATGTGCAATTCAACTGCAAAATTAAAAAGACTCTTAAAAGCAGCATAGCAGTATACATTTATAATTATTCCATATACAGCTAATAGAATCAATTATGGGTTTGATAGAGAAATTCCAAAATTGGAATATATAATATTTATACGGATGGTTCGGGGTTAGGAGGGTGTACTGGAGCTGCTTTTGTTGTACATTTCTATGATGTTGAAATTGATTATGGTTTATATAGATTGAATTCTTATAATTCAGTATTTCAATCGGAATATATTGCTGTTTTGAAGGCCTTGAAATGGATTAAAATGAATATTAAAACTTGTGTTACCATAAATTTGTATACTGATTGTCTTTCTTTGCTCCAGTCGCTCTCTTGCCCCGATAATGTTAACTGCATTATTATGGGTATTAAACTTCTGTTGCAATCTATCAGTTCTACGATTTCTTTTTATTGGATTAAAGCCCATGTGAGGTTTTTTGGTAATGAGAGAGCTGACAGTCTGGCCAAGGAGGCATGTATTTCAACTAATGCACCCATTATTTTCTTATATTCTGGAAATTATTATATTCTGGAAATTTCTGATTCTAGACAAATTGCCATTATGAGTCTGAAGAAATATTATATAAATATATGGAAAGATGTGTGGAAAAGTTCAACAAGGAAAAATAATTTGTTGATTAATATTGAAATTACAGATAAAGTTTTAATCTATGATGACATTGATATGAATCAGATTAACGACCTGTTGTGTCGTTAATCCAGCCATTTAAAAAAATAATAAATAAAAAAATAAAATTATATAGTTGTATGGCAACCTTGCTGGATGTATGTATAATGATTATTTTCTTTAGTTGATTATACTAACATTTTTAGTTACTCGGAATACCGGGCTTGGAGCTTTGAATTTTAAGTTAAATGCTAAAGTTGCTTCGTGTATAATATCTTGGATTAGTTGTTCTTTTTTACTGATCTGGCGTTTTGATTTTTGTTGGGGGACTCTCCGGTCTCTGGCTGCCTTCGCTTGTGGTGTGAATGGGACACCCCTTTTTGGACCATAAGATCACTTTGTGATCAGGCATGTTGGGGCGTTCTAGCAAAAACAGAACATAAACAGCTCTAAGAGTTAGCATACATTTTTCTTTTTTTCCCTCAGTCTTTTCTCAGTTTATCATATTATGAAGTACCAGAAGTGAGCGCATAACATTTTCTTCCTCCTTACAGCATGCCTTCGTGATAGAAGTAGCACACCCTGCGTGTATTCAAGAGGTCCAGATTCGAATACCTTCAGGGCATTGCGCATTTTTCACGTCTCTTGTTTCAAAGTAACTTAATAACTCTCCAGTATCTATAGTCAGTTTTCTTACCAAAATGACGTTACAAAACATTTCTTCTGTCTTTTCATTTTCAACATTTTCCATATGTACTTTATTTATTAAATATTACGTTCATGGCACTTTCGCAGCATAAAGCTCAGTTCACCAACAGAATCCCAAAATATATCGAAATAGCATGCGTTTTCTGAAGCTTCACAATATCCATGAAGTTGTACTTCAAAATAGTTGTCGTATAAAATATACCTATTCACCTTTAACTTGTTCATCGATTGCATGGAAACGATGAAATTTTGCCAGTCTTTAATTATGTTTTCAGGCAGGGGTTAATTCCATTCCAGGTTTAACAACCAAAGTCGCTGAATGAAAATCTTAGCCTTGATTATGCCTGGTGCGAGTAATCCTAAAGCAGGGTTTCTTAAACTTTTTTCAGTTGCGACCCCTTTTTAGCATTGAGATTTTTTCGCGACCCCCAGAACTCCATAATATTTTTAAAAATTTTGCGGAACCCCATAAGTATTACGCAAATCCGACACACGCGTGAGTGAAACTGGCATTGTTTTCACTTGTACTGTAATATACTATTGCAGTTTTAGGTTATTAATTTATAATTTTAAGACATAGAATAATGTGAAAATTTTAAATAAGTAACAGGCGAAATGACAGCATCAAACCAAGTAAAATGAACGTTCATATTATAAAAAGAATGCGTCGAAGTCAAAACTTTTTTTTTTCCTTTTCTTTGTCTTTATTGTCTTATCTTTATCTATTTTCAGATACATTGTGTAAAAATATTTGGTAATTGTAAAATTATTATAATAAGTTAAAGAAATAGCATACCTGCTAAAATTTTTTGACTATCCTCTGCTGCAGGTCCCCTCACACCCCTTGGGGGTAGCGACCCACAGTTTAAGAAATCCTGTCCTAAAGGATCATAAATGCGAGCAATATCCGAAAGAACGGTTCTTTTCGTGTACATCAAGGATGTCAAACTCGCGGCCCACAACAAATATTTTTGCGGCCTGGCCAATATATCGGCAAATAATAATATATAATAATAAAATAACATATCGACGAAGAAAAAAATGAAATGTTTACTGCTAAGTAATTAACGATAATTTATTCAGTGTTGTTAGATTACTCACAGTGAGCTGACACACACACTACTTAAATTACAAATGCGTGTGAGTAGCTTGCGTTCAGCTACCTTCGGCTTTTGGGGGACACGTGCACTCAGAACTTGTACGCATCCCCCGATAGCCGAATGTGGCCGAACTCATGGTCTCAGTTTTCCAATCATAGTTTTGTACGATAAATTGGTGCATGCATGTGCATGCACTTTGCCTTATTATTAATTATTACTTAATTCATATTGTTACGGATTTCATAGTTATTTATTTAGTTAGTTTTTTTTATTTAGAATTGTAATTAGATTTGCTTCATGTTGCCTTAGCAACGCAGACGATTTTTGAAAAGACAGCTGCGTTGGAAGGTTAAAAATAGAACAGCGCGTGCATTTAATACCTAATAAATAAATATCTCGTAATTGCTGTTGCCATCCACAAAAATCGAGATATTTATAGATGTTTCCAGTATATTCGAGAAATTAATTATAAAGCTTATAAAAGCCGAGAACAAACAACTCATCTCAGTAGTAGCTGTAGTTCTAGCGAACTGTTTGTTTACTTAATGCTGTGATTGATTTGTAGCGATTTCGCTGTGAGATAGAATTAGTTTCTCTGTTTTGAATTGATTTTTGCTAAACGTTTGACATTTTGTGATATTGTTAGAATATTTTTGAAGAAATATTTCAGCATTTTGATTTATCTCTTGTGGAATGAATAAATTTTTGTTATCTTTTTAACGTTAACCGTGTTTATTCCAGCCCTTTGTATTCAGTATGTCTATATCAAAACCAAGTGGTAGTAAAATTAAACGAAAAATCGCTGACGAACATAGAATATTCCAAGTAAAATAGGAATTAGAATATTTTTGCTGTGAAATAAAAGATAAAATAATCTGCTTGATATGTAATAATACTATTAATGTATCAAAGTTATATAATATTAAACGTCATTACGATCAACACAAATCGAAATATAACAATTACGAAGGATTAATGAGGGAAGAAAAGTTGAAAGAGCTCAAGTTAGGAGTGAAAAAGCAACAGTCCATGTTTAGTAAAGTATTGCAAGAAAGTGAAGCGGCGGTACATGCAAGCTACGTCTTGTCCGAGTTGATAGCTAAACATTCGAAACCTTTTGCTGACGGTGATTTCATCCAGGAATGTCTAATGAAAGCTGAAAAATTGTTTGTCCTGGAAATGGGAAGGCTTTTCATTCAATTTCATTGTATTGAAATACAGTTGCGGAAAGATTTACTGATTTAGCCGCGAATTTAAGTGATCAGATCAAAGCAAAATCATCTAATCATCTAGTTTCGAAAGTTTCTCCATTGCCTGTGACGAGAGCACGGACATTAGTGGCAAAGCTCAATTAGCAGTGTTTCTTCGTTCTTGTGACAAAAATTTTAACATTTTTGAGGAATTACTGGAATTAATACCGATTCCTGGTACTACCACAGGAGAAGATATATTTACTTGTGTTTTTGGACTTCTGCAGAAATACAATCTACCTTTGGCAAAATTAAATTCTGTAGCTACAGATGGCGCTCCATCAATGACCGGGAAAAACAAGGGCTTCGTAGCATTACTAAGAAAAAAACTTAGTGAAATTCACGGTTCAAACATTCATCGTATGCATTGTATTATACATCAAGAAGTTCTATGCACGAAAGTAATAAATATGGAGAATGTTTTGTCATATATAAAAAAAAGTTATAAATTTTATAAGATCTCGAGGTTTAAATCAGCGTCAATTCACTGCTTTCTTAAGTGAGTTAGATAGTGAATATTCGGGTTTGTCCTACTATACTGAGGTACGTTGGTTATCTTGCTCCAAGATTCTCAAACAATTCTGGGATTTGAAAGAAGAAATATGTCAGTTTTTAAAAACGAAAAATCAAGACGTAAGTTTGTTTTACGATCCAATATGGATACAAGATTTATCTTTCTTGGTTGATATAACCAAACACTTAACCGATTTAAATTTATCGTTACAAGGAAAAGATCATATCATTACGAACATGTTTGACATAATTAAAGCATTCAAATGTCAACTAGTTCTTTGGGGAAAACAACTTAAAAATGAAGATCTGACGCACTTCCCTACGTGCAGCATGAATAAATCACGTTTAGATGATACTTGTTCGTATCAAAAATATGCAGAAAAAATTGCAAATTTAACAAATGAATTTGAAACGAGGTTTAATGATTTTAGTTCCCTCGAAGACAATTTTTTTTTTGTTGTTTTCTTCGATTATCTCAATAAGTATTGACTCAGTACCCAGCCATATGCAAATGGAGGTGATCGAGATTCAATGCAACTTAAATTTGAAAGCAAAATTCATTGAAGTGGGCGTGCCTGAATTTTACAAATATTTACCAGCCAGGTTTGAAAATACTCGAAAATTCGCATATGAAATTATTTCCATGTTTGGTAGCACTTATCGGTGCGAGCAGTTATTTTCAGTCATAAAAGGTAATAAGTCTCCTATTAGAAACCGTATTAATGATGCTCACCTTGGGTCAGCGTTGAAAGTTATCACTGCAAACAAAATTTCTCCCGAAATAGGAAAGATAATAGCAGAGAAGAGATGTTGTAATACTTCTTTGGCGAAATGAAGCAACTCCAATGATGGAACACAGCAATAACTTTTATTTAACACTCAAAAAAATGGCGACATACAAACAAGAAAAGAAAACATATTCTATCATTTAAAAATAAATTACATTCTTCGTGCGAGAGTCGCACGAGGCACTCGAGTCTGGTTTCAAATATTGCCATTCACAAATACCTTAATGTTCATCTATTTAAATTATTTAATCTAAAAGATTTTAATATTATTTAAAGCTGTTACAACCTCAAGTAACAGGACGTAAACATTAAACTTTTCTTGTTCTTTTCTATATAAATATATATATGTGTGTTTATTATTGTATTATTCGAAGTAAATCTACGTTTCTATGAATATTGATTTTTTTTTTTTTTTTGCGGCCCGCCTATAGTTAAACCTTGTTTGTTTGGCCCAAGTGTACCTATGAGTTTGACATCCCTGGTGTACATGGTTGGTTCCTTGACGGATGACTTAAAATGAAAGCAATCTAAACTTGGGTTCCACCGCAAGCCTAACGTCTTGATGTTCAAATCTTCATCTAAGGAATTAAATGTATATTTGGTATTGTCCCCTGAGCAAGGCAAGAGTTCTGAGTGGTTACCGTGCCACTTGTGTAATTATTGAAAGCCACCGCGTGCGAGTAAACCAGTCAACTCTTATCGTAGGTTCTGAGCCTCCATTAAGCTCCTGTCAAAACATCATCTACATAAAAATCTCAATGTATTCAACAATTCCACGTTGGTTGAGTATCCGTGTTGCGAAATATGGTGCATTTGATGTACCGTAAGTAATAAGTGTTTAATTTATAAATCTTAACTGATTCACCTTCACTAGATTTCCATAAGACTCTTAACAAGTCTCTTTGATGTTCTTTAATTAAGATCTGGCGATGCATCTCAATGATATCATCTTAATGATATGATGCATCTTAATGATCTTAAAATCTACAAATAATGTCAACCCACCGTTTAATAAAATTTCGTTTAGATAAAGCACTAGTTGTAGCAGAACTTGCATCAAACACCACTCGTAATTTAGTACTAAGTCTATCTGGTCTGTAAATACTGTGATGAGGCATATAATACGATATAATATAGCGATATAATTCCCATCAAAGTTTTTAACGTGAATTATATCTGTTGATAGTATTACTTGTTTATTAAAACCGGAAGTCGTAGTCAGAGCTCTGCTATTAGAAGTGGATTGTGTATTTCCACTGGCGTCAATCCTGTAATTTTCCGTAGAAGGAATAAACGCATTAGCGTCTGGTGAAAGAACTTTGCTTAACTTAAGGTTTACATAACATGAAATCAATGATGCTGCATTGGCGATTTCGTAATCTTTACCTAGCTGCAATAATGTATGGTGACATTTATGGCATTTTTTGCACACGTTTATTCTTTTTTACAAGAATTAATCGTATGAAGCGATGATAAAACATTAAAGCAGGGGTTTTTTGCCTTTACAAAATTAATTCGTTTTTTAACCGATTAATACAAAAACTGATCACATTTTAACAATATATGATCACCTTTGCAGTAAGAACAAGTTTTTTAATTTTCTGAAAGAGATGTCAACACTTTTGAATTAAAGGAATGCTTCCTTTCTCGTTTTAGAGGTTTGTTATGCTGCAAAGTGTGCGAATGTTCTCTTAAAAAGAATGTTAAGTGTTCTATTGTTCCTACTCCATCCTTCTTCAGCAATCTTTACCACCAGCTTCTCGTATTTTTGTCCAGCTTTTCTACTGATACAGAAAGAATTAGCGTATCGCTGAAACCATTCACATTTTGTTCTAACACTTTCAAAGATCTTGTACATTCATTTCTATTGTCAACAAATTTTAAAAGCAAAGGGGCTGAATCACATGTCTGCGGTAAGGAAAGTAACCTTTGATTACTGAATTTATCAGCTATTCTTTATTTAAGTAGCGTTCAACTAATAAATTCCATGCGATGTCGTATGCATCGCGAATGGATATAGAATGAAGAATGGCAAAGGCGTCTGATTTACAAGAACTTCTCAAATTCTGTAATCTTTGCGCGTTAGTCAAAACTTTGTTCTTATGAACTGCTACGAAAAATAAATCTTCGCATTCGATCCGCTCTTCAATTTTTACACTAAATGTGGGAAGCGATAACTTTGGTAAGTTTACTTCGGAAACGGAAATGTCTTCATTCGTATTAGTTTTTACAAACCTGGATTTTAAATGCTTTAATTATCAAATTAATTTCTTCTAAATTGTCTATTATAGTTTCTTTCTCTGATATGAATGCGACAGTCTCTTTATCACAGTGCGAGAATATAGAATCAAAAACTTGTTTTACTTCTGTTTGAAAACATGAAATTTTAGATTCATATAACTGTAGTAAGGTTGTATCTGCTTCTTCAATAGTTGAATTTACTTTTTCTTTAAACCTCGATGCACTAGATTTTACACATTTTTATTTGTTTTAGCAGATTTTAATTCCGCCATATTGATAAATAAGTGAAAATTTTACTTACCAACCTTTAGAACGTGCGGCTTAATGCATTAATCCATAGGTTTTCAATTAATATCTTCCGCTCGACGTTGACCAAAAATGTTGTGGATGCGGATGCGATGGGTTGCACGATGATCAATTAAACATAAACAATTGAACTTCAATTATTTAGTGAATTGTCTAAATCCGTTGCGTGCTACTAAAGGGGAACACAAAACTGCAAGTGCGTAGTTTTACATACCGAGGAAACTACAGAGTGGTGAACAAACTGTTTCAGATTCTCCTGTGGATGAAAAGTCTGAAAGGACTGGATCTTTAGATTGTGATATGCAAAACAGAAATACATCTGAGAACTGCACTGAAAAAGTATTTAATCTGGGTTTAACTTAATGAAAAACCTGAGACTGAATTTCTTTTGAACTTTATATAATTGTATAATTTAAAATTGTTATGTGGTAATTTGTGTTTATAACTTGCAAATAGTGTAAATATTTGTTGCTTTTATCATTATTTATCTTATTTGGGCCTTGGGAGGGTGGCAGTGTTACGAAATGTCCAGCTGCGGTAAGATAGCTTCCGCGCAAAGCGGATTTAGGGTTGCCAGATAATGGCAAGGGAAAGCAGGGTTCCAATATTTCCAGAAACTGCCCATTTGGCGACATGCCATAGATGGATGGAGAACATTCTACAACGAATTCTTACCGGTTTGACCCAGAAAGTTCTCGAAAGCAGGATAAAAGCTATGTAAGCCCTGCCTGTACGCGGAGTAGCAGTCTGGTGTCGAGTGCATCGTCGAGGGTATCGTCGAATTTTATCTTGACTGTGTTGAGCTCCGAGAGCAATCAACCACGTCGGGAGCTGTACTTTAGTGTTTTGCCGGGAAGATTTCTTCAACGTTATAGCCTGAAGGCCGTGTTGCTGATTGTTTCAGCGTGTCTGTCATAGTTTTTTGACGACTGTAAACGTGATTATGGAACTGCCTTGAGTAATACTGTCTAAATAAATTGTGTTTTGATTCTTCCTTAGATGTTATCAATGACTCCAAATCCGCGAACTCGTAGAGCGCAACAGTATCCACATGAAAAGCGTGAGGAAAACCAGGAGACGAGTCGGTCACTTACTCCTCCACAGAACACCCAGATTAGATCGTCTATCGCCCTATTGGCGGCTGTTCATCACTGTATACCAACAATAACTATATACTTGATGTTAATCACAAACACTTTTCAAACTTGATGTTATACACGTGAGTTTTTAGTTAAGTATTTTTATTTCTTATCTTATTAGGCCTAATATATCCTTTCGTTCCTTACGTGTTGTTCAGTTAAATTTGTTTAAATCTGAAGTTGACAGGCAGGAAATTAAGAACCTCATTGTTTCAAAGCGAGTCCGCTACAAACATTGATGCTGATCTTACAAAAATCACTCGGTATTTTTCTAGAAAAAGACGCAAAATTTGATCTGGGGTTTGAATTAGAATAGTTTAGTCATTTCACTTATTCCAGACGTATAAAGTTTTATGAGTTTCTGAGCACTTGGCATCTTTTTATTATTAACGAAGATTGTGAAATCAGTTTTTGTAGACTACGGGGATCTTGTTATATTGACAACCGAGGCTTCTTTAGAATATCCAAAACTGGTGTATTCCTAGAGTTAAATTTCTGTCTCATTATAAGATGGTTATTTTTTAATATCTGTGCCATATGTGCAAAGTATTTTAATATGGGCCTCGGAAAATGCTCTTATTAACATTAAAGAGCAAACAGAAGTCTTTTTCAATGATTTTGCATAAACTATTAAGAACATATAAGAAGAATTACTTAACTGTTTGTAAAATTGTACTTCCCCAAGGATATTAGAAAACATTGTTGTAAAACTGCACAATAACTATTTCTACTGCTAAACACTCCATCAGAAATATCATTTACGTAATGTTCCAAGGCGGTCAATCAAGGTTACTTGTATTCGCAAAGAGCTAAAAGAGGATATCAAAAACCAATTATGAAAGCTGTCTACAAGAACAGTTATTTGCAAATAAGCCCAAAATATACCAAGAATTAAGTTTACTTTCCTCTAAGTTAGAGCAAAGAAAACTTATTTCTTGGAAAGAATTTCTTAATAATATTACGTTGCAAAATATTTGGAAGAAGATTTATTTTTTCGTTTTAAAACAAATTGTTCTAAAAATACTGAAATTCCATGAATTGAACTGTAGTCAGGGCAAGTTACTTTATCTTTTGAGGCTACAATAGATGTCATTTTACTACAACCATTTTCTCTTGACAGCTCAGTTCACGATGAGGAATTTCAAAAACTATTATTTGGATCGGAAATGATTTCTTATGATGCACATGCTGGCTTTCCTTTCTCAGTAGCTGAAGTTGATGATGTTATAAAGGAAAGCTGACGATGTTGATGATATTATAACTCAAACTCTCTAACGAGATCGCAAAGTAAATTATTCGGAATCTTTACTGAGTTTTTTTTTTTTTCATCTATCTCATATAAATTATTTAATGTCTTTCTAAATCAGAAACATTTTTCAGCGGTGTGGAAAATGTGGAAGAAAGCTAGAATTATGACTAATCCTAAAAATACGGAAATTAAGCGATCTAGTATCAGATGAATCATGCTTCTTCCATGCTTGAGTAAATATCACGAAAAACTTTACATTGTAAGGATCTTAAGTTGTACTAAAGTTTATTTTATTTTAAATCTTTACTATCACTTCTTATTTTCTACTTCCGGCCAGAATTAAAAGCTTTAACTTATTTATGCAAATTTGTCTTGCGAACGCCAAGTACTTGTGGCTTTTTGCCAAGCAAGAGAGAGGAAGGAGCTATTAGAAGCAGGCCGCTTGCCATAGTAGTTTTACTCGGTTGCTGGTTGCCTTCAAGGCCAGAGGTTTAATCCTCTTGATAATTTTAAACGTATTGTAGTGTTAACAGTTCTCTGTACTACATACGGCTTTTTGCTAATATACGGCCAATCTTGGAGTAGGCACTTGTTTGATTAATCCAATGTTAAGTTTAGTTAGAGTTTAGTTAATATTTTTATATTCGTACGTTCAGACCACAAGTGGTTGGTCTCTGTATTCCGAAGTCCGGAAATCATTGTAAAGAGAGAAAAATAAAGGGTTTCGTATACCCTTCCTGTGTGTATTGTCTACTTCCCAAATTTATTGAACATAGCTTTAGTAAGCTCCCTGTTCCGAGTCAGGACATTTAATGCTTCCAAAGCAAGTAAGGAGGAACACAGAACCTGATAACATAAGTAGACTGAATTGCCACTTTAGAAACAAAAATAATTTTGGATGAATATAAGTATGGCTTTAAGCCTCAGTGTTAACTGAAGATATACTTCTTCGTTTATGTGATATAGTAAAGCAAGATAAACGGAAACATTACGTCACGATTTTGATGTTTCTAGATATAAAAGGGTTTATTTAGAATGCTTAGTGGACAGGAATCATAAATTTATTGAAACGTGAATAATGTTCATTAGAACATCTTCTACCTGATCAAGGAATTTTTTGCAAATTCGCACTATAGAACTTTCTCTAGGTAATATAACGAAATAATATTGTTTGGAAAAGGCCTATTCTGAAGGATCCTGAACCTTTCTTGTGGAATATCATAATTAATGCTCTTTTGTGGGAATTATCTGCTTTTAAAAACTGTTTTAAAATTGCTTTTGCACATGATCTGCTTTTAAATGTTCAGTGCATCATTTCGTTAATACTTTGATACTTATTCTCTACTTCTTCGTTGATGCAATTCTTATTTTGTCTCGAGATTTACTTGATATTGCCTATAATGGTCTAAACTTTGTTGATTGAAATTCAACCCACTCAAAAGAAAGACTGACTGCAGGATATCTTAATCACTTCGCGACGTTCCTATAGAAGTTTTTCAAATAAAATATTTAGGAGTTATCTTGAATAACAAATTTCGTTGAAAGCATCATATTTCCCCTCTCTCAAGCAAGAAATATCAAGAGAGTTATTTAAAATTTTCAAAAACGCACTTATGGAGCCAAAATAGATGTTCTTAAATTGATCTACAGGCAACGAATTTGTGCCGGTAATTTCTATGCATCAAGGGTTTAACGAGGTTCTTTCCTGAAGAAAGTAAACTGCAAACTTCTAAGGAAAGTTTAAAGAAGATTTCCTTTCCGAATTATTCCTGGTTGCAGAACTATTAGCTAGGAAGCGTTTTTACTATCGCTGATATTTTACCTATTAAATACTGAAATTTTAAATAATGCTGGAAGCATTTGCAAGCACTGCGAGTCAAATTGTCTTGACGGCAATCTTCCAGTTTCTTACTTGTATCTTTTTACGGGAATCCTATAACAGTTGTTTTCTGTTCCGATGCTGTTCTTGAACAGTAGCATTAATTTGTTTTACAGACGGAAGTAAGATGAAACACAAGATTGGCTTTCCTTTTGTTGTTTATGAAAGCAAGCAAGAAACAGCACAGAATGAGTGACAAATGCTCTGTTATTCAGGCTCAATTGTTATGCTCAAACCTTGCTGTGAAATGGGTTCAAAATTCTTGCTGTGGATTGAGATCAATGCGCTTTCAATATGTAGAAATTATCTTTCTTCCTTACAATTACTGCAAAAAATTAGTGTTTCAGATAAACTTGCTGCTGAAATCCAGGTTATTATTAAGACGTTACCAGATCTTGATATCGACATTCCCTTTGCTTACGTTCGTAGACACTGTAGATATTTTGAAAATGACAGGGCTGATGTTCCTACGAAGCTAGTCACGAAATTTAACATTGATTTAATTATCCGTGTTCCAATTTCTCACTGTAAGCGCTTCTATAGAAATGATTCTGCCTGTATCTGAAACAGATATCATCTGGCGTCGCCAAAAGCACAATGGAACAAAAGGCTTTTCCTTCAGTTTTTCATAGAATAAAAGTTCATCAGTTTTCAACAGATTTTAAAAGAACTCAATTTTTGACTGGACATGGCAATTTTAATAGCTATTTGAAGCGATTTGGACTTGCTTTGTGCAACTGCGGTACTATGCATGAAGATATTAATCACATTCTTCGTGATTGCTTTCATCGTGTTCGGCTTTAGGCCATTTTAAAGCACCTGTTTGTATCTTGGTCACAATTGTTTTTACGAACTAGAGACAATTTCTGTTTTCATTCTCAATTAAAGTTTTTGAGTTCTCTTTGTTTTATTTCATTTTTTAACTATTTTTCTCTTACTTTTCATTTTTTTTTCTTTTTGCAGTGCTATTGTACATTTCTTCATTTATTTTTAGTGCATTAACTTACTTGTCTTGTGCAAGCCTCGTGGTATGCTTTCTGGAACACGAGGAGTTCGAATTAGCATTGACAACAACCCGCGCCCTCCTAAAAAAACACTCGTGTTCATAGTTCAAATTATCCGTGAGTTTACTCCTATATTTTATATAAATGATAAGGGTGTGAATTTTAAGTTAAAAGGGTAGATCGTCAAGTTTTAGATTTTGCTTTGAAATTTTCATCATATTGCAGGATTCTTTTTTGCAACTTTTTAGATTAGCAAGAAAGGACAAATATTTATTTATTTATTTATTTATTTATTTTTTCATTTTCTTAAATAACGATTTTTATTTTTTAATTTAAAAACAAAAAAGGAATTTCAAGTTGATAAGCTTTAAAACTAATACACCTCATTATTTTATAGTATTAGACAATAAATATTTAGCTCAGTATCATATTTGAAAGTTAATACCTTAAAAATACTTGTGTTATCAATAATTCAAATTAGTACACTTTCTACCCCTTTTTTTAAATTTGCACAGTACTTTTTAAAAATCTTTTATAAAAATACAGTGTCAAAATAAATTACCCGATATTTTAAAAATTTGGTTTGGTTACTATACGAATTGAGAATTTTGTCAAATATTTAACACTTCATTTCCTTAATTCCATTAACATGTCAATTCTGTTATCATATTGAGGCATGCTTGAACGTATAATTCCGTTGCTGCACGTAACACCTATGCAGCTGCGTTTAAATACAACTCAGGTCTCATATATATGTTAATTTGAAATTCAGGGAGTTAAATGCGGAGCCGCTATTCCAGAGAGGACTGGAATTAAATCAGTTCTGTTGCTTACTCTCTCAAACCCCAGAAGACACATTTTAGAGCCAATTACATACACCATGTCCACAAAACTCCTTACCCGGTGTATATTTTCTCATATACTCATACAATGACACATATATTTCCGTTCGCAAAAATGTTTTAAATAACGCTAAGATTCACGTTTCATTTTTTAACTGATTTTGCTTAAAACATGAAATCTAACTTTTTACACTTTCTTTCGGTCTCCGTACTTACGTTTAGGAAAATTTTGTACTCGTTATAAAAGTAAAACTCGAAATGTTCTACACCCTTACAACGAAAATTGACTTAGATATTTAATTTCCAAATTTGTGATATTTAACATTATTTTAAATTTTCATGGATAGGTCGGTTAATAAATAAATTAGAATAGTTTTAAGTATTTTCCCTACTTAAATGTCAATCGATGATAATCTTTTTCATGTTATTTAAGTCTTTAATTATAATTTTGTTACATTTGATATGCTGAAAATATTTTCACACAAGCAATGTTTTCAAGCTCTAAAACTACCTTATTAAAACTCTCATGAATTTTGTTGCTTTAGAACAGAGTTGGCCAAACTTCATGTCAGTAAGAGCCGCACGTTTGAATACACGAATGTTCGAGAGCCGCATCTAGAATTTCTAAAAGTCACAAGTTCATATTTACATCATTATAGAAGTAGTGGAGGAGGTTTTAAATGGAAAGAAATCTCTGATAACTTTGTAAAAAGAGTCTAAACTAATTAATTAGTTCCTTTTGGACACTGAATAGTTTTAGTTTAAGATATTTCATACATATATTTTATATGCATGAGCCGCACAAATTGCCTGCGAGAGCCGTATCAGGCTCGCGAGCCGCACTTTGACCACCCCTGCTTTAGAATCATAACCTGGTAGTCGTAAAACAATTCATTACTATACAAATGTTTTGTATTTTCAATTAATACAAATAATATGACAAGCTAAGCTGACTACGGCCAATCATGAAGTTATCACCCGAATTCTGTGAACTCCTGTGAACAAGATCTCCATTTTGAAAAACAAAAGTATCGATCAATATTTTTTACGATAATCTGCAATAGAAATTCTCGTAACGTAATCTCTTAGTATCATAGTTCTCTTTCTAATCGATACTTTATTTTCATAAAAACGTAAACGACAGAGTTCTGTTAAATCTTATTTGAATAATAAAGGGTGTTTTAACCCTTCCCAAGTTTATTTACTGTCTCACAAACTCAAGATTCTTAAGATTCTTCACATTCAACAGTAACTTAAATTAAACAGGATAATTTTGCTCTTTAGTTTGTGCATGACTCTTAAATATCATTTCCGACTTTAGTACCAAATACTTCTCTATAATAACTTTTCTTGCGAAAAGCAAAGGTTTTGTGTCTTCTTTTCTATATCGAGGTCAGGATTTTCTAAAATATTAGTATAAGGACCTGAATAACGTATAAAACGTTATATTTCGTATTTTTGACAAATTTAATTTCTTTAATTTAAAAAGACCAAAAAATGTATCTTTGTGTCATTTAAAATATTTCTGTAATTTAAATATATGTATACGAAAAACGATTGCGAAAATTAAAGCCACGTAAGGACACTTGTGAACATGGTGTAGGTACGAAGCTACTACCTTTACGTTTCCGATAGATATCAGTATTGTTACTTTAAAAGCACTTGCTGCAGGTTTTATTATTTTTTAAGTCTCTTAGCTCTTACCAGAGTTTGAAGTATAATCTTTCTGTCTTTTGTGTCGCGTTATGTTGCACTAAATTACGTTATCATAATTTTTATTATTCACATTGCCTGTGAAATTTCGACAACTGAAAAATGTTGCCATTCACAATGTATTATACTTTTAACTCTTCTACCACTTACAAAATGGCTAGTTCTAAGAAATGCTGTCACTCCGCGCGTAGTAAATGATCAAATTAAAATGTGCGTTATTTAATAAACTACGAAATTTAAAAGCAATATACGCGTTTTTAAGTTTATTTTATTTTAAATCAACTTGAAGGCAACTTGAAAATCAATCTTGAAGGCAACCAGCAACCGAGTAAAACTACTATGGCAAGCGGCCTGCTTCTAATAGCTCCTTCCTCTCTCTTGCTTGGCAAAAAGCCACAAGTACTTGGCGTTCGCAAGACAAATTTGCATAAATTTTCTTCTTCATTTTATTTCAATAACAAAAAAATTATTAATTAGATCTATTATAAATCATAGGCACAGGATTAAAAACATATCATTTTATTTCATTATCATGCATTAAATAAAATGACACATTTTTAATCCTGTGCCTATGATTTTTAATAGAACTAATTAATAGTTTTTTAAATTAAATGGCTAATGAAATTTATGAAAGATGTTTCTAACATCATTTGCTGCTTACCTCGGACACAAAATAAATCTTATGCCTTCTAACAAAGATTTTGAAAACCTATTTTCGTATTTTTGTGTTCTTTCATAAAAGCCCCCTCCCATCCAATCTCTTGATCATTATTTTATCATTTTCTGACTTATTATTGACTCAAAAAGAAGAAAAACTTTAATCTTGCTTGATGACATAGCTAGCGGAAACTACTGTAAAATGATCTAATTTCTCATAATCTAGCTTATTAGTTAACAAGTATGAAACAGACAAATTTTATTTTTTTCTAGAGGGTGATCAGTTTATGAAAATGGTAGAAGCTACGATGCTTTTAAAACTATACATATATATAATATTTGGAATATAGCTTCTGCTTAGCGGCGAGAGACGGTGAGGTTGCTTATTTATGATCTGTATTTCTTTATAATTTCATTCATGATTAGAGTATTATACAAATTTACGTGCCTGCTTTTGTATTAAGAGTATATTTTTTGCATTTAATATAATTTATTAAGTATCGTATCACAGAGGCGTAGAGCACTTTTATATACGCTTTGCGGTTTTCAGAATGTGAACAGTTGATGGAATTGAAGCCATCAAGAACTCCGAAATGTACCAATAGCCTATGAAAAAGAATAAAAATCTCCAATTTTTCTATATCAAACTCTATGCTATTCATCTGTGTATGAAGTGCAATGGCAGCTCGCAGGCATTTGATCAGTTTTTTCAGCTGAGTAACCGCCGTTTGCCTCCAATCAAAATGAATGGCTTAACATCTGTTAGTAGAATAATTATCTGTCAAGTCACATCCTCAAGATAAAATTATACGAAGCTTATTTTTAAGTAACTTATCAGAAGCTAGTTGTCTGCTTTCGCTTACTTTTAGCCGTTGTTTTGAAATACTGATTTTCAAAAATTTTTCCAGTACCTAAGCAGAATTTTCTTAGGATGTCTTTGGAAATACTAGAGCTATCTCTGCTGCCTGCTAATTAATTTTATCCAAAGTATTCGTTTTTAAGATTAAACAATTTTTTCACTGTTTGGATAATTAATTACGAAACCCATCTGAGAACGTTTCAACTTAATCCTGAATGCGATACAACAAAAGTCGTTGTTTAATGTTGTATAATATATAGTGGAGAAATATCTCGATGTTGTCAAATATAAATGGTTCAAATCTTTACGTGTAAATATAATAATATAAATTATATACACACATAATATTTATAATATATATATATACATATATATATATATGTATATATATATATATATATATATGTATATATATATATATATATTATAAATATTATATTATATTTCTGTCTATATAATTATATATAAATATAATATAATAAATATAAATATGTCTGTAATAAATTAAATAATCCCTACCAAATTGTAAGGCTCCACTTCTTTATTAATTTAACTTGATTCAAACTTATTGTCTTGTCTATGGAAATAATAACTGAGTCAGAAGAAATTTTAAACAGCCTTTTCACTTAAATCTTTAAACATAACAAATGCATAGCTTTTGCTCACAGTTTAAACCTTTGCAGCTTATCAGACTTCAAATAACATAAAATGTGAATTAAAATTTAAAGTAAAACTTAATGCTGGGGATTCACATTTCCAAATGCTTTAGAGGTCACTATCGTACATAATGATAATCATTATAAAAATAATTTAAAGGAAAAGGAGTGAGACATTACTAGATCTATTATAGATAAGTCAGTATTTTTAGGATGGGTAGTTAATCTGAACTAAAATTTAGTAACAATTACTATATGCACGTTGGCATTTAAAATTAGAATCTGAAAGCAAAATTTAATAACATTCACAATGAACTTAGAAAAACATACTAAGTCTTCAAAAAATCTATAATGATTTAAAAAATTTATGAAATAAATAAAATGGAATTAATAAAATTGTATAAATGTGTATTAGTGTATTATAAAATGTTGCTTGCACGGAAACAAGTTACAAGAATTTTTTACCTTCGTCGGAGGGTTAAGTTTAATTTATTCAACTATGACAAAGCAATCGAGGGCCATCAGCCTAACAAAAGGGACCCCTTCGTACAGAACTCTCTAAAAAACTAGCTCACACTCACATTATACAAAGGAAAAACCACAAAAATGCTTATTCGCCCAGGCGGTTATATGGTATTCGAACCCCAATCGAACTATCAGTGCTCAGCGACTTTACCACTCGGATGTTGGTGAGCTCTTTCTAAAACGAAAAACACTGGAATATAACGGAAAAGTAAATGTTAAATAATTCTAGAAGTAGATGCACGATTTTCTTCCAGATGTACCGAAAAACAACACTTTTTTATAACAAAAACTTTTATTACCAGAATAGTTTGTCACAAGTACGTTTGCCAAGAAGCTTAAATGTCTTATGAGAGAGAATATATTAATCAACATTACCACGAAAAAGAAAAAAAAATATTATTATTATTAGTTCACATTGACTCAGATCGTTACTCTCAGTATTGTGCAAGGTACTATATGGAGAAAATTGTAAACTTAATATTTTCTGTCTACCGAAAAAAGTCTTCTTCCAAACAGGACTGAAGGTAAAAAGGAAAAGAAAATGATGAAGTTCGTCGAGTCTTCAAAACGCAAAGCTTCGGAGAACGGGTGGCCAAAAAGAAAGAAAAGAACAAAAAATTTATCCAATGAAAAAAAAACACAAGTATCCTTCAGATGCGGCGACTAGCCGAATGATCAGTGACGATTGTTGTGAAGTCAACGAAGGAGAAGCCCAGCTACTATAATGAGGCTTACAAAGACGGCAAGAGACCAGACCAGACCAGCCAAGCCAGACTGCGAACGACCGATTGATACGAGTCAGGCCGATGGACGAAGTTCTAAGACGAACCAAAGGAGCATTCTTACAGCACCATCAGTTATCGAGGAAACGTCCGGCAACACAAGCATTTCAACATATTCAGCGAAAGTCTATGCGTCCAAGGGTAAATTAACAGAAATGCAAGCGACCAGTGGAAGAGCTAGGAAATCATGTTCCAGGAGAAAAATCCGTGTTCATCACACCAGTGTCTGCCCATCTTAGCAGTTTTTCTTCGGAAGGGAGATTTCCAAAGGTAAGAGAAAAGTTATTTTATTAAGTATCCAATTGATTTTATGTCTTGGTTCAACAGTTGCTGCGTTATGATGAGTTTTTCCTCAAGCGAAGACATGCTAACTTTATTCAGTCAGAAGCTTAATCATACATTTATCTTGCAGCATCTTTAGTTTAAATGTAAATATGATACTATGATTTTAGTCCAACAGACTGTGTTAAGAAAAACCTTGGCAAAATTGTAGAAAAAATATTAGCAACTTTTATACATTGTGATGTAAAGTTCAAACTGCGTAATCTTTTGAATCTAAATAAATTTTAATGTTTTTTATGAAGTATGCTTGTTAAATATCTTGTAAAAAAATGTTTTCTATTAACTGTTTTGTAAAATAAAGTGTTCTGATGTTGTATGTGATAAATTTAAAGATCAAGCTATCTAATGATAATTAATTGAATTAAAGTAAAAGCTAACTGCTAGCTTAGTGAAATTACTTCGAACATTAGGCAGAGAGTCTTGAAATAGGGTGTTGATGTCCTGCGTGTCTAAGATATTAACAATGTAGGATTTTGCTTGGCAGGTAGTTTGTTGAAACTCTTCATATTTTCAAAATCATTTGCACGCATTAAGAGAGAAATTTTGAATAGGATCTATTAACATTTTATCGTCATTTATATCCTGTAGTTCATTGCGTCTACAATTTTTTTGCTTGCCTAGACAAAGGTTAAGTTTTGTAACTTGTTCTATCTTGGGCGAAACATTTGACTAAAAATGTATGCCACTTGCTACGGCTGGCTTACAGTCTTCATGGTTTCCTCCGTTAACTAAAAACACTGAATTAAATTAGTTCTTTGGAAAATTGAACTGACACAAAGTGGATGCTTGTAAAGTTACGGATACCTGCATTTTCCGCATGTTGTACACCTATCTACATGTAGTACACATTCATCTAAATTAATTAATGGTTTATTAAAAATTGTGGATCAAAAGAAGACATTAAAATATGTAAATAGGTTTACGTGGCACAGAAAGAAGAAAATCAACCGGAAAACTGTCATTCTGGATGTCTGGAGATTTATACAATATAGCTTTCCCGATAATTGGAATTCCGGATATCTGAAATTCGGATAAAATAGAAGCCATTTACTTTCAGCCCCTTTATACATCATCCAAATCTTTTATTCTTCTTCCTAGGTTAAGGAAAATTTTAAGCTTTTTATAAATGTCCTCACACGCTTTTAATCCCTTTATTGATTTAAGTATCATAAATTTGTGCAATATACATTTTTAGGAACTACAAAATTTATTTCATAAGCATATGAACAAAATATGTGTATGGAATCTATATAATAATCTATATTATCTCTCTACAATATGTAACAAAGACGCAATGTGCAACATATAAACATTATTACGAAAACAGTTATGGCTTTGTTGTTTATGGTTTACTTTGGAAGACATTTTTAAGCATGACAAATGCCTCATTTTTAAAACTAAACTAAACAAATATCATGGTCTTACGCCAATTCCCTATGCAAACAGAGTATTTGTTTACACAGTATGCATCACAACTTAAAGTGAAAAATGTACGAAACTATTTAATGTGAAAGGATTTGCCGCCCAACCGGGATAGTGGTTAGCGTTTCTGACTGCCATGCCGAAGGACCGGATTCGAATCCCCGAAAAGGCATGAGTGTTTGTAAATGTTTATTAAAAAGTTGCAAAAACGTTTGTTCTCTTCGTTTCAATATTAGTCCTTACGGATTGGAGGAAACGGCGTTCGCCAAAGTCCTCATCTCCTTTCTTCTTGCTTAAAAAGCAGGATTGATACAGATGTAAGGCTTTCATTTTAAGTTCAACTAAAAATATTTTTCTTTATCTTATTTTTCCAAATTAAAGGATTCATTGAAGTAGGGAGAAAAGTAAATTACAGTAAAAATATTAATTTATAGCTGAAAATATATGGATATTTAAAACGTCGGCACAAATTAGTGCGTTCTTTATACAATCAAATCGTTATTTACTTAAGTAACTAAACTGCATTGCAGTTTTGAAAATGAGAGACTCAGATGCAAATCAGCATCTAATATTAACTAAATAAACATATATTACTGTTAGCACACGGACGAAATGACACTTAATCCTCAATAATACTCGCAAGAGAAAAAAGAACAACACAAGATCGTATTCGAAAAACTAAAAGATCCATATCCATAAACCCATATGAGATAAAAAAAATTTATGCGCTCAGTATGTAATTCCTTTTGTTGCATATAGTTGTATACAGGAATCACGGGAATGCAGCGCTTAGTATTGCACTAATGACACATTTTAAAACTGCTTGCGTTAAACAATCTTATATTTTTTTTAAAAGAAAATGCGTATTTCTTAAATCCAGGTTGTGAAATATTTATTCTTTCTCACATAATATAACTCACCCGAAGTACTCAAAAGTAAGTAACATACTTTTGAGCTCGTTCTTTTTTATGCTTAATAGTAGCACATTTATTGTAACTGCGATATGCAGTAAGAATTACAATACGTACGTTATTATTATTTTTAAGTATATTTTCTCTTAAGCAGAAACGTAAGCTTTATTTTATTTTTTAGACAAATAATGAAGATTTCCCAGACTTTGATTATCAGAAATTATTTATTTTTTCTGATCTGTCTTTTGATAACACTTTTTGTCACTACTGTAGAGCTACTAATCAGAGGCTACTACTAAAATCTCCACGCTCTTCTAGGTATCTTAGAAATACTAAAATATTTCTGGGAAGGACTTTATTCTCTGTGATTTCATGGCTGATTTAAAACTTTTATAAATGAAATAAAAGTTACAAAAACATGTGTACTGCATTATCATTTCACGATGCATAGTACCCAATTTGGGACCAACAGTAAAATATGGCCAGTTTTAATGTTTAATGAGGGACGAATAAACCCTCATTAACATATTTAAAACGCTATTCTAAAAACACAAAAACTCCGTAAGGCAAAAGCACAAAGAAATATCTTTTCCTTGTTCATTATCTCGAAATTCCTTACAAATGAAATTTCTAAAATTAAAATAAAGAATAAGAGCAAGAAAGCTTTTCCCGAGTGCTATTTGCAACACTAGATGAAGGTGTCCCATTATGTAAAACAGAACTAATTTAAATTGCCACAGGTACTTTTAATTTTGAAAACAAATTGATTACAGATGGCAATGCATCCCTAGAAATAATTTTTGCATTCTAACTGGAAGTAAGGCTTTGTGTATCTGTTAATATTTTATCCAGTTGTATTATTTGAATGAGTTGCTGTTTTTTATCCGTGTAACCTGTTAATGGAAATTTTTAACATCTAACTTTTCTTCTCGTTCTAATTACCTCAAATTAAGAACAAAAATGACGGAAAGTGTTGATTTGCTCCAGAGACTATATTCATGCAATTTTAAATATGATTTATTACATTTTTAAATTGGTCGAAAATATTTTTGATAAGCTTCCAGTGAATTTTTTTACTGAATATATATTTAATTAAGAAATAATTAATATAATTAAATCATTCAAAAATGGCAAACTTACTGACAGAAAAAATCTTTTAAAATAAAACCCGAAATAAAAACAAAACAACATTTTAAAACAAATTCAAAATTAAATAGCAAATTATATTTAAATATTATTCGGTTTTATTTCCAAGGAGCAGTCACACACATTTCTGAATAATATTTGTATGATCACCAAAATTGTAATAATTAAAATGAAAAGAAAATAGTTTAAATTAATTAAGCAATTTTAAAATGCACAATAAGAAATTAAATTTTAAAAATGAGAACTTTTTACACAGAATAATCATTAAGTTATATTCTGCTACGACATGAGCTGAAAATAATAATACAATATAAAAAGTTATATGATATAAAATCTGGACCTACAGTCAAAACTTTGTAAATAACTATAAATTTCAAAAGCAACACGGCAGATTCATAAGCAGTCAAGGAATGCGGAATTCAGAAAACCAGAAAAGGTAAAATTGCCCCATTTTTTGAGTTTTTAAATTCTCAGTTTAAATTTGAAAACATTATTTTGAACTGTATGAAGAAACAGCCAAATAACAGATAAAAATCAGTCTAACGCGATGATTGTGATGATAATGTTGGTTACAAATTCGTCCCAAACGCAAATATTTGAGTTCGAGACGAATTTACATTTCATTTTGGATTTAAACATTTAATGATAAATTAAAGAAATCTCCGTGAGAGTTTGTATTTCCGGCTGTATTTTTTGCGATAGCGAAATAAGAGAAATGTGCACAAAAATGTGTTTGGTCGTTTAATTTCATGAAAACACAAATTGACAGCAATTTTAAAATCTGGATAAATGTATGTCTTAGCCTTACCCTGTAATGCATGCCTTAGCTTATGCCTTCTTAGCATCTCTTCGTGGTGTAATGGTCAGCACATTCGGCGCGCATTCGTGAGGTCCGAAGTTCGAGTCCCGGGAAGGGCATTACTCACTTTTCCTGTTTCTCAGCAACGAAAATCCTAATGTCTCCGCAGTAGTGACAAAAAATGTTATCAAAAGACAGATCAGACACAATAAACAATTTGCTTAAAAAATATGCTTAAAAAATAATAAATAACGTACGTATTGTCATTCTTACTGCGTATCGCAGTTACAAGGAATGTACTACTATTAAGCCTAAAAAAGAGCGAGCTCAAAAGTATGTTACTTACTCGTAAACGGGTGAATTACATTATGTGAGGATTTGCAACAAGTTGCACAAATCAAATTAATGTTATGAAATCGACAGAAATTACAAAGCATATCTGGTTGACCTGTCCGTCCCCTCGCCAGCCAGAATATTCAACTATGAGCTCATTCCATAACGGCAGACTGCAAGGTCCTTGCGCAACGGCTCCGAAAAGATGGCTCACTTCGCACTGTGCGTATGACACTGGGAACATTAAGTATTTCCATTTCCCTGGACTGGATGAATCGGAACAATTGATCACACCCTTTCTACTGGATGAATCAACTTGATCCTACAACATATTACACACTGTAATGTTTCAATAAACTGTCTGTATGGCGTCGCCGTTATTTAATAAACGATGAAGGATTTCAGGATGTAACTTTATGAATGAAAGCGACCTTAATGACGCATTCAGTCACCCAGAGGCCGCAGAACAAAACGTACGAATATTCTGAGATCCTAAAGTGTACATACCACCTTTTTTTCAACATATATGTGTTTGTTCAGAATAGTTTGTTTAGGTAATATAACGCGAGACCTCATAATTGCTAGTTGAATATTCTGGTTATTATACCACAAATCACAAGGCATAAATGCCGTGATTTTTTTCATCCACCTATTTGTAAATCAACCACCGTATAAGAAAAGACGTAATGGGTAGCCAGCAGAGAACCAGTCACCAGATCACCTGTTTTATATTTTTCAAGGATTTGCAACAATTTGTTTCATTTACAGATACCCATTGTTTCATGCAGGTTTTCTGAATGTTGAGATATACAAAGAAACCACATCCAAGTAAAAGTCACAACCCATTTTTGTCTTCTTTCGACATTTTTATAGATTGTTTGAGTTGTTATTGACATACTTGTCTATTTTATTGCCCTTAAGCGATCTCGCATTTTCTAAAACTATAAGCTCTAGGCTCGAAAGTTAGTGATTTCGGTTTAAATGACATTTAAATAGATAATGTGGGAGGTCATCTTGAACGGATTTATATATATTTTCAGTAATAGTTATTTTAATTTGTTAGCCTCTTCTATTTTCTTTTATTCTACTCGCCAATACGTACATTACAATATTTATTTCAGAGCCAATACGTATATTAATTAGAGTGAACGAGTGTATTTAGACTGATGTAGAGAAAAATTTCGTCAGCGAGTGATTTCGCTACTGTAAGAGCACGATGTTATTTTTAACAGTTGTTAATCTGTAATATCGGCTTTTGCAGTCTTGCCACCGGATTCGGAGTCAACCTGTTAGATTAAAGTGAATTTGTGTAGCCTTGCACAAACTCTTTTTACCTTTAAATTTAATGTTACTTTATATTTTAAGTTTCTCGCCGCAAGTGGTCAATGACTATAAGCATGTGAGTCCATGCAGTCTGTAAAATATTGTGTTCAATAGAAGGACATTTTACACCCTTCCCCTGTTGTGTTCATCTTCAAGTCTTTGCGAGAAGTCGCAAAGATTAACACTTAAGTAGATCTAGTTACATTGCATGAACCTCTTCCACTGCATGTGCACTGCTGTTGTTTGCGAGTCCTAACCCGCACAGATATGCAGAGTCTAGCAGTGCTGCGTGTATAGCTGCTTATTATATGAGCTCTTAGATTTTGGCTTCGGAGAAGCATACGGAAAGTACTACTATACGAGTCTCCTCACATCTGCTTAATCCCATATTTTTGCCGTTATATATCCATTTGCCTACGGATTTTTGCTTCAAACAGAGGCCAAGAAGAGAGCGTAGATCGTTTTAGCTGCTGTGGTCCATAAAGAGATTTATGGTATTTATTTGCCGTCTCATTATTATGTATGGTATTATGGGCGTTGAGTTGTTTGAGATCAATCTTTCCAATACTTCTTGTGGGGAGTTCATTCACAATTCCATTATTGAGCGGCTTGCTGTTATACTGAACTGAAGATCTATATTTATCGCAGTTTGATACTATTGATTAGAATTTATTTTAATGTCTATTTAATGGCTATGAAGTCTTATTGTTCGTTGGTGTTAGCATTTGATGCTTTGACATATTCAATTAATTTAGACAAGTTGCTCTATATGGAGCAGAATATGCTGACCATTCCTGTATACACCCTTGAATCATTTATATAGATGCTCATGGCATATATACAATCTGGTGAACATATGAAATTGCTTAGCCGTGTGCTGAATCACTTTCACTCCGACATCCTCGCTTACGTATCAGTTCTGTCGTGTATGAATATTTGCGCATAATCCCAATCCGAGAACTGCTAAGGTTTCGTCCTGAGAATTAAATATAGAAGCATGATTTCCGCTGAGTTGAAAAGCGTATGGGGAGAAATGTCCCGTAACCTTCAAGACTACAAGCGCCACCCCTTGCCACTGTAAAGAGAATTTAAGACTTAGTCGACCAAATCAAAATAATAGTGAACTACGGTATACTACACTTTAGATAGGGTGCCACTTTATTATCGGCATATTATATTCTTGCATATATGGCAGAAAAAATTCTTGACATCTTTAAAAATCACTTCTTGCCACTTATGGAAACAGAGATTTCCCAACCGCTAGCTCGATGAAGTACACATGGGAATACTGTCTTGAACTCTTTACATTACCACTGTGTAGTTATGCACATTATCTCTTATAACAAACATAAAAAATTCATAAAGCGAAATTTATCAGTTTACTTAATTCTCTTATTAGTATTAATCATAAAAAAAATTTAGTGCTAGTTACATTTAGTGCTTTCTACGGAAAAGAAATAGCCATATCCATTTATTTTACCTATAAGCAAAATTTCTATAATAATTATGCTTAGAAACCGCAAATATGTTTTTCCTTTCATAAAAGTTTCTAAGCCTTATAAAGAAAGGAAAAAAATCAGTTGAATTTAGAAACAAATGATTGGAAAAGTTTAGAAAAAAATTCGATTTGGTATTACCATATTATATCAATACTGAGTACTTTTTTCAATGTGATTAACTAAGCAAATATTTTAATAACCGAATAGAAACTTCAAAATGTTGAGAGCGGTCATTAAAAAAATGTATTAAAGGAAAAACTAATGCATGTAAAAAAAAACATTTCTTTTATGCTCATATTCAAAAAAGAGAAGAATACAAAATGAGTGCATTAGCATTCATTATGTGTCCTATTAAAAAAGGAAGTAGATACTAAATTTTAAAGACAGAATGAATTACCATTTAAAAAATAAAATCATTAGCCATTTCTGAAGTGTATTCATTAAAATCCCACAGTTTTTCATCTTTTTCTCCTTCTTTCTCAGATAAAAATAGAGCTTTTGTACCTGTACGAGTGACAAATCACGTAACAAATTTTATTTTAAAGAAATAATTCTTTATTTATTATTTATCTCTTGCAAATATTTCTTCAATACAATAAAACTCGCTACTTTTTATTAGTATTTAAAGAGGTTTTAGTTATTTAAAGAAGTTATAGTGATAGTTTGGATTTGAATCCTGCCAAATAGACTGGCAGCAGGAGTGTTTTCATAGTTTTATATTCTGCGCAGTTTTATCCAGTTTCCCTTAGAAACTTTTTCACGATAGCATTCCTTCCCGAGACAGCCCACTTGTTCTATGCTGTATTGAATCAAAGATAAATTTCTCTATTTCCTGATGCTTTCCAGTGTACTGAATAAAATAGTACGACTGTGTGAAATATATGTAGCTCAATTCCAGATATCTGGATTAAAAGGAATTGTATTTCATCCGTTTAATTTAGTATATAATCATTTTATTAGACTATAAATTTTGACTTGTTTTGGTAGCGCAAACTAAGTCCGAACTCCTTACAGGCCTGAAGCGAATTATCGCTTCATCTAAAAAGAACTACGAAGTCTTAAGAAGATTTTAAAGCAAACCTTTTTATTAAACCAGAACTTGAATAGAATGGCACTTCTCGTGCTTACATAAGCCATCACAACTTGTGGCGATGAAATTAATGTAACAGCTAATTCAAATTAGAATTATAAATAGTAGCCACAAATGATTGAATGCGAAGTTGGCTCAAAAACCTAACCAGCCTAGATACGAAAATATCGGTGGCCAATAATGCAAAGCCGAGAAATTCAGGCTATTAGAACTGGAAGAAAACGTAACTTGCGCTCACACGGACGAAACCGCGCTGTCTTACAGCCCGAAAATCTCATGTTACATACTCTCGAACTAATTTACATTCTCGTAGGGAAACGGAAGAGAAAAGTGATAATGCAGATCTAGAACATATAATAGTAATTGATAATTAAAAATTATAGGAACCTTATAACTCAAGTGCATGTTTTTCGAAGAAATCCATTTTATTTATTCATTTATTTAGATTACATCTATGTAATGATTATTTTATAAATCATTTACACTATTCACCCTAGATGCCAATCTACACATCTTGCATATTCACTTAAATTAATATAACAGATATTTTAAAACAGTTGTTAGGCTATATCAAATTTTTATATTATTCACTTCAGCGAAAACATCAAAATCATCTAAGTAAACTATGAACAAGCCTAATTTTACTAGGTGTTTCGGAAGCGCATCAAGCAATCCCAATAACTGAAACTCCAATAACTGGAATCGAGTAACTGAAGTTCTATTGTATTCACATTTCTTCTAAATCATATATCAATCCAACAAATTTGTGGTTTCTTGAAAGATAGGAAACTTTAACAAAGAAATATTCACGTAGTTCAGTATCTTATAAAACTTTGAAACAGTAACAAAATTTAAAATTTCATTTTTTGCAATCACTTCAAAAATTGTCTACCAGTAAATAATTTTCATTATTTGGAATATCAAGTGTTAAACTCTTTTTCTTCTTTTATATTTCTGCTGAACTATTACTACTAGGAAGGCCTTTTGTGTTTGGTTGTATTTTAGAATATACAAAATGCTTTTCCCTTGTTACTACACTACATGTACTTTTACAGCAGTATCATGCAGATCTATCACCCCCCCCCAGAGAATCTAGTGATAGCATTGGTCATTCAAGAACACTGTTTAAATGCAAGATTCGTAGTTTTCATAGCTTTTTTAACTAAAGTTAAAAAACTAAAGTAAAAAAATAAATGGATATGGCTGTTTCTTTTCCGTAGAAAGCACTAAATGTAACTAGCACTAAATTTAATTTAAGGACAGTTTTGTTGCGAAACTTCAAAACTCAATAAATCAACAAATTAGAGATAGCCTCGAATTTTAATAAACGTTTAAAAGATTTTGCAACAGTGACTTGTGTTGAAACCATATTACTTGCTGAATTTTATAACATTTAAAGAGAAATAATTATATGAAGGGACACGAATTTTGTAATGACATGCAAGAAGTACCGCATCACGATAGTTTTATTATCCGTCTAATTTTGAATGATGAAAAGAGGTTTCATTTGTTTGGAATGGTAAACCTTCATAGCCCGTGGATATGGAAAATTTTCTCTCATATAAAAAAAACTTCCATTAAGACTAAACGATTTCTTCATCATTTTAAAGACAATGCTTCCTTCTTTTAGAATGTTTTCCTTTTCTAAAAACCTACAACGGATGCATTGCGTCTGCCATTGGTTATAGTTTCAGCTATATTTTTAAATGGAAATTAATTCAGAAAATAGCAAAAAGATGAGGATTCCAAAAAGATGAGACTCCACCTCATTGCCACATTGAGAGAAGTCTGTACTTGAATGAGTCTCTACATCGATGAATTGGCCGACATGTAAAACATGATTTAACAAAATGTGATGGCAATGCAACTTAAACGTGTGTCTTGAAATAAAAATAGCACGTAACTAGCTTTTGTGATTGAATTAGAAAAACGTCTGCTTTATTTCATGTAGTACACATTTCTTGGTTTCAAAATTTTACGAAGTTTAGCGTTTTGCAAACCCAATGAATCAATATGTAATAACGCTTTATTACTAACTTATTTCAGTTACTTTCGGTTCCCTGGACTTACATTAACATTTTGTTGTTTCTTCCCATCTTTTCTATTTCTGTTCTAAATTTTAATTAAAATATTTAAAGCAGGTTTTAAATCAATCGTCATAAACTGGCGCTTTGCGAGACGCGCGGGGCCTCCGAAGCAATTTTATACGACAATCAAATACATATGTATTTGTTCCAAATACGGTGTTCAACTCTTAAAATTATAGTTACTTGAAATTAGAATTAATATTATTTTCATTGCCATTAAAAACGAGCACAATTAATGCACCGGAAAAATCTATAAATGGAGCTAATTAATCTAAAATATGACATAAGTCTTATTTAGAGATTTTGAAGCTACAGATTTTACTTAATATTTTCGTACTTATCAAAAATTAAAAGTACTGATTTACAATTTTTTTTCCTTAAAAGTAATCGCTATATGCATTTAAATCTGAATATACTTCTTCCGAAATTAAAAATTATTAATAAAAGAACTCGACTGAACGATGTGCTTCTGCAAACTGTAATAACGATAATTTCGGGTAACTTCTCTCCAAGACTTAAAACATTAGCAAAATCGAAATATCATTGAATATCAAACTATAGTAAGAGAAAATAGGTTTAATTTATTTATGCATAGGAAAGAAATTTAATAAATAAGCGAAAGTGGCATCATTTATTGTCGAGTTTTGTTCTACTTAGAAAACTTCTCTAAATTTCAAAATGTCTTATTTCCATTTTAAATTAAAATATTCAATAATGAATTTTAACAATTTAGAATTATTTAAGATAAATCTTAGTCTCAAAGTTCAATATTTGGTTTTATATATTTAAATTATGAAATTTAATCAACAAAAATGACTTGCAGTTATCAGACTTCAGATTCTAGATAAGAAATAAACATAAATTTGTATTTTTCTCCCTTGCAATATTATTATTATTGTTTATATGTGTTGTGATGAATATTTAGTAAGTGAAATTTTAAATTTAAAATATTTTTGTTTTATTTATAAAAAAAATTTTGTTAGCAAATCAAAAGGTATTCTGAACCGACAGCTGTTTCCGCATGCAATCTGAGTATGATACCACCGCTTTTAAATCATAGGCTTTCATGTCTCTTACCCCATCACGCGAAACTTTTCTGCTCCTTAATGCAGAGTTAATTCCTCTGCATACATTTGTTTCCAGCCGTGAAACATATTCACAGGATCCTCATCGAATCCTTTAACGCTCAGACGCAATCAACGCATGACTTGTTAAATGAGATAAAAATCCGATGATTTCCTCATCCACATTCTCACCCAGTTCTACATATGTAAGCCTTTTGGGAAAATATCGAAAGATACAAGTTTTACAAATCTTTATATCCTGAGATACAAAGAACCTCTTTAAAGAGGAACTATAAATCCGAAGGATAATCACTGTAAAATTTCGGTGTTATCAGATTCTTTTAAAATCATCATTACTATAGTAAAATTTTATTGTATATTTCCGAGTTATGTCTGTAAATAACTATTTTGAGTTTTCAAATATTCGACAAGAAATAATGTTTCTTTAGTTGACTGATTCTGACAAAGCATCTGACGGTTAATCTTAGGAAGAATGCCTTTATGAATGGCTTTCAAATACTCGTAAAAATAAGCTCGTATACAAATTATATGCGGAAAAATTACAAAGCGCCAATGAAACTTTCTTTTGCTCGATCAGAAGTTGAACTCGGAACAAAAAAGTTCGTTTTCGGAAACATTTGCTGCTTCTCTATGCTGGGTGGTGATCTCATACAAATCGTAAAATTTCAAAACCAATAAAGAAAACAAATACACACCTCATCAATCATAGAAAATAATTTTAACTTTACTTTGTTTAGTAAATTCACAGGTAAAATATTCTGTAACATCTTAATTTATCTTAATAAGTAAACTCATTACCATCCGTATCATATGTATTTCAATTACAACATTGCTATCTCAATTACAAAACTGTTATTGTTGTTATAAAATACAGCTACAATTTAATTCCTCTTAATTGGTTTCCTTTTTATTATTTTTCTGTAACATCATAAATAATCCTGTCACTTTAAATCCATTAAGATAACCGCCTTTTTACTTAATTATATTTTTTTTTAATTTCGCAAAATCTTTAAAAATGTTCCTTTCTCTGTATTCAATACAATTATCACTTTAATATAAAGATAGAAAAAAGGATTTTATATATTCCTCCTATTTGCTTATTTAGCCAACTCAGACTTGGCCACAACTAAGGCCGGAAACAGTGACCACATTATTACGGAGGCACCTAATAGGTGGGACCATTGTTATCACCTATGAAGAGACGGACAGCTACAATCATGCGTTCTCCGGGATTCGAACTCAGTTCAGACAATGGGCCTAATCACTATACCGTCTGTGCGTCTCGTCGAAAGACAATACATAAAAATTTTTAATAATATATAGTACTGAAATTTTATTTATTTAATGTTAAAAGTTTAATAGTTCGTATAGTTTTATTTTATCTTCAAAGTTAATTTTAACTCTAAATAGGAGTATCAGAATTTAATTACCTAATGAAGTACTTCCGTACTCCTAATGAAAAACCTTTCATTTCGAAGCAAAAGTGTTCAGTATTCAAATTTAAGTTGCAACCGTAGTATTTACATGCAGGCTTGTTTTTAAATTCTTAACCTCCAGAATTCATAAGTACTCAGATTTCAACTTCACTATTAGTTTTTAACCGATCATTTTTTAACTTCAAGTTTCTACCTATTGAGGTGAATAAAATTTCAAGCTTTTCAAGCTCAATAAAATTCAAGCTCAATAAAATTTCAAGTTTTCAGGTTTCTGTAGCTATACGACAGTTTTTAACTTGAAAATTTCATTGCAAGATTGTACAAACTGAAACTTATAAAAACACTTTGATATTAATATTTCTAAACTGAAATGTTCTTCTATTTGATGTTTATTTGTCAGTCTTAATATTTTCAATCCTAGATACTATTTAATAGACCTAATGTTTTCAAGCTTGAATAATCTTAACGATTTTAAAACTTGCAATATTAAATGCTATTAAGACTTTTGCTAATTTTAAACATTCAATATTCTTGAAAATTTTTGATGCATTCGGTCTTTAATAATCAATCCTAATATTTTATAGTAATTTTAATAATCTTAATTTCAGTTGCCAGTCTTAATGTTTTTAAATGTTATTGTTTTTCATTTTAATGTTCAGTTCAATATAATCAGTCTTTAAAGATCTGTAATGCGTTATCGTTTCCATGTAAAATAAAAGAACAGAATAAAAATATTTTTATTATTAATTTAATTATCTCACATCATCGGATAATTTTAATTCTAATTCTATCTCTTTATACCAACGCTTCTTAATTCGAGCACGAGCTTATTTTCTTCCAAAAATAAGAAAAGAATCATGCATTCAGACAACCTTTCTTGCATATAATGCAAAGTTATTTTCGAACTTGCTGAGTAGCAAAGTCACAACGACTGGAATTTTTTTATTTTACCGCCTTCATTCCTCTAACACTTCATACTTAACGCGGACTTCATTACTTCCAGCTCCGGAAATAAAATTTTAACGAACTCCCAAGCCGCAACTGAAATGAAGTGAGCAAGACATTTCAATAAAAAAAAACAAACTAATAAAAAAGCTAATTTACTAGCTTACGGGCACTTAGGCAGAGAAAACGTTTTGACTCGGAAGAACGTAATTTCAACTTTAAAACTCGGTATTTACACGCAAATATATTTTTTATTCTTTCTTATTTCCTTGTAACCTACTCTTTTTGACTGTCTTAACGAGTACTTGTGGATAATTAAAAGGCATCTTAAAAACGAGCTTCGGAAGTCGGCAATGAAACGATGAATAAGGAAAACTCTTTAATTATAGGATTGCTGGCTGCGATTGTCTAGAGACGGTGGGTGTTTAATGATATGGCTTAAAACTTCTTAAGAAATGAACAATGAAGTTCGAAGGCTTTATGACAGAATCAATAAAGTTTCCTGATATTTCATTTTAATTCTTGCAGCTCCTTTTTGGTGATTTCCCTAGTGGGTACTTCTGAATTTAAAGTAAAACAAAAAAAAAAAAAAGAGTTTGTTAGTCATGTTATGCAATTCAAGTATTGCCAAGTATTCGTTACAGCTTTGGAAGAACGAAGTAGGGGATATTTCTTAGACATAATACTTTAATTGTATTTACACGATCTTACTCATATTGTGAGCAAGATTTTCAAAACTATTAATTGCAGTTTTCTTTCTATATCACTTGGCGTCGGGCTTATACGTTAAACATATATTTTTCTGTCAATTTCAAATAGAACTGTATTTCATCATTTTCAAAATTCTGGAAATTGCAAAATTAAAGTATGTGAATCTGCTTGTTTTCACTCAGCCGTCCTAGGATACAATTTTCAGTAAGCCCAGAAGTATCTATAACTCTTGTGCCCATTACAAAAGCCCAATTGATTTCAAAACTTCTATAAAGATATACTTCTTGAAAATATTCGTGGGTGGGTAGATTAGGGTTGCCTAAACATGTATGTGAAAACGTGCAGTAAAATGTAACAAGAAATTCCTCAAAGAACTAAAGAAACAAATGATAAACAAAAGTAATCGGATTAATTTTAATAAATTAACTGCACTATAGTTTCAAAGGTCAAATGGAATCTTCTTTCTGAACTGCGACAATAAAAATGATGAAAATGAAGCTTATGCCTGCCAAACAAAGTATAGAAAAATCTGAGAATGAGAATGTTCTAGTTAAATGTAAATAACGAAGCTGCTAGCGTCCTCTGTTGATCGAAAACATCTACTATCTAGAAACCTCGACCTTCTGCATTTAGACTAGAATATTTTCAAATTTGTACTTCCTTATACGAAGTAAAAAGGAAGTATTGTAATCACAAAAAATTTCGGGTATCATATTTCAACGAAAATATGATACGCTATCGCATTTGACCACTATCGAATGCAATTTAATGCAACTAACCCATTCGCCTGGAGTCGAACACAGGTCGTAACTACCACTGTTCAGTGATTTAAACCGCCGGCTTTGCACTTGAAGAAATTGAATACGGACGATAGAGCGAATTTGAAACTGATGGCAAGAAATTTTCGTATTTAATTGGTGATGCCCCCGGGATCGACTCACATGATAAATCGCGCAATAAAAACTGGAAATCAACCCCCCCCCGCCCTGAAAAGCAAAACTTTACTGCATGATCAGTGCAGGATTTACGTATAAGCTACACAAGCCATGGTTTATTACCCCTGCTTTCTTGGGTAGGCCCTTAAAAACCTTCTAGATATCCTACAATCTCATTTGGCACTGATATTTAATATCTGGACTTATAAAGGGCCCCATATCTCAAATAGCTTAGGGCCTTATCAAGTCTATATCCGGCCCTGTGTAGGATACTATCAAGAAGGAAATAAAAAACAGCCTATTGCAGAAATGCTGAAAAATAAAATTATAATCTCCATAAGTATGCTTTGTAGTACTGTGCAGAAAGAAAAATAATCCGTTTGCCTTTAATTTTAAAGCATGGCATTTTGCTACTGACTGTAGGCAGGGTACAGTGAAAAATGGACGGAACACCAGAACTTTGCATATGCTCACACAGGTATTGCTCCTTGTAGACAATTGAATAGTACAAATTGAAGACAATTGAATATCGTAATGAATATAGACATGGACAGGGAAAAGTGGACGGGGCATCAGAACTTCGTCAGTGACTTTTACAGGTACTGCTCCGCCTCACTAGTGTACCCGCTGGGCGTTCGGTTGGCCCGCATCAGATGCCATATTATAACAAAGAAAAACAATTTACCCCTTACCAATAATTGAGAAAATAATTAGGAAACTCAAAACTGCAGAATGCATGGCGATACTGGAACTCACCTTTAGATGTTTTCCGATATGTGTGAAACCTCAGACTTTGTCAAAAGTTACATTTATTACAAAGTTCGGATTTTATGCCCTTCTTAGAATGCCGTTTGCCATATAGGAGCACGCCTCCAATAAGAGCTTTCGCTAAAACTGTTGCACATTTATTTTTAAATAAATTTGTATTAAAGTATGGAGCTTCACTTAAAATGACATCAGACAACAAAACATAAGTTATATTTTTGAAGATAAGTGGCATAAATTATTTTAAGATGGTTCCTCACTGATCGCAGTCGAATATTGCAGAGTGGATGAACAGAAATGCAGCTAAAGTTACCCACAACTACGTAAAAAAATCTTATCACGAGTAATGGCATGACTCTGTCAAAGAACTCATACTTGTCTTGAAAGCGTGTAAACATCATACAACTGGGAAGACAGGTCACAGGTGACGGAGGACGGAGACATCTGGTGTCTAACAAAGGTAAAAGCAGGTATATGCCCCACGCCCTCCACTATCTTAAACCGGCAGCTCCCAGGACTAAGAGGCCTGCTTCGGGAATGCATTTACTTCTCTGAGAATTAGAGCATGAACAAACTGGGACCCGGTTAATGTAAAATAAATGCGTTAGCTTCATAAATATATAAGCATTAGTTGTCAGAATGCATTGGTGGTGCTATTTGGTGCACGTTGCCATAATCCTTACATACATCAAATACTAATAATAATAATAATAATCCTTACATACATCAAATACTAATAATAATAATAATAATCCTGAAACACATCAAATACTTGCAATACTACATTAAATATGATCCGTCAGTTAGATACATTAATACATTGGATACATGATAAAGTTATGGATACATTGGTTATGCACTTGAGAACTTGATTACAGTAAGACAACTGAATACATTAAACCTGCTTATATTCATTATTTGAGTACATATATGCGTTGATATAATAGATGCATGATTATGATATATGAGTAATGTTTATATACTTGAATACTTATTATATACTTGAATACTTATTATATACTTGAATACTTGATTGTAACAGAGACACTTTATTAGTTGAATGCATTATTGTATATAAATTCATTGTATCGGTACTTGAGTACGGTTGTTGACACTCATTATATGTATCTATACACTCTTTTGCAAAACAAATCGAAGCACCAAGGAGAACTTTTACGATAGTCCCGAAATTTGGTAGGCAAAAACGTCTTGATCGAACAGGCAAATGATCAAAGTTTCAAGACAAATGAACAGGAATTGCGATCATAGCGCGCAATTCTCAAAGTATAAAACCAGTAACAGAGGCAGAACATTTACCTTTTTTTTTGTTGCTGGCCATTGTAATTCCGTTAAGAAGCAACTAAAGATGCATTACGACGATATCGATGACATTACAGACAACTAAACGACTTCGAACGTGGTCGCATTGTAGGATTGCGTGAAGCTGGGAGGTCATACTAAGCAATAGGTTGCCACCTGCAGCGTACAGACACTGCTGTGCAAAGATGTTGGCAGCAATATTTGCTACAAGGAAATTGCCGACGAAATTAAGGTTCTGGAAGGCCAAGGAGTACAAATGCGAGGCAAGATAGGATGATTGTTCGCCAGGCCCGAACCGCTCCAAAGGTATAATTGTCGACTATTCAGCGCACTACAGCCACGTCTATACCTCCCGTGGTATAGACGTGGTATATCCACCATCTCACGGCGCTTGTCTGAGCCAGGTTTATGCTCATAGAGGCCTTTAAGACGTTTGCCTTCGACCCCACAACATCGGCGGAGTCGTCTGGAGTGGTGTCGCAGTCGATCATCATGGCTGCCATTAGGCTACTACTAGTATTCGCCGCTGAGGAAGGCTCCTGACCAGGGTACCACACGGGAATTTCACCTACTCATCGGATTTGAACTACTTCCCGTCAAACCCCAGACAACGACTAGGATGAGAGTACAGACAGCATTATTGTGTTTTCAAAGAAAAGAATATAGTAATAATATGGGTAAACAAGGCTCTTGAAGAAGATACAGTTTTCAGGGAAGAGTCACTTACTGAGTTGTTCTACTAATAAACAGAGTAATTCCGGAAAAGATACCAATAGTAAAATATCATGAGCATACAAGGCTCTTGAAGCGAGTACATGTGTTCAATGTAGAATAAGTACATTTAACTGCATTTACAATGCGTAGAATACATAAGCACATGTAAATACATTAACATGCATAGAATACATAAGCACATGTAAGTACATTAACATGCATAGAATGCATAAGTATATTGAACTGCATTTACAATTAACTGAGTTTACAATTAACTGCACCTCCATCCAAACGCATATCACTATCCACAATAGTTCTTGTAGCTCCACCGTAGACGACATACATCCAGACAAAAGTGTAGTCAAATGTATATATAATAATGTTAACACTCTATAAAATGCTGGGCTGCAAAAAGAATAAGGCCTATGATGTGCAATGCAATAGCTAACTATCTTAATGTACAGATAAATGTGATAAAAAATGCATACTATTGTAGACAATATAAAAACACAATTCAATTCCGAATATACCTCTGGGTTACACAAATTGCATAATAAAGTTAAGAGCGGAATGCTATCAATAATGAAATAACATTAGCATACAAGGCTCTTGAAGAGAATACCTGTTATCAATATCGAGACTTCATTATGGTGTTGTTTTACAATGAATCGAGTATAATTTTACAAAAGGTGAAGGCACACTAATGTAGACAATGATAAACTAGACAATAATGAAATTTAATGTGAAAATAATTTTAACATTCATTTATACGAGTAATACATATGTTGAAATCATTTAAAGACTACGTATCACTTCAAAGTGTACATTTACATATTTAGGCATATATTTTTATAATCGTTAATCCTTACAGGTATATATTTAAAATTGCTGTACAGAACGGGTATAATAGTACTACGTTTACTACAATTACAAAAAAAAATTACAGAACAATAAAAAAATTTTACAAGAAATGCTAGGCTGCAAAATGGAAAAGAGCTATGAAATGCAATGGAATGGCTAGCTATCTTACAATTGGACAGATGTGGAGGAAATGCCGCGACTGCGTAACAGTCATATGGTCTGTTTTGCAGTAGTTTGGTCAATGCTAATCTGTTTTCTAAAACGCTAGTTGCCCATACCTGCCAGTGCTCATAAGAGGGCTTACGTAAATGAAAGCTCGCGGTATTCCTATATTCAAATGCAAAGTTGTCTGGATCGCCTTCATCACCGAAGTTGTTAGAATCTCACAGTTGTTAGAATTACTGAGTTTAAAACGATTCAAGTACGATTGAAAGGACCCATTTATAATGAGGAACTGTGTGAGATAAGAGGAGTTACTCCTTATTTCTAAGATGACTTCTGTGAAGTGCTGATACAGCCTTCTCCCCGTGTTTGCTAAATCCCAGAGCGCTTGCCATTTAGACATTAGTTGTTTCCACGTCATTCTTTTCAGGAAAGAAACGGGAAGTGCCATTGTCTGCTCCCGACTTGACACATTATTAGCTGCCTCTTTTACTAACATATCAGCGTGTTTGTTGCCCTGGATTCCTGGGTGGGCAGGCACCCGGACAAGATCGGTCTTCGACCAAGGTATCTCTTCAGTCTCTTCAGCAACATTCTCTGTACACTCTGAACTAAAGGATTTCTACTGCGAGTTCCTGCTGTTGCTGCGAGGCTTGAAGTTGAATCACTATATATAATGGTGCTATATTTAGATTGTTGGAGAGCATAGTGAATGGCTCCATGCAGAACAGTCAATTCTGCCTGGAAAACAGAATTTTGTGCTCCTAGGCGTTTTTTCCAACTATGAGTTATATTACTCTTAAATATTACACAGTAGCTGCTTCCCGTACCGAGCTCCTTTTTCGAACTGTCTGTGTACATGGTCATATCATACTCTTCGTGCACTGTAATTTGAAGGAACAATCTTTTCAGGTCAAAGCTCGCCGGACGCCACCAATCAATTGTATTGTATTTTTCGTAGTCTGTGTGTATACAAATTTTATCCCATAGTCTAGAGTCTAGACGATATATTCATTCGAATGATGTGTGTTAAAGCCACCAGTCTTTCAACTATTAGGTCTATTGGTCGTATACCGGCTAAGACCTGCAGTGCCGCAGTCGATTTGGTTCTGTAAGCTCTACAAATCATTAAGAGCTGCTGTCGCTGCATAGATAGGAGACTGCGCTTCATTTGTTCCGTTAGGTTCGTGCCCCATACAGATGAGCCATATAGTACAACTGTCTCCGTAACTGTCTTGTACCATAGTTTAAGAAGTTTTGTAGGCACTCCCCATTTGAGTGATGTTGTGCGCTTCATTGCATTTGTGAGAGTTCTCATCCTCTGTTTCATGTCTTTGACATGTGGCATCCAAGACAGCCTATTATTTATAGTCAGCCCGAAGTGTTTCAGTTGCTGGACAATTTTTATTCGTATGCTTGAAGTCTTGACATCGTATGGTGTTCAGAGAAGAATCACCCTTCACTCTTGAAGCATATAACCACAGTGTTCGTTTCTGGAGAGGACGGGGCCAGCAGTCTCAATCAGCCTTTGTTTTACAAAGACATACAGCCAATAATCCCTGGTGTGATGGTGTGGGGCGCTATTTCTTATGACAGCAGTTCATCTTTAGTCATCTTCCGTACATATTTAACAGCTCAACGATACGTTGATACCATCCTGCGGCCGGTTACATGGGACCCTCCATGGGACGTCATCCTTGGGCCATTTTCCAACAAGATAATGCAAGACCACATACCGCTCGCATATCTCTGGACTGTCTCCGTGCGGTTGATACTTTTCCTTGGCCAGCAAGGTCAACAGATCTTTCAACAATCCAGCGTGTCTGGGACATGGTAGGCCGCCAGATTCGGGCACCACAAAATATTACAGATCTGGCGCGAAAACTGATGAATGCCTAGCAGAATGTGTCACAGGATGACTTTAGGAACCTCTACCACTCCTTGCCTAGACGAATTCAAGCATTCATTGCTGCCAGGGGCGGTTCGACCAACTACTAATTTGAACACTCAATGGGTTATTGTGAGCCGCGAACAGGTACTATGACCTTAATTTTTTAATCATTTTATTATCTGTGTAGGAGCTATACACATATTCAGTTTCATCAAAAACAACCGCTTCTTTCATTATGCTTCGTTTTTTTTTTTTTTTTTTTTTTTTTTTTTTTTTTTCTCAAAAGAGTGTATACATATATATATATATATAATACTGAATGAACAAAAATTCATTGAAATCGAAAACAAGTTTTTCTAATACTTGCGCAATAGCTGCAAAATAAGATAATAAAAATTTATATACTATAGAAATATTAATTATATTATCTCCTAATACAAATTTAGTAGAATGTATCAAAATGAGGAAACCCAGAAGTATGACATTTAATTGCGAAAATTGTTCATCAAAAGGCACTTGATTGTAAATCATGAAAAAAACTTTTTAAAGGGACTTGAATTTAAATCATGAAAAGATTTTGAAAGGTATTAGAATTTAAATCATAAATTCAAACTTTGAAAAAGAAAATTAATAAACCAAGTAATTATCGTCATTGATCGGAAATTAGTTGACTTATGAAGGGGAACAAACCAACTACCGTTAAATGAACAATAATTAATAAATGCGAAAGTGTTTCATCTTTTATTCAAGAATGAAGATGCCAAACTGGCAAATTTATTTAGGCCAAAATTGTAGTTCTGTTAAGTGATTGGATTTTTAGAAATCTTGAGACATTAAAGCCAAATTAGAATACCAAAAAACTCATTCTGAATGTAGCATTTTGGCTAAGACAGTAGATTCTTTAAAAATATTGAGTGAATAGCCAAATTATGTAGTAAAAATTACAAGATACTTGAGTAAAGTGTTCCCCGACAAATTCGCTTTTATGCATGTTAATGGCAGACTATTTTTATAAAATAATAAACAGTAGTAATCTTAACTGGAAATGTGAAATAAAACTCAAAGCAATTGAAATAAACATAAGAAACACAAGAAACATAATAAATTATGCTATCTGTGCAATACAAACGAAATAAAAGTTGAAAAATTGAAATATATATAATAAGAAATAATGAAATGTACATGAAATATAAATGGACAGAATATGAATTAATTAGCTTACGTTCTTTCTAGTGGGATATCGGTGATATGTTGTCTTCTGTTTCTTACTCAGAAGGGGTGGTGTTGGCCATACTATCCGAAATTCCGTTATCAGCAGTGGGGATACTTTGAATTATTACAGGTGGTGAACCTTTGAGAAGCTATATTTGGTATGTGGGAGAGACGTAATATGTGTGAGCTGTTTATCTTTTTAGCTCTTATTATCTTTTTTGATACATTACTCCAATATATTATCTCCGCTTCTTATTTTTAAGTTTAAAAGTTTTTCTTGTACTGTATTGAAGTTTAGTAGCCTCCTTACTTTTACCCCTTGCTCGTATCTCTCACACTGAAATTATTAAATGTCATTCCACTAGATGACAGACATGTAAATTTAACGCCCTGCCTACTACAGGCAACACCAAACAACAGTTTTTATGAAAAACATATAAAGTACTTACATGATTACGTGCAGTACTTGAAATATTAAATATATACGACAAACTAAAAACAATCTCAACTTTCGAATCAATAACCATAGAGCTCACATTAAGAAATTCATCGCACAGAAAAATCTCGCGCTAAAATACGTACCCGTTACCAGATTAATTCAGCAGAATTAGAGCACTTTAAACACCCATGACTTCAATTCTATTCATCTTCAGATGTTGGACATAATCATAAAGAACGAATTTTTTAAGAATCACTCTGTATACTAAAACAACGTTCGCTTTATCCCTATGGACTTAACACTTGTATTCATAGTCACAAAGATCCTTCCAATAAATCAATTTTCAGCCAATTTAAACTTTACAGCAACAAAATTCAAAGAGGCAAAAGAAGAAGTAAAAGAAATAATACGAGATTTTTACAAACTTTGGATACAATTACATTGAAGAAACAATTAAAATGTTATTCTGATTCTGCAAACTTCCCCAAGAAACTCCTCATCTGGTTACGTTCTTGTTTTAATAAATTCCTTAAAAAAATTCATTCTTGAAAACTACGACAAAATACAAATTGTTAATGACATGGTTCTTGATTTTTGCAAATTGAGACTTTCTAATTGTCTGGCTCAACGCAAAATTTATTTTAAAGTCAATTTTCTGCCTCCGCAGTTTGACTACATTCCATTCTCTAGCATCTCCAACGACTGTTGAGTTTACTTCCCAGCTATAGACACCAAACCAGTAGTTACGTTTAAATATGAAAAGACGTTAAGCAGCTTGCTTACTAACCACCATGAAATAGAAAAGTCGGCAGAATGCCATTGCAAATCACCAATTTACAGTACTTATGTAGATGCTCATGACCAACACATAATTACTGGCAACTTGGATATCATACAAAACGATCAACTAAAAACACTATGTGGGAGAGACGTGGTTATGGAGTAAAATATAGACCAGTAGTTACGTTTAAATATCAAAAGACGTTAAGCAGCTTGCTTACTAACCATAATTAAAAAGAAAAGTTGGCAGAATGCCATTGCAAATCACCAATTTACAGTACTTATGTAGATGCTCATCACCAACACATAATTACTGGCAACTTGGATATCATACAAAACGATCAACTAAAAACACTATGTGGGAGAGACGTGGTTATGGAGTAAAATATAGACCAGTGAGATACATAAACAAAAATTACTGTTACAAGGCTTTCGAAAACAGCATCAGTGAATTTTTAGTTGAAACAAGCTTTCAACTGAATTCGTCTATAGATACCTTTTTGAAATGGAAAAATGAAATACTTAAATACATTTTTACTGCACTTAATCCCATCAAGTTTCAAAGTACAATAAATTGATCACAACTACTGTCTGACATTAAAAATTTAAAAATCCTTTTTACTATTACCAAAATAGATAAAGCAAATAATAACTTTACCGTTGTAATAAAACAATTCTACGCAACAATTATTAATAAAGAACTTTTCAACGCAACTACTTATCAGTTAGCAAATAATGCAGTAATATCTATAATTAACAGAATTAAAACTTTTCATAAAAAACTAAATATCTCTTTAAATCCAAAATACAACAGATTTACTAACATATATGCTCTTCCCAAATTTCATAAAATACCTTTAAAATTAAGATTCATAGCAAATGGAACTAATAACTACAAGTAAAATGTAGACTGTTATTTTGCACTTCAATTTAAAAACAATTTGTAAAATTATTTTCAACGATTGTAACACTAATCATAAATATCACTGAATCATCCAAAATAACACTCCTGTCATTAATTCCATTCAGACAATCGACATACAAAACATTAACTGCTATGACTTTGAAAATGTATATACCTCACTTCGTTTAGAAGAAATCTATACTAATCTACTAGATCTGCCTAAACTCTTCCTTGTTATGCTCCCAATTATGAGCTTTAGTAAATGGAAAACCTACCTAAAATGCACCATTTTTCATAACTACATTAAATTGCAAAATCAACTTTTTAAGCAAGTCACAGGACTTCCAATGGGCGCACATTCAAGTACTTCCGTCTGTAATCTCTTTTTATTTATCAAAGAATTTACCTTCCAAAAAAAATTACAACAGCAAGAATTAAATTACTACAAGCATACTTACAGATATGCATATGATCTTATTACATTTAATAATTTTAATAAGATTGAAAACTCTGAGATTTATCCAGAATGCCTTATACTTAATAAAACTAATCTTTCGCAAAATATCATCGCCTATCTTGATCTTCAAATAATTAACTACAAAGAAAAATTTTACTATTTTACAAAACAAGAAACTTCCATTTCAATACTAACAAATTAATAAATTGGACTTCCAACATCTCTAAAAACGTTATTAGTAATACTATCTTAAATCAAATATATTTTACGTATTAAAAATATTTGCGCTGATACGATAGATCTACAACGCGAAATTATGCTCCTTATTAAATTTCTCAAAAATTATCTAATACCTAATCGATTTATTAACCGTTGTCTTAAAAGAGCAGGCGTTAAATACTCTCTCTAAATCATTTAACTGATAGAGATATGAAAATTTGTTCCTAAACCTGAAAAGGCGCTATAATTTGGATGACTATCAGTTAGAGGATTTGTATATAGTGTAATTACAAATTGTATATAATGTAAAATATCATTTTTTCAGACTTTTCTTATGCTGTTACTAAAAAAGAGCATATTTCATACTCTGTAATCTGCCAAATAGCTTGTTGGCAGTGAAAATTACTAGTTTTCTTCTTTTCTTGATCGTTCCGCCACGAAAATTAGTCAGAAATGAATTAATTTCCATTCACTGTTTTGTATATTCAAAATTTAGCAGACGCTTTTTCACTCACATAGGAACTCCGCAACAACTTCCCTCATACATACCACGTCCCTTCCACGTACCAAAAATAGCTTCTCAAAGTTGCATGGTTACTTTCGAATAACTGTTTTAAAATTTTCTATTTACCCATTCGAAATGCGTAGTTTAAATAAAAAGTGCATCGTTTATTTTTTCAAATAATTTTCTTTATAATTTATTGTTTTGTCATTGTTATTACTTTAGGTAATTTTTAAACTTTTAGACTTTTATTTAAATTTTTTGGGCTGCATTACCTCTTCAGATAATTGTTTTAAAATTTTCTATTTATTCATTGGATCTCAGTATTTTAAATATATTTATTAATATAAATTTTCCAGGACTTGATTTTATTTATTTGAACTGCGTTTCTTTCGGAAGAATACTTTGTTTCCCAGACTACGATGCATCTGAGAACTGAATATATTAAAAGAGAAAATACAGTAAAGCACAGTTAACACGCCTTTCAATGTTCCGATCAGAAAAGATACATAAATGAGAAAGATGTATAACCGACATTTTAACTTAGGATGACTTACATATATTGCTTTAAATAGCTTTAACATTGTGCTCTTTGCTTTACACAATTTTATCATCCTACATTTAGTTTCTTAAAATGTTATTAATATTTTAGTCAAATATTTTATTTTTGAAATCGCAAGAATCAAATATCATAAAATTAAAAAGTTTTAGATTAAAAAAGTACTAAATTTTATGCAATTTTATTTTGCTTCTCAATGGCTTGTTCTTTTTCTTCAGTATTCTGCACGTATATTAAAAACATCCAGCTTTTCGAAACATCTTGATATTTCTGACATTTATTTTAAATAAAGTTATCGCCTTCCATTTCATAAAGGTCGAGAAACGGTGGAGCGGTAAAGTCGCTGAACACTAGTAGTTCTCTCCAGAGTTCGAATCCCGGCGAACGGGCTGGTTGCATGGGCGGTTTCGTGGTTTTTCTCATTGTAACGTGTACGCCAGCTGGTTTCGCTTAGAAGGTTCTTCACGAAGGCATCACTCCTTTTAGGCAGATAGCCTGCTTTCCCCTAACTTATTAATCCAATTTAATCCATTTCGTCAGTTTTTAGTCAGAGCCTTTATCAGTCTTTAGAGGCTAAGCATTTTGAAGGCATGAGATGAAAGGAAAGACTGGTTTCATCAAGAGGGAAAACGTCTTTAGGTGACATATACATACATCACTGGATAAATTCCTGAATATTAAAAAAAATTCGACTAAGAAATCATGGGATTCTCCGTTTATGATGATATGATGTTCTATAACGTAATTTAAATTTATTCAAACATATAGTCGAAAACCAGTCGCTCTTCACTTTAATCTGCAATGATATTGTTTTTGTCTTTTCCATTAGCGCAAGCTCGATAGATGACACTACAACTGTTGTATTCTAGTATATTCGTTATTCATTTATTCTTTTCGAATATTTAAATTACACTCATGTCCAGAATTATCTTTACAGGCATAAAAAAACGGATTTCTCAGAAACTGTGACCTATAATTTTATGAATTCGAGTGGAATGATACATTATGTCATCACACATGAATACAAATCAAAACAATTAATAGCACTGTATACTGATTCTTCTACCAAAGCCTGGTAAAGATAAATTAAGCCTGAGGGGTACAGGCCTATAAGTCTACTTCCCGGTCTGGAGAAAATTTAGGAACGTGTGATTCTGAATGCACTGCAGCCTTTCCTGATTAAATTACCTTTGGAACAGTTCGGATTTCTCAAGACTCTTTCCACCACTAAGCAGCTTGTATGACTTGAGGAATTTATTGGTAGTCACTGCACAAACATGGACAGAATGTTGACTTACTCAAGCTAAAGGTGGCGAAAGCCTTCTGCCGCGTCTGGGCTGAGGTGCTTATTTTCAAGCTCGTAAGTCTTAATTATTTTTAATAAGGAACTCGTTAAACTGATCCACCCGTTTTTAAAGAGGAGAAGATTTAATGTTAACATTGGACAGGAGTCTTCGGAAAGTAAGCAAACGATTTAATGCTGGTGTTCCCCATGGACCGACTTGAGGCCCTTTCATACTTATTCTAAGTAACTGACTTTCCCAAAATGAGTATGGATTACAACTATTTTCTTGGATGTTACGCCGACGATACGGAAATTGCCGTTAATTCATCTTGTCAGAAACCTGGCCGTTAGCAAGCTTCAAAGCCTTATGCCGCAAATAGTTTATTGGTGTACAAAATGGTGGATTGCTATTAATGTGGGTAAATCTCAACTATTATCATCATAAAGAAGCATTCTAGGATCCCTCTCAACAAGAAGCTTTTTAGTGAGGAGGTTGTGAGAGAGGGGGATTATTTGTGTATTATGCTGACCGAAAATTTCAAATAGAAGGAGCATATTAATTATGTGAGGGAAGACATTGCGTGTTATGCAAAGTCTCCCTCCTCTGCCCTATCGTTAAACCAACCACTTAACCAGTCTGCAATTAGTAATTTCTTTCAGTTTTCTAATCCACGGTATTGATTAAATAAAGCTGAATTATTTCATTTACTGCTACTTGTTCGCTTTGCGTTTTATTAATTCAGAGCTATAATTCGCTAAAATAGTATAGTCCCTAAATAGCTAAAACAGTGTATCCATGTACGCTTTCTGATTTAGATAGCCCTGAATAAAAATTCCAGCAATGGACAAAGGACTAGCTTCAGCGATCAATCGTGGCAAAAATCTAGACACAGCTAACAATTGGAAGATCTGGGTAGTTACGATCCCTTCGTCAAGATGAAATCCTAAATTTTATCATGTAAATATTTTTAGCTATGAAATTTATGCATTATCTTTAGCCACATGAAAAATCATTCGGATTTTACGGTATTCAAAAAATTAATATCTAAAATTACATCCACCCTAATTAACATAAATTGTGATATTTTTGCATGGAATCATGAACTAAACTCCAGTTCCAAACATTTTATTGCTTAATAACTCCATATGGTAATCTCCTACTGAATGTAATTATTTCACGTGTTTGGAATCAAAAGTCAACACCGATAACACAGCTGCGCCTCTACAAACAGCAGTGACATTATAGCATATGCATAAAATATTATGCTTCAATATTTACTTTACTAAAGGTAGAGTGATATTATTCTGAGGATGGTATTTCGATATCAGAAAGTAAATCAATTTATGGCTTTGTCCATCGATTCCTAGATACTGGGTTTCTTGTAAACAAACTTCCTTGATAAAATAATAACAGTAAATTTCAATTGACATTGAATGACCCTAAGTTTTATTTTACTTTACTTTTAATACAATGGTAATTTCGCTTTTCACTTTTAAGATTTCAATTTTAGCACATGTGTAAAATGAAGACACTTTCAAACTGAGTGAATTTGCTTAGTATCAAATGATTGTACAATTAAAAACCATAAACATTTAACTTAAAGACCTATAAAATTATGTTGATTTTTCAATAATATTAATTGAAAACAAATAAGCTTCAAAGCAAAGAATTCTATACTTCAATTGAATTAATTATATGTATTAACTAAAAAAATTATTTTTCTTCATCATTAGCTTAATAAAAATATGCTCAAGTAAAAAAATGCACCTAACAGTTGGTTATTTGTCAATCGAGGAAGAGAAGTACATCTTCAAAAATGACTTTATTGATAATAGTTAGCAATTAAACACACATTTATATATACTATCATCTGAGTCGCGTCAGAGTAGGTTTTTATCTTGATGTCTTTTAAAATTTCTTGAATTTAAAACAAAAAATGTACAATTTACTAACATATAAGAATAAAAAGCTAAGCTCACCTAGCCAGGTAACAGAGTAGGAATATATATACGACATGTGCAACCGGTTGCAGTGAAAAAGGGAGTTGCATAGCTTTACGTTAAAGCAGTCCCATATACAGAATTTCAACGGTCTACGGCTACTCGTTCTTGAGTTATGCGAGATACATACATACCTACATACGTGCGTACAAACGTCAAGGAAAAAAAATCTCTCCTGAATCCCTTTCAAATCTAATTAACAATCTTTTCTGGCAGAAACAGTCCTAAATTCTGTCCGTACGTAGAGATGTCAATCAAAGACATCGTTCAAATGGGTTGAAATAAATATTTTCGTTGAAATATGATACCCGAAATTTTTCGTAATTGCAATACATCCTTTACAAGGAATTAAAAAGTCTTTTAGAGAATTTAAAACGATTAGTTAATGTTAGTTTTAAATACGTTAGATTCAAAATGTTTAAATATGCTATTTAAACATTTAATATTTAAATATAGATTTAAATGTTAGACTTAAAATTTTGAAAATTTGTATTAACAGCAGGGGGGGAAATAAGAATTTAGAATCAAGCATACTTATAAATGAAATAAATACATGTATACTCTATAAGCTGAGTATCTCAAATTTTCTATAAATTTTTAAAAAGCTGTTACTTGTTTTTGAAGTTTGACAATTTATTTTGAGTTACCAAACTGTGTTCTACATTTTTTTAAAATTTTGACAATTTATTTTTCCTTACCAAATATAATATATAACTTTTTAATTTTAAAATGCATTATTTTTGCCAAACTTAATTTTTTTTCTGTTAAAATACTTATATGAAGCTTTTTCAAGCCTATTATATGTGTGGATTTATCTATGAAGTAAGGATACCAGAGAAAGGATTAAGGGATTTCATTGAAAGGCTCCTAAGAACCAAGCGCAAGCATCTAAAATTTATTAATAGTATGCTGCATTAAAAATTCTTTTAACTAAGATCAGTATTCTTTTAACTAAGATCAGTAACTAGATTCATTTAATTTAACAGAATGTTAATTAAGTTGAATAAAAGTTAAATCTGCCATAAAAATAATTAAAATAATTTCTGCTGAAATTTTTTTAATGTACTTATTTAGAAATTGTGTTGTAGAAGCATTAGGTATATTTTTGGAAGCAGAAAAGATTAAAATTAGCAAACGCCTTCGCCGAGAATCGAACCACGGGCTTCTGGAAGCCTGTCCCAGCGTGCTAACCACCACACCCCGAAGGCGTGCTATGAAGGCGGGAGAAATACCTCATAGTATATATTGTTTTATTTACTTTTCTGCTTAATGATTGTTACTTTTTATTTTCTATTTTATGATGTTTTTAAGAACACATTGTATATCATTAATTGTAGCGTGATACAAGCTATTACTTACGGTATATTATTATTAAATAAACTAAATGAAAGTTTTAATATGAATCAAACAAGCATTTAAATACTGTGACATCTTTTGTATATTTGACATATTATTTGTTCATCTGTATGATATTTTAGGTATCCTATCATTTATTAATCAAGCAGTTTTATAATTTATTAATACTTTTTCATACATGTTTTATTTTGTGTATATAAAGACATTTTCCTGGTCTAAACGGAAGTTTAGGATTAAACTAGAATTTTTCTACTATTTACAGATATTTTAGAAGATATTTAATTAAACTGAAATCAGTTAATTTAATATATTATGTATTGAATAATATTAGACAAACTGATTTCAAGGAAGGTATGGATGTAGTTTGTCTGTCCCTTTATAGGAGGCAATGGTGGCACACCTATTCGGTGTCTCCGTAATAACGTGACCACCGCTTCAGGCCTTAATAGTGGCCAACGCCTGTAAACTGCTAGAGACCTCCACTGGAAAAAAAAAGCCTGCATTATTGTCTAATGAATGACACAACTATTATGCTATGAAAACTTTTCTTATCACTTTATTACTTGCATTAATACTCTGTAGTAATCTATTTGCACATGTATTGCATTAAATATGATTACGCAAATGCATTTAATTCATTTCGCATCATATTGACATGCGAAAAAGTGTTGTTGTTGTTGCTTATCCTCGTTTTAAAGATCTGGCATATATCAGATCAGCTCCAGAAGGTTGTTGACCGCCAAAAAATCAATACCAATAAGAGGTTCGGATGTTAAGTCCCCCCTTAGAAAGTCCGATGCAACCCAGTATGTGATCCGATGAAGCTGGATGGTCACAGCATTTTTTACAATTGGGTTGGATTTTTCTGCCACTATCAAAGGGAAGATATTTAATGTGGTCACTTGTTAGTCCAGCCAGAGCAGTCTGGGAGCCACAGTCACATTTGATTTCCAGCAGAGAGCCAGGGCATGTGCCTGTGTACCATTGCTGCGTGGTTGGAATACGCCCCATTATACTGAGTTTAGATCTTTCATTTGAATAAAGTTATTGATAAGTAAGCGAAGAGCTAGTGACCATTTCATTCTTACTACCCTCTTTGGCCAGCCTATCAGCGATCTCATTACCACTAATGTTAACATGTGATGGGATCCATTGGAGGTGGACGTCGTGAATCTGACAGATCTTCCTCAGTTTGAGCAGAATAGATACGCTGGTTTCATCGTTTGCGGAGGACCAGCCACCAAGATGTTGTAGTGCACTGCGACTGTCCGATAAAATCCATAGTTCCCCAAAATTACAGTCAAAAGACATGGTAGCATCAAGCCCCACTAATCTCAATTAACTCGCTCCTGAAGACAGAGCAAGTGTCAGGATTGCGCTGCTTTATTGTAGTTCCAAAGTGGGGGTCCTATTAAAAATACCGCTGCCAGAACTATCTTCTGTACGACTACCGTCGGTATAAACCTGCACTGCATCTTTAGGAATGCAACTAATAATTTCTAGAGCTAGCTGTCTAAGAAGGTCTTCAAGATGAGTTTGCTTGTTTGCAATGGATTTCAGATCAAAGTGAAAGAAAACTCTAGGTAGTCCCTGTCGTGTATCCTTTATTGGGTAATTATTTCACAAAGGGATCAATAAAGGATCTTAGAGATAGAGGTACAACCTTTTTAGAGATCGGGTTTTGAGTTTCTTCGAAGCTTTAAAAGGGCTGTATTTCTTGAGTCTTTTGATTGTTGTGCCAAGTGTAAAGATACAAAAGTACGATGTTGGGGGATGTAGCTGTATATTTTACTGAAATACTTAACTAAATTGACATCTAATATGCAGTGGCTGTACAATGGTCAATCGTTGTATAAACCGTTTTTAACTGGACATCGGCCATTTCCCACATACTTCTTCAGAACGCCTTAAACTCTGAGCAATGTGTATAGGGGAATAAAGGTGATGCAGTCCATTATATTATTCAATGTCCATTAAGAACGTCAACTGATATTAAATTGCCTAATTTAAATATCATTGCCTTCCTTCGTTTTGCAATTAACAACAAACATTTAAAAAAGAAAATACAAAATACAATCAAATATCTATCTTCAACAGGCAAAACTTTATGTGAGCACTAACGTAATTAATGTCAAAATTCATTTTTGAAGCTTCAATTCATCTAAAATTACTTAATTATCTTAAAAACAAATCCATGCAATAATAATAATATAGTAAAGAAGAGGAAGAAGGTACGAATTCATATAATAAATTTTATCTCAAGGAATTATTATGAACTATTATAATTATACCTATATATATTATAATCAAGAAATTATTATGAACTATTATAATTATACCTCTATATATTATAATCAAGGAATTATGAACTATTATATTATAATTATTATTAATATAATTTTTGGTCTACTATCATCATACTATTATAACTATTATAATTATATCTAATATATATGATATCAGTCAAAATGTCAATATACTACTATATACTATTTTAAATTCTAACTTTAAAAATTATATATAATCATGTCTCTAAATCTGCTAATTATGAAACCAATGATACTGACAATGAACTAATGCAGTTACTGATGTCAATGATCTATTATAATTATTTTTTTTTTGTTTAAAACAGCAATAATTTTTGCCAATGCGACCCACAGTTTAAGAAACACTGCTCTAGACCGAAGTGTAGTGGGACTATACCTACATTACTTATAGTAAACATTTGGGTGTCCCACTACACTTCTACCTGAACCTGAACCTAATATGCAGTGGCTGTAAGTTGGTCTCAAACAAGGCTATACCAGAAGTTTGTTAAGAAGGCAAAATTGTTTTAGTATAGAAGATGTAATATAATCAGAAAAAGCTTCACAATTCAACATAAGAGCAAGCAATTAATTACCAAAAATTTCACTATCTAGAAATTAGACACGTAAGTGTTAAAGATTAAACATCTATTAATTAAGGATTAAACACGTATTGTAATTAAAGATTCATCGCATACTAAAGATTAAACGCGCGTTATTGTGATACCATTTTCAATATTTTTTGTGCGATTGCTGAATTTGTATAAAAACACATTTATAAAATTCTTAGACTATGATATATCAGTTTAATAATATGTCTATTGATACATTTAATAAGAGTATAAAATATGCTTCATGTGAAATTTACTTTTGCAAAAACATTGCTATAAATATATTCTGCAATACTGATTAATATTATATATGGACTGGCTTGTTATTTTTTTTTATTCATACAAGTAGATTAGCTAAACACTCTTTATTTCTTCAACTAACCTATTTCTTATTTCTTCATGAATGCTGACACACACAATCGTTCTTAAATATAAATTTTGCTGCTTCCGAATTACATTGTTTTGTTTTGAAAGACACAATTCAATGTATACATGAGAAAAAACTTCAAAATAGGTTTTTCGTTTCCCCCATCGACCTACAGTATTTAGATCTCATCTAATTTCAAAGTAAAAGCTCTCTTTACCTCTGAACTGAGAAGAAACTACCTCATAGGCACATCCATCAAATAACGTTTTATAAAATTCATCTTCCATCTTTTATGATATATTTTCGGGTATTACGAATTTGCGCCACGAAGGAATGAGACAGAATTACTTTCCTTTCGTGCATGCGCATACTGTCACGGTTTTGCCAAGACCTGGTAAATCACCAAATTTACTCTCGGGTTGTGTTTTCTGAGGACGAATAGTACGTACGCGCACGAAGCGGTCCCTAAATTTCTCACTAATCACGATATACAAAGAAATAATTTTAGAAAATGTTAAAACGTCATATAGGGAAATGAGTTAAAACTCTTATTTCTGATGAAAATTTTTAATTCCAAGATTTTAAAATTGGCGTGGCCGATTTTATGATTTTTGGTTCTCAAAAACATTAGTGACATCGTAGAAGTTTTCTTGATTGCTCCACTTGCTGTAATGTAGACAGTATAGAAAGATTTCTTAAATACAAAGTAAACATGCAAAACAAACATTTATAGATCTAAAACACTTTGTAAATAATTTTTATTCAAAAAACCTTTCTTACAGCCAATAGCGATTACAGAAGTTGTGAGGTCAGTTCGTAATAATATTACAATATTTGGAACTTTGAAATTGCATTTTAGAATAAACTGCAAAAATTCAAAAATTCGTTTTCTTCCACATTCCTGTTTCCTTTTCCCTAGCGGTAACGGAAATGAAATACTTGAAATACTTCTTTCTTAACAAGGAATTCATCATTATTAATGTACGAAAATCATAATTTGGTTGGTAGTAATTTTCATGCAAAAGTTTTCTACGAAATACAAGGGTATGTAGCCAATGAAATCTCGTATTGATATTGTTACGAAATTTGGAATTTAGTTAGATATTTTTAATAGAATTATATGCAGCACGTGACAAATTTTAAGAGAAAGCTACGCCGGAAAAGTAAAAATACAAGAGCAGATGCATTTAACATTGAATAAAAGTTTATCTCTGTAATTGATATTTAATTTGAATAAATGCAATTGCTTACTATTTTAGCTGTAACCGTAATTCTATGTTTTTTTCTTTCCAGAACTTGCTAGAACTGTCTCGCGTGGCCGATTTAAAAAGCTATAAAAGCCGGAGAGAAACATCTCAGCTCAGTTGTAGCTGTTTAAATAACTGTTGTTGTTGACTGTGGCGAATTCACAATGAGATCGGAATAGCTTTCTCTGCGCTTTGGGTTGCTTTCTGTTTAATGTTTTTAGTGGTTTAAAATATAGCTACTCTTTATAATTGCGTGACATTATGCTATTGTACGAATATCTTTGAGGAACATTCCAGCATTGTGATATATTTCTTGTGATTAGAATAAATGTTATTAACTTTTCATAGGACTTGTACATTCAATCTGGTGATAAAATCAATTTAGATGGGAAGTTAAACGTGAACATCACGTTTAGAAGTGCTTCCTACTATCACACGGCATATGTGGCAGATATTACAGATCCTTGCATACTCAGATTGAACTTTTTAAGGAAACATAATTTTTTCTTCGATTTCAAAAACAACAGGAGAGCGAATCAACTTGACGACGGAGAAGATAAAGACCCGATACAATACGAGAGCTACTGCACATCGATTCAACGAATGAAACAGGTGTGGTTATGGAATCCGACTCGATGAAAAGGACTCTGTCCTAAACTACTGTCACCTTGGGATGGTCCATATACAGTCCTAAACAGGCTGAACGATGTCGTGGTCCGGATCTGTTAGTCATCGAACTCTAAGCCTACATTCGTTACGACAGGTTAGCTCCTTACTATGGCCATAGTACGTAGTGCATATATTGTAATTAGTATAAGACCATAGTGCTTGTTGTTTCTAAATTTGTAAATTTATGCATTCATTTATTAATTTGTATTTCTTTCTTTTAAGTTATTTATTGGAACTATTGTTTATTTTGTTTGTTTACTGTAGTGTAATGTGTATTATTGAATTGATGGTTTAGTTATAAATATGGCTTCTTTTCCAGGGTCACGTGCAGTCCTTGTGAAGAGGGCAGTCTTGCGAATTTTGCATTTAGTTACATATTTTTAATAGAATTATAATTAAAATTGTTTTATTTCTACTTGCAATGCAGCGCGTGACAAATTTTAAGAGAAAGCTATCCCGGAAAAGTAAAAATACAAGAGCACGTGCATTTAACATTAAATAAAAGTTTATCTTTATAATTGATATTTAATTTAAATAAATGTAATTGACTACGAGGTTATCTGTAACCGTAATTCTATGCTTTCTTCTTTCCAGAAATTCCTGGAACTATCTCGCTTGACTGATTTAAAAAGCTATAAAAGCCGGAGAGAAACATCTCAGCTCAGTTGTAGCTGTTTAGACAACTGTATAAAATATTTCTCTCGCCTTCTTAGCATACCTTCGTGGTATAGTGACAGCACACTCGACGCGTATTCGAGAGGTCCGTGGTTCGAGTCCCGGCGAGGGTATTGCTCATTTTTTCATCTCTCCCGATTTAAAAATATTCTAATGTCTCTATAACTGTTGTTGTTGACGATAGTGAATTCGCGGTGAGATCCGGTTAGCATTTTCTGCGCTTTGGATTGCTTTCTATTAAACGTTTTTATTGCTTTAAAATATAGCTACTGTTTATATTGCGTGATATTGTGATCTCGTAGGAATATCTTTGAGGAATATTCCACCATTTTGTTATATTTCTTGTGAAAATGATTGTTTTTATAAATTTTTTATAAATCTATCAGGTTAGAAACTTACAATATTTTCACATGATACTTTTAAAATAGCATAATACTGGTAAAGTAAAATGGAAAAAAGAATACTCTGTTTTCAAACAATTTCATAAGAACATATCCTTTATAAGAAGAAACAGGGTATTTTACATCAATAGGTAAAAAATTGCAATCCCTTTTCACTTGAATTTGTAAGCACTATAATTAGATAAAATATTAACAGGTTACTTCAAGAATAATATCAAATTCTAAAATTCCAATAATCATTGCACTTCGTTTCTAAATAATACTGCAAATGAATTCAACTAGTTACCTTTTTCAGATCTTGATATTTGACAAAAAAACACAAATGAGAATATTATGCACCAAAGATATAATTTATTATGAAAATCAGAGAGAAGTTTAACTAACATATTCTTCTCTGTTTATTATTATACAATGCGGAACTTAATTAAGTTTTCCGAATGTTTCAGGCGATACATAAAAAATATTAAAACAAAATTATTCGGAAAGCGTACACGAATTCATAGAATATGTTTCTGCAACTGAAATTGACCAGAAAAACAGAAATTATGACACATATAGAATATAAACACATAAATTATGGAATAACTGATTAAGTAATTTACAATTTTAGACTGAAATTTCAACAATTCAAATAAGTAACTTACTCTTAGCTCATGCGGCAATCCATAAAAAAGTAAGAGTCTTCGGACATTAGCTATTAGTTCAGAATACAACTGTTTATCTACCCTAAATAACTTTATAAACTGCTTGTCAGATAATGCAAACACATCCAGTCTGCTTCGAAACATTTTTCTTTGAATTGAATTACGATGATGTGTTAGGTTTAATAAATGATACATAGCTAAACATTCATCCGACGCCATTACTTTTCGATGGCATAATTTTTAAACGGTTGCACATCAGCAGCCGAAAACCAGGCGATGAGATGGACCCTACGTAGCACGAAATGGTTTCGATCAGAGATCAAGAATTGCAAATTGTCGCTCCGCAAGAAAAATGCGTCATATGTGACGTCACTCTCGTATAGAGATCTCGTCGCACGTTAGGAGAATACGGCTCTTTGTCAGCCCTTTTTTGGTTGGTCAGTTGTAATACCGTACCCCAATCTTAAAACTTAACCCGCGAGGACCCGCGTCGGGCTTACCAGGCGCGTTCGTTACAAAAACATAAAACAGTAATTACTCCTTTCGGTGAAATTTTTTGACCTTCTCAGTAGCTGCGTTCAAGGTCATGTATGTGTCATTCACGGACATTTCGGAATTTATTTCTCCCTCCTTTTTCAGAAATTGGGTAGCTGGCTCTCCCAGGTCCGAGGCGTGCATTCGCATTATCATTTAGTTACCATTTTAAACCGAACAGAGGCGATAAGAAGGATGAAGTTAAAACACGCCATCCCCCTCGATGTTTCCGAAACCCAAGACAAGGCCAACCAAGTTTCTGACCCCTCCTCCGCCGAGTCCCCTCTATGTGCAGTCTCAAGAAAGACTGTTGCAGCAAAAAAAAAAAAAAAAAAAAAAAAAAAAAAAAAAAAACGAAACTTGGCGGGCGTTATGCAAGGTCACTTTGTCACCTCGGAGCCCGTTATCACAGTTTGAGTACCCCGGATTTAGACTTTCCAATACACAGTCTCGGTCACTGGAGATAAAAATGTTTTTTTCTGTACAACGTTGCCATTGCTCAATTTGAAATCCTTGAGCTTGTTTATCAAAAATTCGTCAAAGTTTTACAAATTATGAAATCGATAATAAAAAAATTCCAAATTTCAAATTTGTGCTTCCAAATGCTAATATTAGCAGGAGAATTACGTTATTCAAAATTTGATAGCTCTAGTTTCCGTCATTTTATCACAATGCGAGAAACATACATACATTTATGCAGATTCTTCATTATTTAATTTCTTTAAATATAATACAGGACGATAATATTTGTCAGCAACAATTTGAAAAGTGAAACAACGCTTGTAGTGAATCACTGCAAAATCCCAAAACGATATTAATAGTCCTTCTGAACAAATTGCCCCTTTGGACTAAAAATTACGACATCTCAAATGAGTTACTTTTTAAAACATTTCGAAACTTTCAACTATGTTCGATTTGGGGTAAGGCGTCAGCCTATGCATTCAGGTGCATCAAACACAATTCCACGAGATTTAATTAATTCATATTCAAATTGAATTCACTTCCTAAATTGCTATTCTATTGGCTCCTACTTCCTGTTTGACGACTTTTCTCGTGCAATTTTTCCAAGGCAATGGAAAATTTTCAATTTATTGAGCATTCAGATGCTTCACAAAATTAAATAATTCAGGATTTCAGGCACAAGTACATAAAAATTGAAATTTTATTCTATTACAAAAATGCATCTCGTTCAACTTAAGAGTGAATTTTGAGAAGCATGAATGTAGCCTTTTGACAATAGATGGCGCTGACCGTTCACCTGTTTTCTGACGTCAAAATAATGGGTTGTTACCTTGGGCAGGTTTCTCGCCGAGGTGAAAAGGAAATTTTTTGCCAAAGAGAGTTGACGCTAATGACCCGGGTAACCATAACAACACCGCATTAGGATTGAAATAACACGACCCCTTAAGCTATGAACACCATCTGAAATATTGTAGAATGGAAAAGACTTCGTAGAGGGTCTTTTTCAAAACAGAAAGGATATACCTTCAGTGATCGTCTTTCACTTGTCCAATGTTAAGCGCTGTAATGAATTAATACTTTCCATTCATTCATTGCCTTCTGTAGATTTAGTAAATTTCATTTCCAATATTTAAGAAAAATGGAAGCAAATTATCTGAATAAAAATGTGTGTCTATAAATTATAAGACATGTGAATACACTGTACATTTAAGTTCTGATTTCTGCATTTCAGCACTTTATTAGCACTCGGAAGTAGGGCTTACAATTTTTACTCGAATGGGAAAATTAAAACTCGACTCTTTTTAAAATAGGAAACTTTTAATACATATAAGGAACTCGCTGACCTATTATCTATTGACATGCAATATACATCAACTTATGCACCATAAAGAGCATAAGTGTCAGTGTTGCAAATCATGCATTAGCTTTAAATTTTTAACAGTATTAAAACTATTTTTAAAGAAATTATGTTTTAGTTCTGGTTTCATCAACAGATGGCGCCAATAGCTTATCTCCTGTCCAGGCTTTCTTATCTTATCTTATTTAATCATTATATCTTATCTCGTTCATTTGCGCTTTTGCAGCTGAAGATGATGGTTCGGTAAAACCATCGAAACTAGTCCTGTGAAAATTTGAAAAATATTAAGCTGATTTTCGTTATTTGACGTCTAAATTAATATTTGTTCGGCTTGTTATTGTATCTTAACTGTTATACTTTTTACAGCTCTGTAAAGTACCTAAACGATAGAGAGGAATGTATTTTTTTGCATGAACTGAGAACTGACCTACGGAAAGCTCTTTTATACACTTCTTTTCATTTTGCTTGCCTACTAGAAGAGAAGCAAACAATAAAATTATACTTCAGACAAACCTATTACAATTTTGTGTAATTTTTTATATTTAATTTATCTAATTTTCATTGTTTATTCGTTCAAGGATTACAGTTTATCTCCATCTTTTTTCCTTCCTCCTTTCCACTCTTTTTTTGTGTAACGTGATTGTATGGTTAAATTAACTTTCAGCTATTAAATTCCATCCACTGCGGAGCATATAGAATGAAAATAACCTAGGATTTGAACTCTGAAATCCTTTTCCACTTTTATAGGATTTGAACTCTGAAATCCTTTCCACTTTGATATACTCCCTTCATTATCGTATGCAACCAGCGATCGCTGCTGGTGGCCCTCGAGAGCGCTTTAGTGTGTGTATATAGTGTTCCGAATCTGCCGCTGTGGACCACTTTGGACTTTTGAGTGGATATAATTGTCTTAGTACCTATTTATTTCGATTTTAACTGAATAATGTCCGTGAATACGTGATGTATGAATCCAGAAAAGGCGTGACTGATGCTATCTGGACTAGTGTAACGCATTAAATAATTTTTATTGTGTTGTTAAAAGTATTGGAGATCTCGTCGTCTAATGACCTGTTGGTCAAAGGCCTGGCAATTGTTTAATAACTAAAACAATTCTTAAGACCCGTTTGCGGCCAAGCGTTAAAATAGCTGAAAATTGTTAGATCGACCATTGTTCCAAATTCTCAAAGAAGTTCATACATAGTAGTTTTCGTGATTTTCCCCACGCGTAAATGTGGATACGAGCCAATTCCACTTAGAAAGCCTCTCAGGAAGGCATTCCTTTCTTTAGGCAAACAGCTTTCGTATGCTTTACCGTAACCAAAATAATCCAGTCCAAATCAATATTTAAAAGCTACAAACAGAATGAGAAATAGTTTCAATTAAAAATATCAGGGTTTTACTTGGAATAACAGTAATGAAGTTTAAAAAATTATTCTGAAAATATTACAAATTGTTCCTATTAGCTTTTTGTTATTATGCCACCATATATTTTACATATGTTTTTCGTCCGTCGTCATGTCATCATCAATTACTCCAAATCCACGAAGCCGTAACACGGAACAATATCTTAAAAAAATTGATAATCATGTATATGAAAATCCTGTTCACACCTATTTGCATCTAATATGTACAGCGACAAGTCGAAATGATCATTGAAATTTAGGTAGGCATGCTTACCTAGGTAAAAACCTTTCATCTGCTTTATATGATTTACAATCAAAGAGCTGACAAGGCAGACAAAATATCCACAAAGTAAAGTTATTATCCGTAGTTTGAATTCTTCCGCAAGAACCCACTTTATTACTGAGCGAATTTCCGCAAATTTTAAGGATTTTTCATAATTTTGCCCCATAATAAATAAAAAATATCACGAATTTTCTGATTTATATTGAAGTTTCTAGATGGTTTCCAATGTTATATGCTTTTAATATTTGCCGGCATCCTTGAGCAATCCATTTTCGAATGCAAACCACGTTACATGATAGCAGATTAGGTCACCGAAGACCGAGCAGTGCAGGTGGGCCATCTGTTATCACTGATCAGCTGGTAGTTCGACCGGGGTGCGTAATGGCAAACCGCACGTTGAGTTGATCAATGTTAAACGAATTTCGTTTACTGCGCATACCGAGGATAGAAGTTGGCGCATTTACCGCTGTGGCTCAATTTAAAAGAAGATAAATGCGGTATACGGTTGATATTGTGTTATCTAGGCGTAAACATTTCGGGGTTTTAAAACTTGTCAGGTTGTAAGTTGCTTGATTACTTGAAGTGTAACTATTGTAAATTACGCAAATTTTGGTTTAAGAAGGATTATAAAGCAGGAAAATCATTACAAGATATATTAGCTGAATGCTTATTAATAATACTTCTGAGGAATAAAAGCAGTTGAGTATTTACCATACGTTCCATTCGTATTTGTATTTACTTTAGCAAATTAAAGAATAAATCCAGGTTGAATTACTGAATTAAAGTCAAATAAGTGGGCTTTATAGGAATAATCAATCCATACATATAAAACAGCTCAAGTATGTGGTATGATTCCTGCTAGGCATTCAGACTGATCCAATTTCCAAATAACCGATATTAAATGTAATGTTTATGAACAAAATAAACCAAAATGAAATGAAACAGAAGCACATGCAATAAGCCCAAATTTTCTTAGTATTCCAATTGTTAAACAGTCAAACCAACATGACTAATAGGCTTGTTGTAGAGTTGCTTATGCTTAGTCTCCAGTACTTCCTCCCCCGCCAACGGTACACCGTTTAGCATGCTTAGTAAGCGGAATTCGTTAACATTGATGAACTCAATGTGCAGTTTGCCATTACGCGATCGGGGTTCGAATAGCAGCGAATGGTCTGGCTGCATGGGCGATTTCGTGATTTTTCCCATGTATAGCATGGTACAAGCCAGTTTCACTTAGAAAGTCCTCAACTAAGGCATCCCTTCATTTACGCAGATAGCCCTTGCGTGCTTTGCCGTAATGAAATAAATAACCAAACCAAGGATGATAACTTATACCAAATAAAAAAATCTGTGGGGCGTATAACGTATTAAATTATACCATCAGCTTAAATCAAGATCTTGATCTCTTGTAACGGCTCTATTAACACTGGCAAAGCTTGATTGTTTGAAAATAAATATAACTTAATGCGTCGTTATCCAACAGATTTTTGAAAGAAAGTGTAAGTGAAAATCCTCGGCTGCGAAATATTCCTCGAATTTCACGATTTATCTCTCGAGAGATGTTCCTTAATTTCCAATTATGCCATCCTTTCGGCGATTAAATAACTTATACTATGTGATGCAGGAAAACGTATTGAAATATTCAACAAGAATTGTCATATTGTAAGAATTATTGAAGAGGCAAAATTTACTTTAACGAATCTTTATATTAACACACTATCTCTAATATTTGAAGACTATTTCAAATCCGTTTTATTTATGCTTAATTTCAATGCATTCAATCAAGTGCTGACCTAACATATAATGAGATTATAAAAAAATATGAGTATAATTTGAATGCATTCCTTTTCTATGATTGAATTCTATAAATTACTCCATGTAAATATCAGTTCATTCAAGTTTTTACGTATAATGGTTCAAAATTAGTAAGTAGTTTTAAAACCCTTTGACGCGCGCGATTTGTATGTAAGAATTGCATTATGTATAATTTTTTTTACATTATTTTACAAAGTAAATCGTCAGAAAAAAAATTTTAAAATAAACATTTATGTAATTTTCTGTAGCAGCGAAAATATAAGTACCTACATAATAAGGACGTTGGACTAAATGGGTAAAAAAACTCAATAAAATAAGGATAAAAAAAGACTCAGTGGGTTTGTTTTTTAATATTGTAATAACTTACTTACATCGTCTTTTATCGGTGGTTCTTGTGTTCTATTAGCCAAACAAAGACACTTTCCTTTAACTAAATCTATTTAATGAAGAGAAGACTATGTACAAATATTATATAGTACAGGTTACAGAGTATCTAGTTTATGCCACTCTCAACCACTCTCATCAACCTCTCAACCCTCTCTGCTGAAAACTCTTAATTAGCTAAACATACGGGCGGCGCAGCGCCCTCTATCTCTTTTTTCTACATCACTCCCCACCTGTACCCTTTAACAAGAGTACACAAACTTACTTACAATATCAACATTAATTAATAATGGATTAATACTAAATGGTATGACATATATAAATGAATAATATAAAAGAATAATCTATACTAGTATATATCAAAGCCACAAATGAACATAATAATTAATAATATAATAAAAACTCAATAATATCAAAAGTTCTATCTAAATTAAATCTCGAAAGGATATAACATCTGGATCGATCTTCTGAATTGTCCTTTGGGCGTGCGAATGAGGCACGCTCGAACATGTCCATCTCTTCCTATAATCACGTTTTCAATTACACCCATGTCCCAAAGTAGTTTGGATTATTTTGGTCCTTCTACCAACACAACGTCTCCAGTCTTAATGTTCCGCTTAGTTTTAGGATTAGCAAAGTTATGCGCATTTCTAAGATGGAGTAAATATTGTTCTTTCCACTTGATCCATGTTAATTTTAAGAGCTTAGATTGGTAAAGCTTCCTCCTAGTTAAAGTCTCTTTGTCGGATATCTTATTAAAAATTTCCAAGGAATGCTCGGGATTAAATGTACCCTTTACCCAAGTTAGATGTACCACGTCCTGGCAATAAAAACTGTGAAGGTGTGAGCGGGCGAGGTTCACCCAGCTTGTTGCTCTCGTATGTTAAATGTCTATTATTTAGCACACACTCGAGTTCAGTTAATATTGTAGAGAGCTTTCCGAAAGTCAGTAATACTCTCCCTAAGATTTTCTTCAGAGATTCCTTGATGCTTCTCATCAAACGCTCCCAGAACCCTCCCCGCCATGGGGAACGCTCAGGTATGAATTTCCATGTTACCTCTTTGGATGTCGAGAAATCACTCACACTTGGATCTGCTTTGATTCTTTTAAATCCTTTAATTATTTCACATGTGCTGCGGAAATTCTTGGCATTATCTGAATAAATCACTTTGCAGCTTCTTCTTTTTGCTAACAAACGTCGTAATGAAAAAATGAAACTTTTTGCTGACATATCTGAAACCACTTCAATGTGTACAGCACGAGTGACGGCGCATGTAAATAAGGCTATGTACACCATTTTGTGGTTATCCGCTTTTTCTCTAATAGTAACTGCTCTCGTTAAGTCGATGCCTACAACTGTGAAAGGACTACTTTGGACTACATGATCTCTGGGTAACTGACCCGTTAACTGTTTGGCGGGTTTCACTGCGAACTTTTTACACACCAGGCAAGCGTTAATAACTTTCTTTACTACTTGTCTTCCTTTAGGTATCCAAAATTTATTCCTGACTTTGGAAAACGTTGCCATCACTCCTGAATGGAATAATTTTCTGTGTTCACTAAATATCACTAGTTCGGTGAACTTCGTTTTGGGCAGAATAATGGGATGTTTTTCGTCATCTATTAATTCTGCTTGTTCCAAACGACCTCTGACATGCAAAATACCTCTACTGTCCAGATATGGTGCTAAACTGTAAATCTTAGAATCTGGTGTTATTAGATTATTCCTCTCTAATTGTTGAATATCCGAAAAGTAATTCGCTCTCTGTACATGTTTTATCCAGTACTCCTCAGCTTCTTGGATCTCCAATATAGTAAGAGGACCTTCTTCACAGGCACGTTTTCTTAGCTTGGCGACAAACCGCTTTACTCAAGCTGTAACACTCAACAATTTTTCGAGACTGCTGAATTTGGTAATGTTTAACGCATTTTCTTCTTCTGGAATAGTCACCTGAACATAAGTGCTTAAACGTTCCAAATTTTGAGTATCAGTTTCTACTTTAAACTTCTGCTCAGGCCATTGATCTTTAGAATCTTTACAGTCTTGTATTTCTGCAACTCTATTCGACACGAACTGCTTCCACTCACGCGCTGACCCCTTTATCCACCACAAGCAAATTTCGGAGTCCGTCCACAGAACTAACCTACCTACCAAATCCTGAAACATTTTCAATAAATATTTTCCTAACCTAGCTGCAACTACAGCCCCCATCAATTCTAACCTAGGGAGGGACAACTTTTTTAACGGAGCTATCCTACTCTTCGACATTATAAACGACGTACATACCTCTCCTCTCTCATTCTTATATCTAAAATATGCCACCACTCTATATGCCACTACTGACGCATCACTGAAAATATAAATTTCAACCGACTGACCTTTACTTAGAACTTCTGGAAAGTAGTACCTCTCTATTTTCAACGCGTTTAATTCCTCGATTTCAGCGCACCGCTTTATCCATTTGAACCGTAACTCCTTTGGCAACTCTGCATCCCACTCCAAACCTCTGTTCCATATTCCCTGCATCAGTCTCTTAACTCGCACCACAAATGGAGAAATAAATCCGACTGGGTCAAACACCTTAACTGCTGTGTTTAACACCGATCTTTTGCTATTTCTCAACGATTCCAAACTACTCAACAATGATGTAACGTCTACTCTCAAACCATCCTCTTCTAAGTTCCACACCAAGCCTAACACTTTCAACTTACTATCTCTCTCAGACCTACTTTCTTCACACAACCCTTTCTGAACCCACAAGTCATACAGCTCTTTAGAATTAGTGTTTAGCTTTCTCAAATTAAAACTCGTGTCTCTCAAAATAGATACCGCCTCTGATGAAAGACTGAAAACTGATTCTACACTTTCCCCTCCATAACACAAATCGTCTGCATACAGTGAGCTATTTAACATCTCGACACAGTTTTTGTTTGTTTTCGCATATTTCTTTAAATGATGCTAGATCGTTGCACTCAATAAAAAAGGGGAACAATTACATCCAAATAATACTTTGTTCATTTGCATAATTTTAAAGTCCTCACTGTCATTATCTGGATACCAGAGAAATTTTAAATATTGCCTATCTTCCCTTGCTATCCCAATCATCAAAAACGCCTTTTCTATGTCACCGCAGAATCCAATTTTAAAATTTCGAAAGGCAAGAATGATATCCAAAATATTCTGATTTAGGTTTGGGCCTTTTCTAAGCAATCGTTTAACGATAGCTTTCCTCTTTCGCAACTGCTGCAATTAAGTACCATTCTAACTTGAGTGCTTCTTTTATCTTTACGGATCACTGCTCGGAATGGCATAAAGTACCCCTCTCTCGTATCCTCACATTTTTGAATAATGTTGTTTTGTGTCTGAAATTTAATTATTTCCATAAACTGTTCCCTCACACAGCTGTTACCTTTTAACTCTCGCTGCACCCTTTCGAACTGCCTTTTCGCTAAACCAAAATTATTTTCCAAATGCTCTGGACTCCTATTCCACAACAAGCGATCCTCATACCTCCCGTCTACATATTTCAAATCCTCTTATTGTTTAATTATTCGCTCATCGCCAGCACTCCTCTCCGACGCGCACTCAGAGATTCCTAGACTATCAATCTCCCAAAGCTGACAAATCTGTTCCGATATTTTTAATTCCTCTTCCGAATCGATATGTAAAAACAATCCGGTGGAGTCTGACCCTGAACTTCTTACTCTCTCCCCCCACTCTACCACTCAACGTCCAACCAAATATGCTTTCATGCAGTACTAAATAGTCTGTTAACCGACGTGTTTTCTCCAATGCAGTTCAAGTAATCATTCCCTATTAAAATCTGTACCTCTGCCACTTCACTATCGCAGCTGTCAGATAAGTGAAATCCTTGTTGGCGAAGATTGTTTATAATTTCTGCAGATGGCCTGGGTAAAGCATTGGAACATATGGTTTTTACTTCGAGTGCTTCGATGATTAGAGTGAACCCGGTCTTATTTTTTAAAGAAAGTCTTTTTCTTTTAAATTCTCTCACTGGAGGATTCGAAGATGCAAATGTATGAATTCTTAACCTTTCTGTTCCAATAGTTGGTAAACTTGCTTTTCTGGAAATAGACTAACAAACATAAGATCCTTCGGAAGCAGAATCGCATAACAACCTAACGTTAAATGGAGAATTATTTCCTACCAGTTGACCTCTCAGTGTTTGATAATAAATCACGTCATTAGGAATTTGTTTGCTCAGTGTTTCGAGGAATAGTGAACCAACGTTTGTCTCTTTTGCTGCGCTCGCAGTATTTTTAATGGATTTATTTTCTTGCCCATCTTCATCACACAGGCTCTCTAAATGCGACAAAGATTTGCAAATATTACATTTAACCCATTTTGCCTTACAAAATGGTATTTTGTGACCCTTTTTTAAACAGCGCTTGCACTTAAATTGATCGTATAGTGCTTTGCGTTTCTCTGAAATACTTAAGTCGCAGTCTTTTGAGAGGTGAGATTTAAGACAAAAGTCGCACATATAATTTTCGACTGATGTATTAAGCGTCGCCGCTGATACCATTTTCTTTTGAATTGGAGCAACACTCTTACGATAGTTGTCTGTATTTCTTTCACTGGTTATCGAAAGTGTTTGTTGTTTAAGACCCAGAGTTAATGACTTTTCGAGCGCTTCTACTTCTCTCTTTAGAAAGAACAATAAATCTGACACTGTTGACTCGACCTTTTGCTCCCTACTAAACTGTAACACTAAATCTTGCAGTACACACTTATATAAAATAGGAATAGATTGCCGTAAGAATTAAAATTAATATCTAATGTCTCTAAACTTTTTTTGAACTGTTATTTTAATTTGTTTGAACTGTTATTTTATCATATAGTTCTCTTAAACTGGATACATCACTTGATCGGCGTACTGGCTCCAAGCTAGGAGAACGTTCATATGAGCGCTAACTAATATTTCTTTTTTCCCAAATCTGTCAGTTAAGATTTCGATGGCCTTTTTATAGTTTTCTCCTATTAATGGCAATCCGCTTATAGCTTTTGCAGCTGAACCGGTGAGTAAAGATCTTAAATAGTTAAACTTCTCAACATCTTGAAGCGTATTGTTTTCGTGAATGGCAGCTTTATACTGAGCCCAAAATTCAGTAAATTTACATAAATCGCCGCTGAAAGTTTCTAAGGTAATGCGAGGCAATTTAGTATTATAATTAGTTTTGATTTCCGAAACTTGTGAAGTTGTTCCGGTTTTACCCTCAATTTGAATATATCTATTGACTTTCGATTTACATCTAATGATGGATTCGCTGTATTCTAAACAAAGTTCTATTTCTGTCTCTAATTCCTGAACAGTGCTTTGAGCATTAATAACTTCATCATATTTTAACAAGCTAGTTTCTCTCTCGATTAACACTGAAAGCGATTCCTGCAACACTTCTAGGTTCGGATTCTCGCTTTGCAATTCCTCATCCAATTTCCTTATTAATTTTGTTACACTGGTACGAACCGAACCTCTAATTTTTCTATTTCTCTCGACGGTTTCTTCAGAACTCATTATCAAAGATAAATTGCATGCAGATAAATGAAATGACTCACCTTTCGGCCTGATACCAAAAACTTGATGTATGTAATAACTTACTTACATCGTCTTTTTTCGGTGGTTCTTGTATTCTATTAGCCAAACAAAGACACTTTCCTTTAACTAAATCTATTTAATGAAGAGAAGACTATGTACAAATATTATATAGTACAGATTACAGAGTATCTAGTTTATGCCACTCTCAACCACTCTCATCAACCTCTCAACCCACTCTGCCGAAAACTCTTAATTAGCTAAACATACGGGCGGCGCAGCGCCCTCTATCTCTTTTTTCTACAAATATCAAAGAACAATTTTTTTTGTGACACTTCAAAGCATGTTTTGTCTTTTTGGTACATGAATAGATCCGCATTGCACGTTTTCGCACATGTATCTTCTATGAGGTTTCTTCCTTGTGCTACAAAATGTACACTGCCTGGATCTAAATTTCACTGGTATATGTCCAGCGTTATTTACTTTCTTTTCATCTGGCACACGAAATTTGTGGTTTTTTATGTTAATCGGGGGAGGGGCTTGGTCTTTTTGGCTTTGGTACGGATCATTTGTTTCCCATTCATACTTATTTTACTCGTATTTTGTCCCAAAATATTCAGAAAATATTTTTAATTTAAATGAAACTTAAGCGATTTCTATTTTTAATTATAGCAAAGTATATTTACATTAAATTAAACCACAGAAAATAATTTTATAAAATCACAATACTAGCTTGGGGAGCAAACGTGTTGAGGTCAGAGAAAAATCTCTGGAAAAGAAGATCTTTTTACTGGGCAGGTGCATGTATTGTTTACTAATAAATAACGCTGTGGTTTCAAAACCCTTTATCTATATCCGGATAAAAATAAACATTCCTATTTGAGAAGAAAGCAAACGCCATTGTGAAGAGCAGTGGTTTCAAAGCGCGACCACAAAGCCTCTAGCGGATTGTGAGCATTGTGACATCGTGCCTAGTTGTGTAGGGTCGCGCCCTGGAACCACAAAGCAAATGCCATAAATAAAGATACGGTTTTTTTTACACATGCAGTTTAATTACTGCAATTTTTTATTGTTTATGATCGAAATCATGATGTGCGATGAATAACATTTGAAATTTAAAATTTTTTATATTAGTAATAAGCTGTTATTTTGTTTCATTGAACACGAATTTTAAAAGGCATCCGATTTGAAGCACTAAGACCTAAGGCATGTATGATTCTGCAGTCATTTTGTGTTATTTAGAGGTAAAAGATCGGTAGTCAATCGTTTTTCACTCAAAAATTTCGGAAAGAAGAGGAGAAAAAAATTCGAAATTTGGTGGTTTCAGGGCGCGACGACCGCGCATCGAAGTGTTAAAGATCCCTGAAGTCTCTCTGAAATAATATTGAATGATCTTTTCACGTTCTCGCATCACCCTTAGCTGAATATTTATTAATAGTATTAGTCAAATAATTTATCATTTGAATTACATTTAGCGGAAAACCAAACATTGCTCTTGAGAAATTTTTCGTTGAATGCACTCACTTGTTATGGTTTCCAGATTCTGCAGATGGCTATTGAGGGATATTGAAAGCGTTCAACGTTTTGTTCGCTTGATTGGCTATTGAAAGCTTTCAACATTTTGTCTTTCTAAATTGCTTGAGGCAGGGAATATATACACTCAAAACCTGTTCTGCTTTGCAGACGATCTACAACACAGGCGTGAAAAAATTCGCCAAATTTCCTATTTGGCGAAAGATGCAATGACGTTATCGAAACCTTTAGGTTTGCAACACATTTGAACAGAATCCATTTTGTGCTGTAGAAATAACATTTTGATGAATGAATTATGTCATGGTGAATCTATAAATGTTACTTCGTTTCCTAAGATTAAAAATTAAACATTTTAATGCAGAAAAATTAAATATTTCCCCAAAATGAAAATTCAATATCTTCCCAAATGGAGTTGTGGCGCCCTCTATTTTTCAATATTGATACTAATCCAAAAAAAACTTTAAAAAAAATTATATTCGGTAAATATTAATAACATGATAAAGTATGATATTTTTTTAATTCAGCATAATTTTGAGGATGTATTCTATGTAGCAGCAGACTTTTTCAGTAAGGCACTGCATTTTTTTTTTTTTTTTTTTTTTTTTTTTTGAGATAATACTGGGCTAAATTTGCTTATGTTGAACAAATAGGCAGATATTTGTCAACAAACCGCCTGAATACAAATTATTTTAAAAATCGGATTGGCAGCATGTTATAATGGCGGAACAAAATGGCGCTGGCCTTTAAGACCTTCCAATATGGCGCACGTGAGGGATAGTGACACATCTCTCTGGCTCCATAACAAACTTGGAACAAGTAATGACCTCTGGTCGGGTGGTTCTATATGTTCTCAATTAAATCAAGACGTTTTGAGAAACATTAGAGAATGTTTTATAGAGCTACAGTCTCAAGTTAAGTTAAAATTACTGTTGTCATTTCTTCACATTCCAAGGCGGAACGTCGAAGAGGTAAACATATGTTGCAATAATTAGTTCAAAAGATGTAGTAAGTTAGAGTTTCATATTTATTTCCTACAAAAATTTGAATTGTTGTGAATTGCTAAAAATCAAGAATAACACCGAATGTCAAGGTTCCTATTCAAAAGCGAAAGAGAAAGGGATGTTTACATTTGAACAGGATTGACGATTGATTGGCCGAGTGCCATTTACTATGTGGCCCACTTTCGAGTCGATGTAGTTCAGAATACTAATTCTGAGGTGGAATGTAAACATTGTCTGCTGTTGCTTTTTTTTTTTTTTTTTTTTTTCCTTCCAGTGGCGCATATGTTCCTTTCATTCAAATTCACAGATTTCGCTACTTACAGAATGTTGTCTTCAGTTTTTATCTGATAGTTGTATGTTTATCTAATAGTTTTTTTGTGACAATTCCTGCGCTCCTTCTTATTGAAATCGTTAATATGCATCAATATCTTAATATTGATCCGTGTTATTTTTCATGCCGGTGTTTGTGAAAAATTTTGTTACGAGTGCATATTATCTCAATTGAAGCTTATTACTTTTTACCGTATAATTTTAGCGAAACAGAATCATTGCTTTTGTAAATACTCTCCATTATCAGTCAAACGAAATTTTAATTTTGTGCTTAAATTAAAGTAGTGAAAACTGCAAATCTAATTTGTATTAGTATAACTAGCAGTCAGTGTTGACATGGCTACAAGTCTTAAACTGGCAGACGCTATATATTTGTCAACTGAGAAATGAATTGAAGCATATTTTTATTGAACAATTTTTTATCGCATTAACATTTCATAATGCTAGACGACATAAAACCAGATACTCAAAACATGCTGCAATCTGGAAGATTTTGCTTTGTAGTAATTTCTGGATATTTCTTTCAAAACTTCCTTGTTTTGCATGGTTTAGTAATAATTAACAGTTATCATATCATCAGTTGATTTACTCTAGTTTTTCATTTATTATTGAAATATGCACTTTGATGTTGCTGCATTAATTTTCAGTGATTCTTGTTGAAGTTATTAATTACAAATTTAAAAAAAAAAATCAATTCTTCTGGAAATGACAAAAATCATATTCCTTTCTACTATAGTTTGTTTTAACCCTCTAAGCGGCAAGGCCGTATATATACGACCTAGAATATTTATTGTGATATCTGTAAGAACGTATATATACAGTGGATGGACAAAAATATGGAAACACCTTCTGAAATGCATGTTTGAAAAGAAAGATTGATTTTAATGAAATATTTAGGTGGCGCTGGCGTTTTTGACTACTGACGCCACCTATACAACTTCGTAAATGTGCTAAACAGTTCAGTTGTTGTCGGAGTACTGTTATGTGAGGTTGTCATTGCATTATGTCAGAGTTAACAGACTTCGAACGTGGGCAAATTGTTGGAGCACGTATGGTAGGTGCTTCCGTAAGCAAGGTAGCCGAGGTGTTAAGACTTACTAGAGGTACTGTATCGAAGATTTATTCCGCATATTTGAAAAGCGGAAAAACATCATCTGCTAAATCACAGCGCGGACGAAAGTGTGTCCTGAGTGATCGTGACAGACGATCATTAAGGGCAGTTGTGACGAAAAATAAGACCACAGCTGCAAAAGTTACTGCTGAAATGAATGTTGTGTTACTGAACCCTGTGAGTACCAAAACAATTAGAAGGGAATAACATAAACAGGGAATTGCTGGCCGTGCTGCAATTGAGAAGCCACTCATCAGTGATGCTAATGCCCGTAACAGGAAAAGGTGGTGTTTAAGTCATAAAGCCTGGACTATAGAGCAGTGGAAGCGAGTAATATGGTCTGACGAGTCTTCTTTCACATTGTTTCCCACTTCTGGCCGAGTTTACGTCTGGAGAATGCCATCTCAAGCCTGTAATACAGACTGCTTGTTGCCAAGAATGAAACATGGCGGGGGTTCTGTTATGGTTTGGGCAGCCATATCGTGGTTCTCTGCTAGCCCCATGATAACTGTGTCAGGGCACATGACTGCCAAGAGTTATGTGAACATTTTGGCCGACCAAGTTCATCCCATGGTACAAACTTTGTTCCCCGATGGTGATGGTGTTTTCCAAGACGACAAAGCCCCTGTTCACACAGCCTCACATTGTCCAGGACTGGTTTTCTGAGCACGAGGATGAGTTGTTCCATTTCTCCTGGCCACCACAGTCACCAGACCTGAATATTATCGAACCTTTGTGGTCCACGTTGGAACGGAAAGTGCATTCTCGTTATCTGAACTTGCCACCGTTTTGCAGGAAGAATGGTATAATATTCCCTTGGCAAACATACAGGAACTGTATTTATCCATTCCGAGAAGACTGCAAGCTGTTTTGGATGCCATTGGGTTTCCTACACCATATTAAGCAAAGAAACATGTTTTTTAAAGGTGTTTCCATATTTTTGTCCAACCCCTGTACGTGCATATTAAAATTTGTCAACAAAATTAAGGCAATATATCAAAAGAAAACAAATCCGGGTATGAAATACCAGGAGCAGTTTTGCATTAAAATCAAAACAATAATTTGTTCTCATAGTAATTTTGGGAAATTTTTGCTTTCGTAGCGAAAACCCTGGCCACCCAGAGGGTTAATGGAATATTGCTTAATTTCTTAATTGTTATACATCTTTCTAAATGTAGTATTTTATTGAATAATTTTATTCTATAATTCTTCATCAAAATGTTTTCTGGTTGATCTTTACATTATGGTAACTTGGCTATTTTTTGACGAAAATTTGGCGACCAACTCTCTTACAGCAACCCCCCATTTTTTTTTTCCCGCCGCCATTATGTTTCTTTTCTTTTTATCTACTGAACACTTCTTCCAACAATCTACTAGCCGAATTACACTTATGTTAGAAATTTTATCTAACAAAACTGCTTAATCATGACAAATATTCACTGCAAAATTGGGAAAAAGTGCACAATACCATACTCCTTACGCGTTTTTCAAAATAACACATACACATAAACCATGTACACGTCGACTTATTTTTACTTAAAAAACATCCCAGAATTACACAAAAATGGCATTGCGCACACTCTTCGCTATATCCATGTACACTTCTTTTTTTTTCTCATAAATTAGAAAAATTTCACGAAAATGCATGACAATTTTCTGAATCTTTAAACCCGGTAAAAAGAACATATATGAAATTACCTGATCGCAAAAAAGTATATACCCTTTCCAAATATGAACATTTCCACATATAAAATAAATAAAATATCCAAAAACTTTTACCTCTAAATCATCTATTATATTATAAACGTCACCAACGAATTCATACCGCAAACATTACAAATACTTAGTGTCATTTAAATTATTTCCATGCACGTTTACTTCAACTAAAACATATACCAAATTCCCACAAACATAAAATTCGCAAAATAACTATCATTTAATTAAAATATAATTAAATTCAAAAACACTACTTAAAATATAAATAAGCACATACATTAAATTAATAAAAATTAGCTTACAATCCTAATTACTTTAAACTAAATCATTGCTAATAACAATTTTCCCAATAATATCAAATTACTTTACTTCCACCTTACATTTAGAACAATGCATAAAAATAATATTCTCAAATAATTAAAAATACTAACTTACCTATTCTTCTTCAAAATCTTGATTATGTGTCCGATAAACTTTTCTTATTTCTGTTTCAGGATCTTTAAAATCATACTTATAGTTCACAGCAAGGTACCAGGTAAAATAAATAACGGTTGATCTTTACAATATGGTAACTCGTAGTTTGGAGGCGATAAAGGTTACTACCTGGGACTTTGGTAATAATGTGAGCAGTACTCAGTTCCGATTACGCATTATTTTGTGTGAGGGAAATGAGAGATCATGGGATATGTCATGTGATATTAATGGACGAATTACGGTTCTTTATTCTGTGTTGTGTGAAACAGTGTTCGTTAATTTTTGGATCCCATAACCCTAACTAAAGTGAATTCGAAATGGGTATTTATGTATGTATTAATTTAATGTATGTGCTCATTTATATTTTAAGTAGTGTTTTTGAATTTAATTATATTTTAATTAATTAAATGATAGTTATTTTGTGAATTTTATGTTTGTAGGAATTTGGTATACGTTTTAGTTGAAGTAAACGTGCATGGAAATAATTTAAATATCTGACACTAAGTATTTGTAATGGTTGCGGTATGAATTCGTTGGTGACGTGTATAATGTAATAGATGATTTAGAGGTAAAAGTTTTTGGATATTTTATATGTGGAAATGTTCATTACTTTTTTGCGATCAGGTAACTTCATATATGTTCTTTTTACCGGGTTTAAAGATTGAAAAAATTGTCATGTATTTTCGTGAAATTTTTCTAATTTATGAGAAAAAAGCAGTGTACATGGATATAGTGAAGAGTGTGCGCAATGCCATTTTTGTGCAATTCTGGGATGTTTTTTTAAGTAAAAATAAGTCGGCGTGTACATGGTTTATGTGTATGTGTTATTTTGAAAAACGCGTAAGGAGTATGGTATTGTGCACTTTTTCCCAATTTTGAAGTGAATATTTGTCATGATTAAGCAGTTTTGTTAGATAAAATTTCTAGCATAAGTGTAATTCGGCTAGTAGATTGTTGGAAGAAGTGTTCAGTAGATAAAAAGAAAAGAAACATGTCTTTACTTCGTGAAGACAAAATGTCGGCGGGAAAAAAAAATAGAGGGTTGCTGTAGGAGAGTTAGTCGCCAAATTTTCGCCAAAAAAACGCCAAGTTACCATAATGTAAAGATCAACCCAAATAACTTAATAAAACATCTTTACTTCTATCTCGCACAACCTTAAAGAAACACTTATTACTACCCCTTTCAATCCCACTAAATACCCATTTCGAATTCACTTTAGTTAGGGTTATGGGATCCAAAAATTAACGAACACTGTTTCACACAACACAGAATAAAGCCAAATACAAAATTTCCAGATTTTTTCCCGATTTCCCCCTTTTTCCGATTAAAGAACCGTAATTCGTCCATTAATATCACATGACATATCCCATGATCTCTCATTTCCCTCACACAAAATAATGCGTAATCGGAACTGAGTACTGCTCACATTATTACCAAAGTCCCAGGTAGTAACCTTTATTGCTTCCAAAATGTCGCCAAACTACCAGTTACCATATTCTAAAGATCAGCCTGTTTTCTTGCAGAAGTTGAGCTTTCTTTCCTCATTTCAGTTGTATAATATTTCTTCAGAGTGATTCATTTAAAATTCTATATCTGATTTAATTTCACTATCTATTCTTAGAACTATGAAATATAGTTCAAGTAGAAATTACAAACTTATTTTAACATTTTCTGTTGCTGCAATTGTTCCTGGAAGGTAGAGCGTGTGTTCCACAATTTTCAAAATATTTTCATAAGGAATATTATTCTGTTTAAAATGAAGGAATAACTCCGTCCATTCTTTGTCTGTTTCCACATTTGCAGACAACCAACATTTATCAGTAACTTATTTTGGTTGATCTTTGGATTATGGTAACTTGGCGATTTTTTGGCGACCAACTCTGCTACAGCAACCCTCTATTTTTTTTCACCGCCATTTTGTCTTCACGAAGTAAAGACATGTTTCTTTTCTTTTTATTTACTGAACACTTTTTCCAACAATCTACTCGCCGAATTACACTTATGCTAGAAATTTTATAAAACTGCTTAATCATGACAAATATTAACTGCAAAATTGGGAAAAAGTGCACAATCGCAAACTCCTTGCGCGTTTCTCAGAATAGCACATACACATAAACCATTTACACGTCAACTTATTTTTACTTAAAAAAAATCCCAGAATTGCACAAAAATTGCATTGCACACACTCTTAACTTTATCCATCTACATTGCTATTTTCTCATAAATTACAAAAATTTGCACGAAAATGCAAAAAAATTCTGTGAATCTTTAAACTCAGTAAAAAGCACATATATGAAATTACCTGATCGCAAAAAAGTACATACCCTTTCCAAGGATGAACATTTCCACGTATAAAATAAATAAAATATCCAAAAACTTTTACCTCTAAATTATCTATTATATTATAAACGTCACCAACGAATTCATACTGCAAACATTACAAATGGTTACAAATGCTTAGTGTCAAATATTTAAATTACTTCCATGCATGCTTACTTCAACTGAAACGTATACCAAATTCCTACAAACATAAAATTCACAAAATAACTATCATTTAATTAAAATATCACTAAACCATGTACACGCCGACTTATATTTACTTGAAAAAACGTTCCAGAATTGCACAGAAATGGCATTGCGCACACTCTTCACTATATCCATGTACACTGCTTTTTTCTCATAAATTAGAAAAATTTCACGAAAATGCATGAAAATACTCAACGTATTCTACTCAAACGTATTCCAAAATACTACAAACATATAACTCGCAAAATCACGATCATTAAATTAAAATATAATTAAATTAAAAAACACTACTTAAAATATAAATAAGCACATTAAATTAATAAAAATTAGATTACAATCCTAATTACTTTAAACTAAATCATTGCTAATAACAATTTTCCAATAATATATTAATTTATTTACTCCTTACATTTAGAACAATGCATAAAAATAATATCCTCAAATGATTAAAAATACTAACTTACCTAATCTTCAGTACGTGGCACGCACACTTCCACTATTTCACACAATACACAATGAAGCTTAATACAAAATAATATAGTACTACAGTTTTCCAAATTCCCCCCCCCCCCTTTTCCGATTAAAGAACTGCAATTCGTCCATTAATGTCACATGACATATCTCGTGATCTCTCAGTTCCCTCACACAAAATAATGCGTAATCGGAACTGAGTACTTCTCACATTATTACCAAAGTCCTAGGTAGTAACCTTTATCGCCTCCAAAATGTCGCCAAACTACCAGTTACCATATTCCAAAGATCAGCCCGTATTTTTTTTACCTATGACATCAAAAAGATCATTTTCAATAATATTATTTTTTGGAAAATGGTTACTAATATATTGAAAAGTTTTTCCCACATATTCCCATAAAATCTCCTTTTTTAATGTCACCCAATAAAAGTTTTTAATATCTTCTAATTGAACTGTCTGTTCTTCAAGATATTCCAAGCAGTTATTATAAAAATTTCTGACTTCTTTCAGAAAATCAGGTTAAATAGTACTTATAGAATCAAAAATTATTTGTGAAGTTTCACACAGCAGCCACCGAGACAGAATAGTGGTTAGGGGAGCGTGACTGCGATATTGAAGGGTCTGAGTTCGAATCCCGGAGAAGGCATGGTTGTAACTGTCTGTCCCTTCATAGGAGGGAATGATTGCCCACCTATTAGGTGTCTCCATAATAAAAGAGACCACCACATCTGGCCTTAGTACAGATTAATGGACTCTGTTACAAAACTGTAACTGTTCACAATCTGCCATTGGACCAAAAAACGTTTCTCCGGCATTGAAACAAAATCTAATACAGTCAAAAGTCGTTAAATCGGACACCCATAATCCAGAATGATCTATAATCTGGACCTCAAAGCTACAAACTTTCTGCGCACATGTCGCGTTGATGCATGCGCGTAAGACCTTTACGGCTGCGAATATGCATGTGCGCATGCGCAAAATACGTTTACGAATGCCCGTTTAATGTATAACGGTTGGTATATGCTAAGCTAAAATTATCTAATTCAGCTTAATGTTGCAGATTGCGTTGTTCCTTAATCTTCGAATTGGATTTGGCTTATTATTTTTTGCAGACTGTTAGAGCAATTTTATAAAAGTAAGTTTGAACTTTCGATTATGTCAAATAGAATTTCTGATATATATTTACTAATATGTAAAGGATCTACAAAGCGAAAGTATGTTTCGAAGTCCATTAAACAAAAAGTGGAATTGCTGCAAAAAATGGATAAAGGCATATCCTTTGTTTATCTTTAACGCCGCTGCGCGCAATGAATTGGAAGTTGATCTGTCAGCACTATCCTTATCTTCAGGGCAGATGTTTTTATTTTATTTGGCTTATAATTCCTTACTAAATGTAGTATTTCATCTCGATGTACTCCGTCTTTGATATGATTTAAATCAAATTCCTCGTCATTATAATTCGCTTCCGATGGCGAAGAAAGTGACAGAGGTTATTGAAAACGAAAAAATTTTGATTGACAAATTAGTCGGTATTCTCGACACAGCAATTACAGGACTTGAACAGCGGAACTTTGTAACTGAACAAGAAATTATGTCTATTTATAGAATTAAAGAGAATGTATTATCACATGAAAAACGAAGCAACTTAAACAATTTACATTGAAAGAAATGTTTAATAAAGTAAACAAATAAATATTAAGCTTTTTTTTTTGTAAATTTTGGTACCCTTTAGATCATAATTGTTCTTTATTTCATAAATTACGGTTTCATATTTTTAATTTTGTAATTTCTGCATGCCATCTTACCAGATTTAAAGTGATGATCTATAATCCGGAATCGCCGAAGTCCCGACGAGTCCGGATTAAAGACTTTTGACTGTATATGATAATAATAATAATGTGCATTTACCTAATTCTTTCTGCAATTATGAAAATGAATATGGTGAAAAAATATTACAAATAATTGCTTCGGTTTTTCTCCTTGCACGTGCAAATTTTTTGTCGTACAGTGTTTTAATCATTTGCGATGTACAATCAATTGATTTGAAACTTTGATCGTGGTATATGGTGTGGAAAACAAATAGCTCTTGAGCTAATGCTAGCTGTTCCTCTGTTAACAATACATATTCCTTGAGGAGACGTAGGGACAATGATCGAACACCACTGAGTAAATCTAACTCGTTACATCGCTTAATTTAGTTTACTCTGTATGCATTTTATGTGTTTTTTTATTTATATTTACTATAATAATAAATAATAGGTAATATATTTTTACAGTACATTTAAAATAAAAAATGCAGATGTTTTCTAAAAAGTGGGAAATTTTTAAAAAATCGGCGGAACAGTCCTCCAAAAAGCGGGACGTGTGGTTACATTACCGTTGGTGCACCACATGAATTTTCTGAAACAGGTATCTCGAATTCACTATAGTTTGCTGTTGAATATGTATTTGTAATTTGACTGATGACCATAGCAAAATTCGTATTGGGGGGGGGGGGTTATTCCATAATATTTATGTTGTGCCTAGTTTAAAAATTGTCATTTTTGAACAATATAAAATGTATCATCTTGTACTTTGTAAATAATTATTTATAATTTGTAGGTCTTCTCAAGATAACTCATCTATATTTTTATCACTTTATAAAATTAATCTGTTGTGAAACATTATAAAAGATATCTAAAAATATAACTCTTTTAAAGTATATTTTAAATCGTGATTTTTCATTGTTAAGAAGAAAAAGGGAAATTTTAATTTTCCTCATGCTTATTAAAAAGCTGTAAATGTATTGGTGTTTTTGGAGAGAAATGTTTTTTGATTATCTTTGCATGTGTTTAAATAATGCATCCAGTGCCGCCTATATATATATATATTTTTTTTTTTCATTCATTAAAAAGCTTACCTCTGTACTTTCTGATTATTTTCACCTCCAACAAAAATTTGTACATTGGTGACTTTGGAGGGCAATTGAGAACTTGTTGTCAACTAAATATTTTACCAAAAGCAGAGCCATTTCTAAAATGGCAGTGCAAAAAGAATTTCACAGAAAAGCAATTAGTCAATGAATTTTAAAAAGCAGGAAACATTGGTAATAAAATACCTTTTTTAATAAGTCCTTCTTTAGTTTTTTTGTACTGCTATTCTTCCTGTATATGCAGCAATTTGTTTTCACTTCAAAAAAGATCAAAGACGTTGTACAAACTCAGCATCCGTACAGCATTGGAACCAGGGTTCTTGCGGTCCTTAAGAGTCCTTAAGTTTTTTGGAATCAGTTTTAGAATAATAAAAAACTCCTTTAAATTCCTAATTTCATACATCCCCTCTTCAGGGCTGCATATTGCACTGTTTTGATTATGCTTTACCTGCTGTAACCGCAACATGAAATCTTTTGCCCAGTCGCTGCTCAAGATTAAAACAAAAACTTTCTGAGCTTATAATTACTACTGCAACTAGTATGCATGACTTTTTCAGCTGCTTGTTCTGCCTAGAAAAGTCATGTCTGTTTTCTAAGCTTCTCTTTCTATTATCAAAAATGTAAACTGCATGTATAGAAATTGTGGTGTGCGTTTAGCAACCCCAGTGTTTTACCAATTTAAGCAAAAATGTATTTCTGTATAATTTTTTCTGTTGAAAATAAAAATGATGTTTTAACCATCAAGGCAGTTATGATTTTTGCTCCAGCCAGATCTATGCAAGATTTTCTCGGCCATGACTAAAAAGTAAATTTCATCTCGATGTACTCCGTCTTTGATATGATTTAAATCAAATTCCTCGTCATTATAATTCGCTTCCGATGGCGAAGAAAGTGACAGAGGTTATTGAAAACGAAAAAATTTTGATTGACAAATTAGTCGGTATTCTCGACACAGCAATTACAGGACTTGAACAGCGGAACTTTGTAACTGAACAAGAAATTATGTCTATTTATAGAATTAAAGAGAATGTATTATCACATGAAAAACGAAGCAACTTAAACAATTTACATTGAAAGAAATGTTTAATAAAGTAAACAAATAAATATTAAGCTTTTTTTTTTGTAAATTTTGGTACCCTTTAGATCATAATTGTTCTTTATTTCATAAATTACGGTTTCATATTTTTAATTAAACGAAAATATCTTTCAAAAAAACTATGTCATCACATTATATTCTGTTTAAGACTTTTGGTAAACTGTGTTGCTTGTAATCAGTGTTGTACATTTCAGTTTTGAAAAATATAATGAAATTAGATTGTGTGAATGAAAATAAGTTTATGTCAAATTTTTAGTGGAAAGTTGAACTTGAAGAAATCCTTGAAGTAGCACTTGTTGATAGTGATCAATGGGTTTCAATGCTGGCCGAGCTTCTGAAGTCTTACCCCAGTACTGGACTTTTAAATTTCCAGATTGAAGAAAATGCATCTGTATTTACTGATGTTGTGAACGATCTGAAAAAATTAGGTGAGTAGAATAAGATCTGTAGTGATTTTTTCCCCCATATTTAAAAATTATCTAAAATTAATTGAATTGAATTTCATCAAAACACTCATTGTTATGTTTGTATTGGCATTTAATACATACTGTCTGCTTTACTTTTAGAAATACCCTTAAAGTACAGCAGAAAGTAAGTATCCACTATGTTCAATTTCTTCATGTTTGTGATTATTTTTGAACAGACTGAAGTGTGAAGGGTTTTTATGACTTCAGTTTTGAATTCGTATTCGTGCCTGCTCTGCACGCATACATTAACCACTTGCGCTACAACTAAACTTCATGGTTGCGGTGCCGCGTGCTGCAATATAACAAGCGGTAAAGTGTCTCATTTACGCCGCTCCGCATCTGCAAGTGCAATCCAGAGCTGTAACTCAAGAAATAAACAGTCTCGTTGTTAGGCGACCTATGCACCACATTATTTTCATTTTTGCAATAAATGCCTGTCGACGTGGTGTTCACGTCGCTCGCGGTTTGAGACAAAAGCATCTCGACGTGCGTGGCACGTCTTTTTAGCGCAAGTGGTTAATGTTTACATGTAAATAAATGTGAATAATTATTAGAAATCTCAAATTTTAAAAAAATTTCATGAAAGAAATGCTTTATTTATTATTTGAGTTCATGGAAAACAAGTTCTATTAATGAAACAAATTAAAGGACATTTAAGTTTGTTAAAAAGTAATAGTACAGTTAAACTCCCCTATAATGAAACCAGCTTTTAACAAATGAAATTTATGACAACGTAATGTTATAACAAACCTCCAAGAGTACGAAAATTTAATGTAACATAAATATCTCTTCATTTTAAACTTTTTTGTATGTCTCGTATTTTTTCAGAACTTATGCAAGTTTTAACGAAATACTAACCTTTAATTATCCAAAAAATTTACTAACCTTAAATGTCATTTTGCTAAATGAGACAGTGTGAATCATTGTAATAATCTGAATAACTTTTCTTTATTCATTATTGAGTTTTTACATGTTTTTGTGAGATAATCCGTTTTCTTGTCAAATTGCATATAATAAGCTGATCAGTTCCTTCATATTCATTATAATGGGGTTCAATTGTATTTAAAAGAAAAATATATGAAATTTATGTGTGCTTCAATATGTGAATAAATCAACACATGAACTAACTATTTACTAAGTTTATTTACAACTTATTAGCTATTTTAAATGACTCTCAAAACGAGAGTTCAGAATTGTTATCACCGACTCAGTCGGTTCTAAAAACAAATTGCAACAGGGTTGCCACAAAAAAAGTCCGAGATCAATAATGCACTTCAGCTCTGCCTAACAGCCAAATCAGCAGTCACAACACCTACTATTATATCAAAATATGTTTTACGTAGTTCTGAAATTTCTGGCAAATTGAAAAGCTTTTTTTCCCCCCTCCTATATTTTTAGTTTTTTTTAGTCAGTTTACAGAAGGAAAAAGAGAAAGTAACTATCGTAATCATCAACTTCATATTTTCATAATTCTGCTATTGAAAGTCCATAAGAATGATAAAAAACTTCTGAAGTTTCCCTTATGGAAAAAACATAAGACAGAAGGGAAATTTCAAAAGTAATATAGTAGAAAATATAAGTTTTTGTTTAAATTTAGTTTCTCAAATTATTTTATTAATTAAGTACATATTGTGAGAAAGATCACATCCCTAGTATTCATTTTTAAGTTAAATTTTACTAATATCATTTTTCTAAGTTGATAGGTATTTAAATATAGTAGAATATTCATTCAAATTGTTTAATTAATGTGAATATTAGTTTGGATCTAAAATTTAATGCTCTTTTCTTCAGTGAGAAAACATAGTGATCAGGCAATGTTGCCTTTGGAATGCTTGTACCTGAATCGTACTGCATTAACTTCAGTTGTTGGTCAGCTTCCTCAACCAACGAAGCATTTTGCACTGAAACAGAAACCAAAGTCTGCAACCCTTCGAGCAGAATTAGTGCAAAAGTGTAAGTAATAAAAGATTTTTTTGTAAGTATAGGATTTATCTGATTGTCTTGCAATTCTGCTGCAAAAGCAAGATTAGAAGTATTATCAACTAAAATGTTTGTCACTATCATTGGCTAACCTATAATTACATGTTTAATCTGATTGTTCCCTACTTATGTTGCATTGTTATGTTGTTATGTTGCACTGCAACATAAGTAGGGAACTGCCTCAGTAATACTTACTAATTTATTTTGTTGCATCAACCAATTTTCTTTACAGATTGTAGGTCTTCTGTATAAATGAATACAATTAGTGTTGCAAAGCTGCTGTTCATATCGAAAATTATTGGAACTTGCCTGTGATTAACCTGCAAGAACATGCACCAATTTTTGAACACGAGAACTTGCGCTGGGTATCTTTTACCCTAGTTCGTTTCTGCTATTTAAATATCAATTAATACTGTTTATAAGCAAACCTTACGTAATGAAATATTACAAAATAATACATTAAATAATTTTAGTGAATTTAAATATGCATATTTACACGTTTAAAGACAATTTTGACAAACTGCATACTGATGTTCAACACAGAGACTTTTTTTTCACATTTTTGTCATATAAACTTGATTTTCTGTCCTTATTACATGGACAAAATGCACATCATTTATAATTTGCTTTGAGTTTTTTTACAGGCAGTTCACTATTAGTGTTTTCCAGTCTCTAAGAAGTGCTTGGATAAGTGTCTTTCAGACTTAGTTTTCTGTTTTGCTCTGAAAAAACAAATCCCAGTGTTTTCAAAAAGAAATGTCTGTTTCTAAACTGTGTAGGAGGATGTTTCGTCGACATCAACAAAATCCTGACATAGCAGCCACATTCAACGTGGAAAATAAAATAACCATTGGCCAGCGATTTTGATATCCTTGCTGCAGCCATTTCGTCGGCAACGTCCATAGCTCCTTTCGTAAGATCATAAAACGTGATGATATCTTCTTTTTTTTTTTCAATTCCGTGGTGGTTTTATCTGTTTTTATCATCAGTGTGCATTGTGGATAGCATAAATACATTTTTTCTTTTTTGCAGAATACAAAACAATTGTTTCAATTCAAAGACTGAAGAGTACAGCTCCTTTATCACCAAAAATTCAAACAGTATTTCTCTTTTATTTTGTCTAAGTGTTCCAACCATTGTAATTTTATTTTTCAAACGTTCTTGTGCTATCTCATATCCCGTATACCAGTTGTCAGTTCTCAAGTTGCGTACAGAATTGAAAAGCTGTGTCATCAACTGCATAATAATGTCTTTCGAACTACAGTATATTTTGAAGTATCCATCGGGTTGTTGACCTGCATAAATCTCTATATTCCGGGTATAAAATACTCCAGAATCTACTAGTGCAAAAACCTCAATACCATACTTAGCAGGCCTTTTTCGGTGTATGCTGCCTAAATCCGCACCGCCTTTGAAAACATTCTAGTTTTTCATCAATTGTGATGAATTCTCCAACAGTATATGCATTTTTACTTGTAACAAAAGTTTTAAAAAAATCTCTCTGATAGGAACCAATTTATCTCTTTTCTGCTTTGACAATCATTGATATTATCAAAGTGTTCAATCCCGGTTCCATCCGTGGCATACAAATCCTTGAAATTAGTGTGCGATGATTTATGAGTTCCTCATAAATATAACAGCCCAAGAAATGTTTTTGTTTTGATTACATCTGTCTGCTTTGCATCTCGCTCTCGAGTAAAACATTCCTGAATCTGTTGAATATAAATGTATGTTCACTGCACCATCACATTTTGCATGTTGCTATTGAAGAAAACATTCCATGCATCTACGGGAGAAGTGACATCTCTTGAATAAGCTGTATTACCTGGAAGCTTGTTAATTATGTTCTGTGAAGGCTTTCTAACATTTTGCCGGTATTTTTTTGTCTGTCATTTTGTAACTTTATCTATACCAGTATAAAAATTGGTTGTTGACAGTGAACTTTCTTCTGTTTCTGTCTCAATTTCAGTAGAAGAATCGTGATTGCTACTGTATTCTTCATCCTCAGAGGCAACACTATCATCAGATATAGGTTCATCATCACTAGAAACAGTCTCGATAAGGTGTCAAAAATATTCATTTCTTCGTCATAATTCAAATACTGCATCATAATTCACTAAACTGATAGAAAAAAGGAAAGATCTGACTGACGCTAGGACTAGCATGGGTATGACATACCCCGACTGATGTTTCTCAAAATCTATTTTTAGATGTGAACTAGTTTTCCCCTTGCTTAAAGAATGTGACATTGAATACAGCTCGACAAAATTCTAGCTAAATCCAATAAGAAATAAATAATAAAACTTGAAGGAAAATGGATTGGGCATGTAATACCCGGTGCGAGTTCTCACGGGTTAAATTATTATATTGACATGAATATAATATCACCTTCAAATGTAAGAGGACACTGAATAAATGAAGGGCTTTTATAAAGGAGAGATATTTACATATACGATGGCATTGTTGCATGTAAGATTGATATGTTGAAGGTATTGTACAAGATAACTAAATGGTCTGAATACTGTACACGGTAAAACTAATTAAATATGTTTTCCTTTAGCAAACATTTAAGAGAAGAATGATGAATTAATATATGATAATGTTAGGCGCCACATTTAATTAGGATTTAATTTCTGAAAACGCATGTTAAATAGAAAATATAATTTATTTCCATGCTCATATGATGTAAAATTATTCTTTAAAACAGACGTTTCCCTTTTTATTTCCCAGCAGGGGTTAAGTAAATATTAACGACCTAGTATTTTATTAGAAATTCAAAATTATGTTACTTTAATCATTTTTAATTTAAATATTGGTACAAGATATAGCCAACTATAGATTTTTTTTCATTTTGGCAATAGCACATTACGCCATCTTTGCTTAAAGAATCAAAATGCAATTATGTTACTTCAATCATTTTTAATTTAAATATTGGTACGAGATATAGCCAACTATAGATTTTTTTTCATTTTGGCAGTAGCACATTACGCCATCTTTGCTTAAAGAATCAAAATGCATAAGCCAGCTGGGAAAATAAAAATTATAGGTTTTTATGCTATTGCACTGAAGTCTTTTTATTTTCTTATAGTTATAAATGAACTCGCAGAAAATTTGATGATTCAAACCATGTTGCTTTATAAATATCCTTTCTGCTGTGATTGGTTAATATTGCACCACCGTCTCCAGAATGCAACTTCATTTTTTTCACGTGTATTGCATTTGTAGGCAGAATGCCTTTTTCTTGAAAAAAAATAAAATGCCCTTTTTCATCTGTTATAGATATAACTCCAAAATTTTCATCATAATTATGGGTTTGTAAACTTTGGTAAAATTATCACGTGAAGTTGTTAGAAATCCATGCAAAAAAGTATGGAAAATGGTTGCAGTATCAATGATGACACTTTAAAACAATGTTTGTTAATATATCACTTGCACCCAACTAAAAGTAAAGTACTGAAATATTTAGTTTGAACTAATAAAATTTGATTTCTTCTATTTCTTTTACCAGATACGAAGTACTTTTACTAAATAGTTTCTAATCTGAATTTTTTTTAATAGTATTTGTATTTAATTATAATAAACTTACTAACTCCTAATTTTATGTATAAAATTTAAATGTATTGTATATTGTCTTTCAGCTAATGATGCTTCCTCAAATGCAAAGAAAAACTCCACTACACCTTCTGTCCCTATAAGATGTCGAGGCCTTATTAAACCAATGAATGATGCAAGTAAGATATCTGCAACAGTTCTGTCATAGAATTTTGGGTGTACAATAGTCTGTCACTTGTCCAGTATAAAAGGATAGGCAGAGCATTGAATAAACAAAAGTGTCAGATATAGGGATATGTTAGGCAAACACTTATTAAATATCAAACTATTGTACAATTTTACATTTTGTAAGTAATGATTTTTACAGCAAAACAGGAAAGATTAACTGAAAAAATAAACTTGTATGTCACAAAATTATGTGAAGTTAAATACTGTACATCAAAAGTTCAGTCTTATAATGATTAAAAGAAATTTTTTATCATAGTCTACTTTTTTTTTGAAAAGTGCTATTTCTTCACTGTCAAGTCTTGCCATCTTTGTAGCGTCACTATATCCATTCCTGCAACTTCTTGTTGTTGTTGTGTTTAATTGATGTTTTTAGAGTTTCTTTCTCCATTGTTATGTGAAATTCTATGAGGCTCAACAACTGCTGCTTGATCTTGAACTTCCAATTTCGTTTTCATCATAATTGAAGGGAACAGCAATTTCTTGATCAGTTATTTCATACTGATCATTGTTCTTCATCCATCTTTTAATTTTGTGCAAACATACGTTTTCACATCTGTAGATGTGTTGCACTAAATGGTTTTTTTTTTTTTTTTTTTTTTTTTTTTTTTTACGGTTTCATTTGTGCTTTCCATTTTCCATCTTTGTGCAAACATACATTTTCACATCTGTAGATGATTTCACATCTGTAGATACGACACAATGTACATTTTCACATCTGTAGCACTAAATGTAATTTTTTTGTTTTGTTTTGTTTCATCTGCACTTTCCATTTTGATGGTTTCATCATCGCCTAGCAGCTTCTTCCGTGATTTGACAACTGTTATAGGCCTTAATTCTGCCCAGGCCTGTACAGCCCGATAAGCAACATCCTTTTCATTGATGCTTTTTTATATACATATATATTTATATGTAATTTTTTCTTTAGTTTCTTCTGTTGTGGACAGTTACTTCCTGCATAGTTCGTTTTTATTATTTCCAAAATGGCCTGATTCATAAGTTGCATATGGCAGTTATATAGGGAAAGGGGATAAACATTGCTTTAACTCTTTCATAAGATGCACCTCAGTCACCAAACCACTGTCTTGGGATGGCATGTTAACAGCACGCACTCTCTTATTGGCCACTCTCTTGGACAGTTAGCACTACTGAGCCTAACTTTGGAAAATAAATTTGTGGTCCAGTTGTTTCAGTTTTGGGCATATTATGAGAGGAAGACTCAGGTAGTTTCAAAATTAATTTGAAAACTTTATCATTATATTTTCCTTGTCATTTCAAGTATAAAAATGTTTCTCTAAATAAAACGCAAAATGTTCACCTCAACACTAACCAAACTTAAACAATAAGATATATATCTCCATATTGAAAAAAAATTAAATTATTCAGAAGCATCAAGATAATCCCCAAGTGTTTGTACCAGCTGATGCAGTTAATAGTCATTTCTGTTTATTTATGTTACTCATCCCACCATTTCTGCTTTGATTCCAAAACAAAATACCAAAAATAAAAAGTATGAAACAAAGATCAGCTCAGCCTTCTGCAGTCTAAAAACATTCCATCATAACAAACATAGAGCTATCTAGTGTCAAAAAAAAAAAAAAAAAAAAAAAAAAAGATACTAATTAAGCATTCTATCTAAAAATTCATATGCAGTACACGCATCCTTAGATCCAATTTAAATGCAGTTTCACATATAACATCAACTTCATTTTTCTAATATGTGATATGTGAACACTTTTCCATTATTTTTAGCTGACATGTTTATTATTAGATTATTATACTATATCATATGCTGCTTTGTTTTCATATATCATTTTCTATAGCTGCAAATAAATGATCACATTATATTAAAGTTCAAATGAGCATCATATTTTTATAAGGTATATGTCACTAACTTGCATTCACATGTGTTTATTTAACCAGTTTCTGAATTAACATAGCAAGAAATTTTACCGTAGCATCCAATAAATAGTCATTTATATGTTCATTATTTGAATCAGATTAATTACTTTTAATCAAATTGTACAAATGTATTCTGTAATTGTATGATTAGATTAAGTACAAGGATCATTCAGTAAGCTCTGAATTTAAGTATGATGTAAGACTTATGGGATGATGAAATGCAGTGAAGTGATTATGCTATCCTTTGATGGTCTAGAAAGGGAAGATTATTTGCTGTTTGATTTCTTTATAGGATGTAGAATGCTGTTGATCAATCATGTCTGTTGATATTGAAAGTACTGAAATATCATTCATTGATTGAATTTTCAACAAGATAAGGCATCTATTGATAAATGCTTATAAATGGATGGTTGTAACATAGTTGCCAACCTTGAAATAAAAAACCAAGATATTTTCGTATTGTGTGAAATACTCATTAACAAGTTAAATATAAAGTCAGTTGTGCTACATATTGGGTCACATAAAAAGTCGCCGTGGTTTCTTGGTCCATTTTTGAAGAAAAATTTTCTTTATTGAAAGTCAGTTTTTATAAAGTACAGATTGACCATTCTTATCTATGACCTTTTGCCATTTTTTCATAATGGCATAATTCCATCGGTTTCATAATTCCATAATTCCATCGGTTTAGAACTTCTGTGGTTTATCATCGAAAAATGTGGCAGAGTAATTTTCAGCGGCTCTTCTGTCGGCCAATTTTTACCGTCAAGAGAGTTTTGTAGAGACCGAAGAAAATGGTAGTCAGACAGTGCAAGGTTAAGGCTATATGGTGAATGCATCAAAACTTCCCAACCAAAGTTTCTTCCGAGTTATCGCTGATATGTGTGGCCACGCCCGCGCATTGTCATGTGAAACACAACATCCTTTCTGTTAGCCAATTCTGGTCACTTCTTGGATTGGGCCAAATTAATGGTTTCACCAGGATGCACCAGGTTTTAATTCATGTAGCACCCAAGCATCAGGCTTCTTTTTGTAGCCTGCTCTTTTCAAATGAATCCAAACTGTCATGTGGTTGATCTTTAGTGCCTTCACTGTTTCCCGACAGCTTGTGTGCCAGTCTTGCTCCACCTGTTGCAAAATTTCAACGACCTTTTTCAGTGACTGGCCGACCAGAGCAAGGTGCATCTTTGACATCGAAATTTCCGGAATGGAATCAAGCAAACCACTCCTGAGTCCTTCGTTCACTCACAGCATTCTCACAAAAATTTTTGACATGTTTTTGCAGTCTTTTTACCTTTTTTATAGTAAAAAAAGTATTGCATAGCATATTTCTTCAGCTGTTTCACTCATTTTAAAATCAATATAACTTTTTAGATGAGCAACAAATTAGAAAACTATTTTTACAAACAATGGAAGCTGAATGGCACCTTTTAAGCACATGTTTGTTTGAGACAATCGGGTGAGTTTTGCCAGATGTATAGGCATCAGCACCATCTAGTGGCAAAAAACTGCAGAGACTTTTTATAGGAAATATATTTATTCCTTCAAATTAAAATTTTATTTTACATAATGCTTTTTTGTTTGAGGGGACTATCTGCATTACATTTTAAAAACTAATGAATTTAAATTTTGTGTTGAATTTTTCTGAGTTTGGAGAAAAGCTTTTATCTGCTAAGTATTTTTAAACATGATAAATTAATAATTAATATGCTTATAATTACATAGATAAACTTAGTAATGTGTAGCTTATAGATTTAAAGTAAAATTAAACATTTTCCTATTAAACATTACTATTAATGGTAACATGCCCGAGTAGAATAGTAGGACGACTATGACTTAAACAGCAGACGAGTCTTCACTAAATACTCTGCAAAACTCTGTAAAATGTTTGGATTATATAAGCATTCATAAAAAAAGTTACACAAAATAATTTGGGAAAAAAAATTGTGCACAATTTGAATTTCATTTAGGTGACACAGTTGTTGCCTTAGCTTGTTGTATCATCAAAATTTACTTTTTATTTTTCATTTCTTTTGAAGGTTTGTGTTAAATAATTCTTCCAAGATTACATTTAAAAGAGTTGATTCTAAAGTCAGATAAATTAAAAACTGAGAGATTTGACTATTTATTGAAATCATTACACCAGAAATCGAAAAATAAAAGTCTAAATGTTCTAAAGACCTTGTGCCGAAAATAAATGCTGATTTTTTTTTTTTTTTTTTTTTCCTTCCCCGCATGGTTTGTGGTTGTAGATAAAGCATGGCATTACTGCTAAGACCCAAGAAACAAAAGAAAAGAACATGCTGTAGAAATTACAGTAGATCTTAATTGACCCTTTGAATGCAGAACCAAAAATTTGTCAGGAAGATTTTAGACACTTTTCCGGATGAAGACAGCATGTTGACTTATGAATATAATATCACAAGAACATGTGTTTATTATGCTAGTTTGTTGACTCGGTCATTAAAATAAAATGCTATGGCTATGTAGCATAAAATGCTATAAGCATTGTCTAGGAACACTTTTCTGAGCAGAAAAGTGTTGCTAGACTGCTTCAGCTCACAAGCTCAGTTTTCCTAGACAGATTTTATTATTCTGTTGTACTTACTTCAGCTTTGAGGGACTATCTGCATTACTCCATATATCATATTTATCAGACCTGGCCCCGTTTCTTTTTTTTTTTTTTTTTTTTTTTTCAAAAACAAATGTAGAATTTATATGGCTCGAGTTATGGCATGATGATGATTTGAAGAATGCTATTCTGGATTGGTTTAAAGTCTGCAACAAAATACTTTTTTCTTTGAAACTCATATTTAATGGAGCTCTGTGTATTGAAATTAACAGAAATTATATTAAAAAGTGAGAAATTAATTTTAAACTTTTGTCCTGCACATATCTCTTAGGCTTAAAGCTTATTGGATGTCCCTCTTTACTTCCCTCTGCCTAGGCATATTGAGGAAGAGTAATTATTTAAATACTTAGATATGTTTATAAAACATACTGTCACCTATGCATAACATGTAATACTATGAGTGTTTGATGTGATGTACAATTACTGCATGTTGTATCAGAAACAAATGTTCTTTTTCCAAAACCAATTTTTCAGCTCCTTTAAGAGGTATTCCAAGTAGAGTTACACCAAGTGGTTTTAAGTCTCGTTCCAGTCCTTTAGGAAGGCTAAATTCCACTACACCTAACAGAGTTCCAGCCAGAACACCAGCTGGTAGGAAAGATGGTGGTATTAAGGTAGTGTATTTATATTTGAATATGATTTAATATTAATATTATATCACATTATATGAAGGAGAAATGAACTTCCTTTATTGATTAATGAATTATATTTATCTAGTGAATGAACCATGTCTAAGGTTAAATGATGTTATTAAATATAGTGCAATACTGTTATTTGAAATATCTTGAGCAAATGTTTAATTTTTCTTATAATGTTATGTTACCTTTCCATCAACCACTTGTCTTTACCATGTCACATCTTCTACATGGTCTGCCATAGCATAGCAGCCCCATAATGTTATATCATTTAAGACTGCATTACAGTAGGTCATTACTTTTAGAGTTGTATGATGCTATACTAAGAGTATGTTTAGTTTTGGTTCTTCATAATACACTCACGTTTGTGAAAATTGCAACACCATGAAGGACTTATGCGAGTGAGCTGAAATTTTCAGGAAATGCAAAGTAGCGCATGATATGCAAATGATTAGAATTGCAAATCCGTAGCGCATGCGTATGCTGAGCATCGCCCTCTGAACGGCTGATGCATCCGAATAAATAGATGGCTGTAGCGAGGCATGTATGGTTATCGGTGGTTATCTGCTAGTGGTAAACGTTAACTCAATCTGTACTTATGCCTCGTCGACGAAAGAGAGCGAGATTTGAACAACTTACAGAGTTTGAACGAGGGAGAATCATCGGCCTTCGTGAAGCTAGATTGTCGTATCGTGCAGTAGCCTCTCGTGTGCAGCGTAACAGCAGCACAGTGATGTGCGTTTGGAAGCAGTGGACGGATGAGTGTCGGACAACTCGGAAATCCGGGAGTGGACCCCGAAATGTGACGTCAGCTCGCGATGATAGACACCTGGTCCGCATGGCGCGGACGGACCGTACAGCTTCCTCTAGACAATTGGCAGCACTGTGGTCAATAGCTACAGGTGTTTCATTGTGTGCTTCATCAATTCGTAGACGTCTGCTGCAGTGTGGACTGCGCGCACGGACTCCTTTATACAGGATCCCCCTAACGCACGACCATCGCCGCCTGCGGCTACAATGGGCCAATCAGCATAGAGACTGGCGTGCTGATTGGCAGCATGTCGTGTTTTCTGACGAATCCCGCTTTAATTTGTGGTACCATGATGGCCGCATTCGTGTCAGACGCTATGCCGGTGAACGCCACCTTCCGGAGTACATTATCGAACGCCACAGTGGACGAACACCCGGAGTTATGGTCTGGGGCGCCATAGCATATCATAGACGATCTCAATTGCTACGAATTGTGGGCAATCTGAACAGTAACCGGTATATCCGTGAAGTTCTACAGCCCGAAGCTGTTCCCTTCCTTCAAAGCTTGCCAGGCGCTGTATTTCAACAGGACAATGCCCGCCCTCATACTGCTCAGATTGTTAAATCCTTCTTTGCAGCGCAGCAGGTACAGCTTCTTCCTTGGCCTGCGTGTTCCCCGGATATGTCGCCAATTGAACATGTGTGGGATGTCATTGGTCGGCGTCTTGCTCGTGATCCTCGTCCTGTTGCGTCTGCAGACGAACTTTGGGTACGCGTACAAACGATATGGAATGCTCTTCCTCAGTCAGACATTCAAACTTTGTTTGACTCCATGCCACGTCGTGTAGCAGCACTTATTGCGGCGCGTGGTGGCCACACAAAATACTGATTCTGATCTCTTGTTCTTGTTTGTTTGCTTTGAACATTTAATCATTTATTTGTACCACTACCACTCAACTGTGTATTAAATTGCATTCAATTATGACGATTCCTTCTTGGTGTTGCAATTTTCACAAACATGAGTGTATAAATATAACTACATCATTCTTGTCTAACTTAAGTTTTGATAAATATGATCTTTGAACATATTAAGTTGAATAGAGATGTGTTAATACATAAGTTATGCGTTATTTCAATGTAAAGATAAATGTATATACTGCTTCTAGGTGCTTCAATAAATCTGTTCAAAAGGCATATTTTCAGTGTAAATATGATATAAATATTTTGGCCTATTATGAAAAAGCATTAAAAATTTTCAGTTTATGTGTAAACTGCAATGGTGATTTTGAGATTCAGTTTAAAATTAAATAGAATTCAAATTTCAGAATTTCTGGCTTTTATGTAATTATGAAGTGCTGCAGTTTTCTTTTGATTTTACTTCAGATACTAAAAGCACCAATAGCTTTTACTAATCCCCCCCTTGAAGGCTATTAAAAAAAAAACAATTCTTTTGGGGAAGTTGATCTCTTTTATATATATTTTATATATATCTCTGAAAAGTGTGTGTGAAATTTTCTGTGAATATTTTCTTACTGTGTTTTCCAGTTAATTTGATAAATTTCTACTGCAGAGATATTCCCAATATATAAGTGTCAGGCTGTTTGTGTATTAATAATGCTAATATTTTTTAGATTCATTTAAGAGAGAGACTATTTTATCCTTGTTGCTTAACACCAAGTCATCACATTAGCCATTAATCGTGTGAACAAATTTCGTGGATCATTTTGTTTACAGTATCCTAGTTTCATCGTAATTTTAAGTAAAAGTGTTTGAAGTAATGAATTCTAAGGTTCCCATATTCCCGTTTCTTTTAGATTTTAAAGGAGCGTTTACAATATGATATATGTGGCATAAAACTTTTGGTGCAAAAGTTACAGTTTTCAGCTTTTTCAAGATTGATGTGAGATAAAAAGAGGCTATCAATCGTAGTGAAATATGGAAAATCATTTTCCACTTGCATTTTTATATGGTATATTTAAAGCATACAAAAAAGTGCAAGTGATGCTGAAAAATTTGGAAAACCTTCAATTGTGTTAAATTGTGACATTATATATATTTTGTTTGACCAACAACACATTTTTGTGTTGTAGATAGCCACAACCAAAAGTTGAATGTCACATGAGTTTGATTACTTAAATACAACTAATGTAAAGTAAAAATGAAACAAACATACCATGTTCTTGAAGTATGAAACCACTTCTTTCTTTCACTGTGTCTTCTCATTTTTGAGAATTGTTTTACAGGGAACACTAAAACCAATTTAGCAAGAAATATACTCCCTCTGGCAATTTTTCCTTATTTTATGTTTGTTGCAGTCCTAACTGATCATTGAAGGATGTTACCAGTTTTCAGTTTGCTGGATTTCAACTTTAATTGGATTTTTTCTGTTTAAATTTTAATTACGATATTTGCGTCATATAAGACACACTTTTTTCTTTTGAAAATAGGTCTGATAAACCTGGTGCGTCTTATACATTGATATACAGTTTTTGATTACATTCATTTTTAGAAATTTTCCCTATTTGGAGTTATGCGATTTTTTTTCCCTTGTTTCTTTGTGCAAAAGATGCCAGTTGAACATGAAGGGAAAAATTGTTGAATTTCATTGATTCGTCATTAATGCACGAAAATGAGAAAATTTTGAACTTGCACAAATAGGAAGTATGGACAAGGATCGTCTGACTTTTGATGTGCCCACAAACAAAACTGCAGATTCCAAAGGTACAAAAAGTGTTACTGTTACAACTTCAGGACACAAAAAAACTCACTACACGGTTGTTTTATGCTATTGTGCTGATGAGACAAAATTGCCCCCACTATTAATTTTTAAAAGAAAGACACTACCCAAAGAAAAATTGCCTAAAGGAGTGTTTATACATGTTCACACAAAAGGCTGGACGGATTTAGTAATGCACTGGATGGTACAGAGGACAATTTGTTTTATGATAACTCAAATCCTGATTTAAAAGAGGTTTCAAGTGACTTCATTTAGCTCTGGAAATAAGTGTCTGGGTTGTGATGAAGATTAATAAAGGTGTTCTTTTCCAAATAGATTGGGTATTTGTAGAAAGTATTATTTTGTATTTGTATTACTTTATATTTAAAATACTATAAATTCATTATAATGATCAGTAATAAAGTTTTATCCTTTGAAAATGTGTATAAAAAAGAGGGTGCATCTTATAGGCTGTTGTGTCTTATAATTTATTTTTAAAAAATTGACCACCGTCCCAATATAAAATATTCAGAGATGTTTTACATAAAATTATTTTTTTTAGATTTGTGATTTTGGCTAAGAAATTCATGTAAAACTATGTAAAGGAATATTTTATTAACTACTTTAAAGTTGTTTTGAAAGTTTAACATAATGTAAGGTAAGCAAATATTATTGAAAAAAAAATATTTCATTGTAAATTCTGTAGCAGTGGAAAAGTTTTATGCAGTTATGTTTGTGAGAGAACTGTAAGCAATAACTTTATTATTAAATAAAGTTAATCTTACTTAAAAAATAAAATTTATTTTATTAAAGCAAATCTTTAAATTTCTTTATTAAAATAAAATTGTTTTGAATTTCTGCAGCTTCTTGAAATAGATGAACAACCAATGGGCTATGGCAGAGATGCGAAGCGAAGGAAGAAACTCCCAGGTAGGATGAATCCTTAAATTGAAAACATTGCCATTCTCGAAAAACGAAATTTTGTATTAACTGCTAGATTTTACTGCATGACAAGTGTTTTATTTCATATATTGTATTTTAACATTATCGTTATTTATTTGTATATATACATTTGTTTCTGTTGCTTATATTTTTATACCTGCATTACAGAAGTTGAAGTTCCTGAAGTCCGTAAGGAAAAAGATGGAGCAACTCCTCCAGTATCTTCATCACCATCCACACCAGACTACGCAGCTGGTCTGCTGACTACGTCTCAGGTAGGCTTTTCTTTTATTTAATTTGTCCCCCCCCCCTTTTTTTTTTAATCTAAGAGCACTTCTTATTATGTATACTGAAATTTTCCCAAGGTTATAGCTAAAACGCCTCTTGTGAATTATCTATTTTAGAAGAAGATTTTAAAAGTTTTAATTTCTGTGATATATCCATTGTGGGATATGTTCTGGATATATTTAACATAGGCGTGTTGTCATGTGGGCATTTTCACAGCGTATACATTTTGATGTAGCTGGTGTAAGATAAACACGTTGTTATAACACGAACAATTGTGACATTCTCTTCTAATCTCGATTCACGTCATATGGGAGAGAGGTGAAAATGCATGCCATTCGGCTAAAGTGCACATGCATTGTGTTCATTAGTCACAACACCTCATCTCTAAAAGATTTGATTGTGTCTTTCAATTTCATACATGTCGAATTTACATGTAAACATTCCTGGAAACAACAAATAGTAATGAAATTTTTGAACTTAATTTTTATAAATTATTACTAATTTTAATTAAAGTTATTTCAACATAATTCCAATAATCTTAATCATTAAAAGTAGTATTCAATTAATTTTTCCTTAAATCTAAATCTTTAAAATTATCATTTTTATATAAACAGTTATTATATAAACAAAATAATGCAAATCAATCATTTACATTAAACATTTTACTTTACCAAACCATAGCTAAATATTAATCATATTACATGGCATTAGAAAATTTCCAATGTCTAGCATTTTAGCTGTAGAAAAATGTTTAAACAAAGTAGTCAAAATGTTCATAACATTTCAAAAGTTATTGACTTTTGGACGTATTTCAGTCACTGGAAAATATGTCATTGAGTCACATCAGCAATATAAGACCCAGCATAGTCTTTGTTTGGTGAAAAGTCTATTCATAGTCCTATGGGAAGTTCGGTAGCATTACTTAATTCAAAGGGTAAAATTACAAAAGCATATTGTCCTCAGTGCATTATAAACAAAGTCAACTTTTGCCACTCAGAGTTTAGTCGTATTTGCCAGTATCTTTTAAAAGAAGATTGATTAAAGTAATGTAGTTGAATTTTGACACTTAGTAAATTATGTTTATAGTGTTTTTCAGTGAAAAGGCATCAGTTTCACTTTTTGAGTTCAGATAATGGTAGTCCACACATAATCTTATCGTTCCGTCTTTCTTCGATACAAACTACTGGATGCATGTATTCATTTTTTGATTCAACAGTTAGTCCTAATTGTAATAGCTCATCTTTTTATCCATCTACTTCATTATTTTTTAGAACTGTGGGTATCTGGTATGGCTTTTGCTTCTTTGGTACACTTTCAGACTTTAATTTGATGTTATATTCTCCAATATTGGCAATTTTTGGAATATTAGAACACGGCATGCTTTCTTAAAATTTCCATGAGTTTTTTTCGTATGTGGTTCAAGGTGTGTAAGACCAAACTTTTCGTCAAAACAGTGTTCATCTCTTTTTAATGAAACAATTTTTGGAATATTTTCAACTTCTCCAAAATGAAAGTCTGTTTGGATTTCCACATCTCGGTTGCATGAATGTGCTTTGAAGTATCATCAGGCATTTGCACTATGTAACTATAATCAGTATGCCATTTGATGATTGTAGTAGGTCCAGTCCAATTTGCATAAACTTTATTTTCGCTATCAGGGATCAAGATAATTATAAGACAAAATAATGCAAATCAATCATTTACATTAAACATTTTACTTTACCAAACCATAGCTAAATATTAATCATATTACATGGCATTAGAAAAATTCCTTAAATTCTTTGTGACGGGTATTCCGAGTATGGTAGAGTACATAAACTTATTGCTTTCCAACAGCCGTAAGTTCTGCCTATTTAGCAGCTTTTTCTGACTTTATCTTCAAATTATTCAGATAATCAGTCAGACTTCGGACAGGTCATCAGTTTAACCGCTTGATCTTTTCTTGAGAGTTTTAAGCTCTTTGTCGTAATTCTGTGCGGGTTATGAAAATCTTTGATAGCTTTTAAAGCTGCACCATCTAATAAACTAAGCAAATAATTGAACTTATCAACTTAAGATAACTTTTCATTTTGATTTATTGCTGTACCAAAAGTATTATAAAAAGTTTGCCATACTTCAGCATTTCCATAAAATTTATCAATCGTAATTTTTAGCCACTTAACATTGTGATCAGAGCTTTTATTAACAATACCAGAAATAATATATATATTTCTATTATCATGAGGAAAATAATTAGAAACTAGTGAATTGTTAACATTTCTTTTTCTTTTAATAATTTTGTGCCTCTGAAATCTCATTTTGTAATCTTTTCTTCCTATTCCAGGGCACTTTCGATTTCAGTTTCAACGTCATTTACATCAATTAAATTTCTAATTTTTTTTATTTACACTTTCAAAAACTGCTTTTAAAGGCAATGCTTTTAAAATTTCTAATTGTTTTATCTGTGTCTTCAGTATTACCAGAAGCAATTACAGATTCAATAGAACCTGTTATTTTAGTTATGGCTGAACAAATAACTTTCTGTTCTTAAGTTTCTGAAATTCTGCTTCAGCCATTTCTATTATAGTTCAATTTCCAGCAAAATAAATTGAACAAAATACTTCTTACTTTTTTTGACAAATCATTTGCACTTCATTAGGATGTTTATAATTCATTATAAATACATCCATCTCCTCTGACACCACTGTGATGTATCAGTTTACGATGTGGGTTCTGGATATATTTAACATAGATGAGACATGATGTGGGCATTTTTACATAGCATGCATAGGCGGTATAAGACACACTTTATTATAATTTGAATAAAAGTTAATATATTATTTCCAGTGGCATGGCTTATACCATAATGTTTCCTTATCATGACATTCTCATCTTCTAATCTCAACTCAGTGTCACATGGGACCAAAGACGCATGCCATTCGCCTAAAGCTTGCATGCAAATGACAATTTCTTTTTAAAATGAAATAATTCTTATTGCTAGTTCTTAGTTTCTTCCATTATGTACACTTAATGCAAAATTAAAAATGCAATAGAAAAAAAAGACATATTTTTTAAACAAATGAACTCTAAATTTTAAATTACATTTGAAGGTTTAAAAAAAGGGAAAGAAATATTATGAATAACAATTAAATTTAATGAAAAAATTGTTATTCATGTTTTCTGTAGAGTGAATCAAAGATTGGTTAAAATATGTAAATCCCTAAAAAGTGTCAACTATTAAAAGTAAAGTTTTCTTAAAAAAGGAGTAGAAGTCTGAGGAAAATAAATGAAAATCAAAAGAAATTAACAGTTAGAACCAAATTATTCATTAAATATTATGGTGGAAGATGTAGAAATTTGCCTAATTAATAAGTAATTCACATTAGATATTCTGAATAATAAACTTATTTTAGAAGACATTTTCTGGTCCATCTGATGATGGAAACAGTGCAATTTTGAGATTAGTTGTATGGATATTCTCTTGTCACAATTTTTCACATTGCATCATCACTGTTTATCCATTTTCAAATTAAGTACCATGTTGTCTATTAATATGCCCTTTTTGTATGGTATGATCCCATAGATTTGAGAATAATCTACTGTTTGCTGTTTTGTAGAAGGGCATGTCCTATATTTTAATCTTTTTATTTATTAGTTTAATTTACTTTCAGGGATGGAAGGGAAAAATACAGCAATAACAGTTAATAAATATCCTTATTCATTCATAAAGAGAAAATCTATTTTAGTGAGAGTCAATTGGGTTATATCAAATAAAATATCAGATGTTATGAGTTTATTGCAACATCATGCTTGTTCATAATTTCTGCTAAGTAGCATTTTTTGGCAACAGTTTTGTGGCCAATGAAATTTTTAAAAAAAAATTAAAAAGTTTTATCTCCTCTCTCCCTCTCCTCTTTTTTTAAAATTAATGTTTTGAAATATTTTATGCAAATGTGGCAAAATGCAGTTAAACGTGCATGCTACAAGAGTCAGCTGTATTCTTTTTACTTTAAATAAGGAATATAAATTTGACTTATGTCTACTTTTTCTAGTTATCTGGACCAAATATTGCTGTCATTGCTCCAACTGCTACGACCCCAAGCTATGCACCACCTCAGCCTAGTAATGCTCTTCCATCACCAGTCAACGCAACACCGACTTTACCTGGTAAAGCTGTTGTAACTAAAATAGTATTTGTCAAAGCTCAATCAGCGGGTAATATAATTTTGACTAAAATGGTATTTAAAGAAACTAGTTGACTTTCTCCAAAAATTTGAATGAAAATGTGTTATCATGGATTTTTTTTTAATGCAATGCTATGCTGCTCTGTTTCAAACAGACTTTCTCATTTCAGAGAGGATTTTCTGTGTTTTAATTTTGCAGAAGTAATCCTTTCTTCTTTTTTTTTTTTTTTTTTTTCTTTTCTTCTCTCATTCCATTATTTCTATTATATTTTTAAATGAAATTTTCTCAGAATGATTACTTGTTTAAGTTTTGTTTAATATTAAGAAATTTTAGACATTTTTATGAAATAAATGCAGTATTTCTACTATATTTATTGAAGAATTATTATAATTTTAAGATTTTAAATAATGTTGGATCACATTAATGCAATTTTTATTTCTAAACTGCTGTGATTAATTTAATACAGATGTTCCTTATTAAGATTATATCCTCATCAACCATTGTAGGTTGAATGTGCATTTATTACATTTAACCTAATCAACATCATAGCTTAAAAAAGCCCACCTTAAAAATGTGCTCAGGAAACTTGTAATAATGTGCATTTAATCTGGCACAGTTGCATATTAGAGAGCTAAATATCTTGTATAATTTATTTAACCTTTAATTGCTGTGAGAATTTTTTCGGCATAATTACTGTGAGCAGTCTCACAGACTGCTTTAAAGAAACATGTAAAAATATAGACTTTTATGCCTTTTTAAAGAATGTTATAGATACTTTATGCATGTTTATGGAATTCTAATTAATTTAAATCAATATATTTTAAAGATTTTATGCAGTTAAATTCTTTTAAAAAATGACAACTTTCTTCTTTTTTTAAGGAACAAAGCTTTTAAAGAACAAAATATTTTACTAAACATGCATGAAAATATGTGACTTTATTAAGCATTACTGCCAATAAAGTCATAATTCTACAACAATGAATTTAATTATTAAAAAATAATATATTAATATATCTTTGTTTATAAGGATGAATTGTAAGATGATACACAGTCAAAACACATTTTTTGAGAGCACTTAAGACACTGGTTCCTTGCATTCCAAGCATTTGTATGCTGTTTTTCTCTTCTTACAAGGTGGGCACAGACTACGTGTTTTCTTTCTTCTAATTTTTCTTTTTGATTTGATAAATCTATTCTCTGAATTTGCAAGGATTTATCTAATAGTTACCTTCAGTTGCCTTGGCAAAAAAACGGAAGTTATTTCCAACTTTCAGATGTGGTTTAATAAGTTGATTAGCTAATAAAAGCATAACATTTTTCTTTTCGGTTTTGTAGCATCAGGATATGACTGGACCAATATGTATGAACATAAATTCCAAGTATCTTCGGGATCATCCTGCAAAAAATAGACTCTGCTCTAGAGTCTATTTTTGCAGGATGTTTCAGACCAAGTAGCTGAATTATTGTGTTCGTACCGCTCGATTTGGTTCTTTTTTGCACCACCTGAAGTGCTTTTTTCCATAAAAATTAGAATTTTATTCACAGTCATTAGAAAAATTATGATATTCATCTGCAGAAAGCTCAGATTCACTTTTGCTTTTGCCATGATTACTGCATGATTCTTCAGAATCAGAGTATTCTACATAAAAAATATTGTTGACAAGATATTCAATTTCTTTTTGAGTGATAGAAATATGGAATGTTTTCTTGTGAAATATGAAGCCATATTTATCAATTTTACGAAAAACAAGCATCCGATAAATAATGTCTATCATCCACTAAAACTGGTACGCATCTGCTGTGAGCGGTCTCCTAGAACACTTGAAAAGTAAAAAACGTGGTAACTGAAACCATAATAAAGCTAGAAGTGTGAAACTGGATATGTGACCTTGTGGGATGGGTTTGAGAAGGTAGAAGGATAGACAGGGACCATTCTCCATTTTTAGGGGTGGAAACAAAGGTTAGAAAATCTTCAGCAGTCTCTCAGACCGCTCACAGCAGTTAAAGGTTAATACTAAAAGTAAAATTTAGCATTTTTATGAGAACTTGCCATCCAGTGCAGCTGAAAGTGTACTGGATTTTAAAAAAATATTTGACATTGGTCATTACGATTAATTGCTAGATATAATGCTTTTTCGTGTAAGTTATGCTGAGATACATTTTATGTAAACATACTCACTCACTTTAATACTTTATTTTTTTAGCTACTACAACTTCAACTCCTACTGTTGTCAAGCCTAGAGAAAACTTAACTCAAGCTGTTCCTGCGGCTGAAGCACAAAATCAAGTACAAACTCCTGTTCCCACTGTAAATACTGTTCAGACTCATCAAGAGCCATCAAAACCCCAAATCATCCATGCTGCTACAATTGGAAATCTAACTACTTTAGGTGGATCATCCTTACAGTTGCAGCATATGCCTGTTCAATCACAGCAACAATTACCTACTCAAATCTTGCAGCCTCCTCCAAGTATACAGCCCCAGCAGCAAGTGCAAATGCATACCATAGTTCAACCTACCCAACCAACAAAAAAAGCAAACCTTTCATTGACAGTAAGATTATTTATATTTAGATTTCGAGATATCCATACAAAGTTTTAATTTATAGCCCAATCAAGTGTTTAAAAATTGTCAGTAAAATTTAATTATTTTCTACAAATTTCTAAAAATGTAAAAATCAAAAATATTAATACAGTAGCATATATTATTAAATTAATTTAATTTTACGTTAAGAAAGCAATTGTCCGATAAATTTTAATTCTGGTATGAAAACTGAGTTAAATTAAGAATGAATGACTTAGCTTGTACAGCATTTTAAAACATATTTCATGTTCATACATTGGAAATAAGTTGACAGGAATTGCAGTTTAATGAAAGAGCTGGAAATGCAGTCAAAATTTTTCGTTAAATACTTAAATTGATGCTTACATTCTTAAATAAATATAAATATGATATATTTATGTTACTTTAAAGGAAACATTATATAATGCATAATTTTAATCATAGTATCTGATATTTATATATATATATATATATTTTTTTTTTTACTTTAGGAAAAACTGACAGATTTGGCGACAATGTAACAGGGTAAAAAAATAACATACGATTTTAAACCATAAATCCTGCATTAAAATTTAAATAAAAAGCACACTTCATAGTTATAATCATGCACAAAATTGAAATCAAATGCCTGATCTAATTCTTTAAACTTTAGCCGTTCACAGAGCCGTGCCAGGATATTTTTTCACCTGAGGCAAAAAGGTTCCTTGCTATGAATTATATACCCCCCCCCCCCGGGGTCAACGTAGAGAACTTTGAAAAACTACTGGCTAGGATCTGTACCTAGGCAGTCTCGGCCTCGAGGGTATAAAATTTATGAACTTGGTGGTTCTGAAGACCCTGGGAAAGATCATTTATTGGCCGGCCTCAGGGTCTGGCATGTTCTGAGCGGTGTGGAACCATAGCCGGACGGCTAGTTCCCCTCGGTTTGCTGGGAAACGGTCCATGCGACTGGCAGGAGCAATTGACGACCAGTGCTGCCTGGTGTCGTATCCAGGTGGTGCGCTGCTCCCCTGGAAGGGTAATAGTGGAGGTTGCTCCACGAAGTGCCCAAAGGGAGAGTAGACCCGTAGTGTGCTAGTTCACGAGGCGGAGAAGCCAAAAATTTACACCCTATACTTTGATATAAATTGCTGCCCATCCAGTAGATCTAAAGGATTGCCCTTAAATTCTACTTAACTTGTGTCTTCGTGAAAGCACAAACAATGCAGCCAGCATATTGATTTGAACATTTTCCCCCGCAGAATGGTGGGTTTTGAGTGTTTGCGAGCTCAGAGTGATCGTTGTGTTTCAATTGAATACCCAAACAGCAAAACTAGTCGCAACTGATGACTTATTATGACTAACAATCACTAATTTTTTTTAATTCAACGAGGCCTTAAATTCTCTTTACTGGGTGACCCCCCCCCCCTTTTTTTTTTTTTTTTTTTTTTTTTTTTTTTTCTGAGAGAGAGAGGGAGAGAAGGACTTCTGATGTGCAACAATCTGGAATTCTGGAATAAGCAAAACATATGCAATAGGTTTGAAAACATTGGGTAAAAAGCATAGGTACAAAGGTGGTAGAATCATGATATTTGCAGGTATTTTAAATGGCCATGTTGAGACCTAGTAAATTTTACCTGTTCAGTTATGAATGCTGAAATATAGAGAGATGAGTTTCTCAATTTGCATGTGAAGTTGTTTAGAGATTCAGTTGGTAATAACTTCATCCTTATGACAGTAATGCTCATCCATATCACATTACAGTAGTGACTGACTATGTTGAGAGGAGAGAATACCAGCAAAATGAAAAATCACTGTTAAGCTTGCATTTTCATCAGGAGTGACCACATACCTTATTAATTTTTTACAATGTGTCTCTGAAAAACTGCTAACACCAGCTTTCCCATACTCCATTTTATATTATGTTTCCTATGTGCTTATTTAATTTCCCCCCCCCAGAAATAGACAGTTCTGCATTTTGGATAAGACTATTACATTTTGGACATCTAACGTATCTTTTAGGCATAACGTAATAGTTTTGTGCAATCCGTAGCATTAGGGGCAAAATCATTCAAGCTACCTGGGTTTTTATAATTGTTTCTTTAAGCTTTCCCTCCAATGCATTTATGTTTATAGTACTGGTGTTACTCTTTTCACTGCCCAGTGCAATCTCTTCAATTTCTAAAATCTGCTGCCCAATAGCTCCCTAAATTTTACAAATTTTGCCACCCTTAAATTCTGCCGTCTGATGTGGCTGCATGTGTTGTACATGCTTGGGTGCCAGCCCTGCATATATGTCAAACAGTAGAGTATCAATTAATCTAAATTAGTTTAATAGTTTTATTTTTAAAAATGTAGATTGTAGATTTTAATAGCTTTTTGCTCAAACTAATGAAACACTTAAATAAATTAAATGCTAGTATAATTTTACTTATTATAGAAAGTGGAGTAAGTAATCCAAGTAATTGAAGTTGCAGATATACAAAGTATGGATAGCAGGAATTCTACTGTAGATGATACTCATAAAATTTTGTTTTTTGTTTTAGTTTAAAAATTTCCTCCACATAGATTCTTACTTTGATTAAACATCACAATTCGATAACATTTGATCACATTTAATTAATTGATTGATGATTGATTCTATCAACTAATTTGTTGGTTGTTTCATTTTATTAACTTGATTTTTTAGATATTGATAAATAAATAACGTGTTAATATATATGGGGAAGGATTGATGATAAGCATAACTACAACTCATGAAGTTAAACTAAGATTTATTTATTTACATTAGAATGAAAAAGAAAAGTAAAAAGAATAATCGTCAAAACATTTTGGATACGTCTGTCCTCACTATCGTTCACGTCTCATCTCATCTGACCACACCCTAATCTAGATGGCGCTCTTACATAATCTTAGTTACAGTTCCCACATAATTCGGCCATCCGACATAGTCATCTGCCCTCAGATGACAAGAGCAAACAGTGAAATTTAACATATAAAATAAGGAAAAAAGAAAAACTACTAATACTATTAAACTATAAATGAAAATACTAAATTAATACAGATAAAATGGAAATACTAAGTTAAAGAGATAAAAGAAAATAATATTCTGTCTGGATCTTCTAATAACAGCACCTAGAAAAATAAAAAAAAAATAATCATAATCATAATAATCATAGAAATAAGTAATCTTAATCATAGAAAAGATGGATAGGATTTAAAGTCCAAAAGTGTAGAGCAGTTCATATGAGTAACTGTCCATAAAACACAGTTCAGGTCCATAAAACATAAGTTCAGGTAATATGTTCTGATGAAGTCCAAGGTTTCATAAATTCGGCGCAAGTACTTGTTTGCATAGGTCCATCGAAGAAACCACATTTTTTAACATCATAAGTATCATTTTGTTTGATTTTCACGATTTTATATGGTCCGAGAAACTTGGGTTTCAGTTTAAGACCAGGTCCATATTGTGTACGCTTGATTGCTACTAGATCATGAAGCTGGAATTTATGGGATGGTTTACATCGCAGATTGTAAGTTTGACGATTTTCAGCCTGGACTTTCAAAATTTGTCATTTAGCTTCCTTGTGAAGATCCTCACGAGTGTTGACGAAATCTGACTGGATCTCTGCATTTAACAACTCTGTAATTTTATCATGATTAGCAGATTTCATTTTAGTTCCAAACATGAGTTGGAATGGGGTTGTATTGATACTCCGTTGGTATGTTGAATTGATCACTTGCTGAACTTCACCAACGTGTGTATACAATTTTGACGGATTTTGAATCGATAATTTGGAAAGAACAGAAATTATGACAGAATTCAATCTTTCAATTTGTCCATTGGCACGAGGAAGTCCTGTAGTAATTAGAATGTGCTGTATATTGTTGGTTGAACAATAATCTTGAAAATCTTTTGAAGTAAATGCTGATCCTTTATCTGAAATTATATGCGAAGGATTTCCAAAGACAAATTTTTTATTTTCCAATTTAGATATTACTTCAGTGCTATCAGTAGATTTTGTCGGGTAAAGCCATACAAACTTTGTGAAAGAGTCAATAACAGCAAATATATACTTGTAATTTTTATGAGTACTGTGGAGTGGCCCTAAATGATCAATATGATATGTGTGAAGTGGTGCATCTTGTTTAGGTATAGAATGCAACATACCTTCTTGTTTACCACATTTACGATTAATTAGTATGCAAGGAACACAATTAGCAATATAGTTGTCAATTTTATCTTTAAGTTTAGGAATATAAAATTCTTGTTTGATGAGTTCTGTTCGTTTAGAAGCGAAATGTCCACGAAGATGTGCGTCCTTAATTATGTCACACTGCATTGATTGTGGAATAACAAGTAATTCCTTACCGTCTAGAAATTTATAAAGTATATCAGCTTTAACACAATAGTCATCATAAGGTTTAACTTTTAAGACTTCTTTGATAGCTCAGATGTGATCATCTTGCTCTTGAGAGTTTCATATTTTCAAAATGAGGCTATCCTGAGTGATGATCATAACAAGGGAGCTGCTGAATGCATCAACGTGTGTCATTCGTGTTCCAGTTCCGTGTTCTATTTCGTAGTCGAAATCTTCTAACATCAATGCCCAATGTGCTATTCGTGTATTTAAGTCTTTCTTGTTCATCGTCATTTTGAACGCATTACAGTCAGTAATAATCTTGAAGTGTTTTCCTAAAAGATAAACTCTAAATTTTTTCAAAGCTTGAATTACAGCTAATACTTCAAGTTCGTAACTGGTGAATTTCTTTTCTGCATCAGATGTCTTTTTACTCATGTAATAAACAGGATGTAGGCAATTATCTATCATAGACCTTTCAATGAGTATACAACCATAACCATGGATACTGGCATCAGTGTGTATTTCGGTATCGCGGTGTTGATTATAGATGTTGAGTACGGGTTTTTCACATAAACGTTGTTTCAAAAGATTGAAAGCTTTTCTTTCATTGTCACCAAAGTGGAAGTCGTTACCTTTCTTAAGGAGATCAGTTAATGGTTGAGCAATTATGGAAAAATTGAGAATAAATTTACGGAAATATCCGGCAAGACCAAGGAAACTTTGCAAGTCTTTGTGACTTTTAGGTTCAGGATAATTAATAACAGCGGCTGTTTTAAGAGGAGATAGGAACAGTTGACCATTTTCGATGACATGACCAAGAAATTCAATTCTAGGACTTAAAAATTTAGATTTTGTTAAAATTAATTTTGAGTCCATAAGCAGATGCAACTGAGAAAACAGATTTCAAACGCTGAATCCCTTCATCTTCATCTTTAGCAGGAATTATGATATCATCAAGATACAATAAAACATGACCTTGCAAGATTAAATCCTTGAAAACAGAATTTACAAATCATTGAAATACAAAAGGAGAAGTACTGAGACCGAAAAGTACACATAGAAACTGATATTGTCCATTATGTGTGACAAATGAAGTGTAATGTCGGCTGTTTTTGTCGACACTAACATGGAAGAAAGCATTTTTTAAATCGATTGTAGTGAATGTACGAGCATCTTGTAGTTTATCCAATAAGTCTTCTATTAAGGGTAAGGGATACCGATCTTTAACTATTTTCTTGTTTAATTTCTGATAGTCAATACAAACTGTAGGGTTGCCTTTTTTTTTTTTTTTTTTTTTTTTTTTTTTTTTTTTTTGCATACTACTACAACTTGACTAGAATATTCGGAAGAACAAGGTTCATTTATGCTGTCGGCTAACCAAGTTTGAACTTGCTTGTCTACAATGTCTCTTTCGACGAAAGGCAATCGTCGAGGTCTGTGAAAAATAGGTGTTTTATCTTTTACTTGAATAGTCATCTCAATGTTCGTAGTTTTGGTTTTAAGGGGTCTGTAATCGGAGACAAGATTTTCAATAATTCTAACTTGTTCTTTTGTAGCAGTAGGACCTATTTCTAATTCAAATGTTTGATTAAGGGAAATATTATTGATGTACACATCTTCCGGATCATTTTGTTTAACAACATGTTTAGAAATATGAACACCATCTTTGTTTATGTTAACTTCACCCTGTTTAAGAATGTCCATGCCAATTATAGCGTCAAATGGCATTACATTACTGTCGACAACATAAACATTAGTCGTAAATAATTCCGTATCTATTAAAATGTCAGCTGTAAAATAACCCAATGGTTTAATTTTGTCATTACCAAAGCCAGTTAACATATTAGGAAACACGCTTAAAGCGTAATTCCCGATTTGTTTATAAATGTCGTTAGACAGAATCGGCGGGTATCAATGATAGCGGTGAGTGATATATCATTAATTTTGATTACTTTATGGAGTAGGTTCGGGGCATGAAAGTTGATTGATGTGACAGCATTTGTTTTTTTTTTCAGATATTGGACTGTTGTTTTTGTCAATTTGCTTCGGAGTTTTCTTAATACAGGTAAAGAATTTATGACCGAAATTTCCACAAGATAAACATTTGGGTCCGCGATGTTTGTCGGGACAAAACTTAGATAAATGACCAAATCCATTACAATTATAACATTTAGATGACTGGTAATTACTGGAATTTGCTGAGAAACCTTTTCTATCGCGTAAAGCTATAAATGTAGATTCACGAGACTGAATTTCGCACTTTAAAAAAGAAAGAAGGTCAGAAATTGTTACATCGCATTTTGAATATGTGTTTCACTTAAAATCTAAAACAAGATTTTCTGGCAATAAATTTAGAACAATTGAAATCAAAAGTGGACCATAGGATTTTGAATCCTCTTGCAGTGAATCTAAATTTCGTATAGCTATATCGAGCTCATCATATAACTTTCTCAAAGCTGGAACATTTGAAGAGTTTTTAACACTTTGCAAGTTTAAAAGTTTACTCATAAAAGAATCAATTATATTATCTTTTCGACCAAAACGATCTTTAAGCAACTTTACACAGTTGTCGTAATTTTTGTCAGTTAACTGAAAACCAGATACTACACTTAAAGCTCCTCCAGTCAAATATGTTTTTAAATAGGCAAACTTTTCAATTTTCGTAAGGGAATCATTTCGATCGATAGTGGTTTCGAACGAATTCCAGAATTCATTCCAAATATTTGGGTCTCCTGAATACGGTGTGATTGTTAATTTAGGAAGTTTAACTGAAGAGGGTAAATTTAAACTATCATTCGGAGTACTTAACAGTTTGTCAGATGTTGATGAGTTAGTAAAACTATCTTTCTGTTTCAATAAACGTTTAAGTTTGTTAGTATACCTAAGACATTTTTCTTGGTAATCAATACTAGTGTTTACTTCTTTCTCAATTAAGTTTACATCAATGAAATGTTCAATTTGACTATCTAAGCACTTTAGTTTATTCATTTTCTCTATTAAAACTTCTAGATGTTCATCTAAGATATCACATGTAACATGTTCATCGATTCTTGAAATTAGTTTAGTAGTACTGCTTCTTTCAATACTACGCTTTCGTTTTAACTTTTCAAAATTTTCTTCTGAAGACATGTTTATTACTTGAAACAATTATACAGTCAAAATGAAATGGATAAATGTTAATTGCTCACCTGTAATCCATTTGGGTGAACGTTAGTAATCCAAATGGCACAATCCAACTATGAGCACGGAATCGAAACTTCTGACACCAATATATGGGGAAGGATTGATGATAAACATAACTACAACTCATGAAGTTAAACTAAGATTTATTTATTTACATTAGAATGAAAAGAAAAGTAAAAAGAATAATCGTCAAAACATTTTGGACACGTCTGTCCTCACTATCATTCACGTCTCATCTCATCTGACCACACCCTAATCTAGATGGTGCTCTTACATAATCTTAGTTACAGTTACAGTTCCCACATATAAGCATACAGAAATGCTGCTGTTGTTCCAGCAAAAATCTTATTTTCAATTTAAAGAGCGCCTAGTAGGTAATGTGCAAAGTGGAGGGAGAGGAAAAGAAAAGAAGAGAAACAAACTTTTGAACTTTACTGATAGGAAAGCCATTAATGTTCACGTTACATAGGTAAAACTCTTGATTCCACACTTTAATGGAGCAAATCAGTTATTCTGCAGATTAGCTAGGTAATGTGCACTTTCACGACTTTTGAACTTTAGCGGTATTATATATATTAATAAATGTATAATACATAGATGTAAAATATTTTCATATTTACATACTGTTTATTAGGCCCGGTGGTGCAGTGGCTAACACACCCTGTAGCAGCACCACAGGTCCGGGGTTCGATTCCCGAGCTGGACAAGGTCGACTCAACCTTTCATCCCTTGATTTCCATCACTTGGGTCGATAAAATGAGTACCAAGTTCGCTTGGAGACTAAACACTGGGGGTCCTGCGACAAGCTGATCACTTGTTCAGGCCATATGCTTACGCACCCCGAGGCCCACGGTCAAGAAACAGATTTCGGGCACTGCAGGCCTTGGTCCCATTAGGCTGTTACACCACTTAGTTTACATACTGTTTATTATGTACTACTTGAATCAAAAAGAAAAATATAAAGTCATTCTAATATGTAGTGAAAAAGGAAGAATAAAGTGAAAAGCTAAAAATTACTGGGCTGTATGAACTGAACATGATCTGAAATACTCTTTCAAAACTTACATCTTCATGGCAAGTTATTCACTTTCCATGATTACAGATTGTGTAGCATCCAATTCATTGCCAGACTCTCTCTCTTTTCTTCACAATAATGATATTCAAATTAATCTTTTTTGTTTATTCACCACAACATGAAGAGGATATTTATATTATTTATGAATTATAAAGTTTATTGTAAAAAAACTGTTGATTTTATAGCTGTTCACACTGAACCCCAAGCCTCTCTCGCTGAAGCCAGTGTTTAACTAGCTTTCATTCATACAGAGAATGCTACTTACATTTCAGTTTAACCCTTTCAGGACGGGCGTCCCATATATGCATTCCCTAAGAACATCTCTTACAGGCGGGCGTCCCATCCACGCATCAGTAAAGATCGCATTCAGAGAACGGGTGATGCGTATACGCATTTTAAGGTGGAATGTTTTTCTGAAGGCCACTAGCTGGCATCCTGTGTCCATTACTTTTGAAATGAACACAGTTTGATGTATTCTACTTGAGTTTGGTATTTTATTCATCAGCTGTTCGAGGGTGGTGGGGGCGGAGGGAAAGCGTAAACAGAGGTGGGCTCTTTAAATCGCTGCGTGCTAATGAAAACATTCTCGTATCTGATTTATATCCATTTCCTTTTTTTATTATATTTTTTCACCCTACTACTTCTTTAAGGGTTACTGTGCGGAGTTCTTTTACGTTTTGCATTGCCTTCAGATATATTTTCGTTTCTTCCTTTTTTATTTAGGAAAGCCTCACCTCCAGTCTATTATGGCGGGAAGGCGCTATTTATCAGAGGAAGAATACCCTAGTATGGTTAGTGAACCATTTACTAACACAAATAAGAGTACTGATTCATTTTCTAAAGAGTTAAAAAGTGATACTTTTTCTAAGAGTTACAAAGTGATACTTCTCTGTGCTTCGAGATTTACCACGCTCGTTTTCATTTTAAATTTTGTTACTTCTTACTGTAAATAGTCTTTATTGTGTTCTTTTTAATAATTTTAAACTTTATTGATGGATTTTATCAATTAAAACTTCGGAATAATTTGAATAGCTCTTCCGAAAATTATTTTAGAAGATAAACAATTTTTTAAGTATATTTTCGTGTAAAATAAAGAAAAAAATGTTTCAAGGGCTAATTTTAAGACATATAAGAGCTCAAGTAATAATCTAAAAGGATACCAAAAATTACGATGCTAGAAGCGAAACTTTTGTTTTTCTAATTTTTGTTATAAAATTAGGCTTAGCGATGCAAAACCTCCGTCCTGTACGGTGACTGCCTTTGATTCTCTTCCGTCCCGCATGAGCATCTTAAACAAAGGTGTGCCGTCGTGAAAAAGTTAACTCTTATAAGGACCAAGCGCTACACATTCTTCTATGATTCTGATAACATAAGGCCTAGTGCTCCATTTCATCATCATATTGATTAATCTGACATTTATTTAACAAAACAAAAATTATAGAAGCATTACAGTATTTGCATAGCAAAACAATTAACTCTAAAGGAAATATTCTTAAAGCAGAACTTTAAAAAAAAAAAAAAAAAAAATTAAGCACCCTTTTTTTTTTAACTATCTAGGTTCTATACCATTAAAAATATTTAACAAAGTAGAGAAATATATTGCAGTATATAAGCATTAAGGAAAATAAAAAATTAACAAATCAATCTAAATTGCTAAAATTAACTAAATCATTAAAACTAAAGTCTTCATAAATTGTCCATATGATCACACCAATAAAAAGGCTTTCTGTCCATGTATAACAAAGGATAGCCATTCTTCTACCAGTGTTGATAAGGCATTACCTGTTTTGATTTCTGGACATTGTTTCATGGCCATATTGTACTTTTGTATCGAAGATGATTGTTGCGCACATTTGATCAAATAAGGTAAAGGATTATGATTGGTGGTGTAATTCAACTGTGGATACAGAAATCCTTGCTTCAAATTTCTTTGAACTTCATACAATAGCAAATAATTCTCTCTCAACACTAAACCATGACCTCTGAGTTAAAGTTCACTTTTGACTTGCATAGGTTATGGGATAAATGCGTTCCTGAATAATTTTTTTTGTTAAATGTGCTGCAAATTCTGTTTGAGAGGCATCACAAGGTATAAATGCATGGCTGTTCCAAAAGTATTGTATACACTCATGTCCAAAATTATGTTTACATGCATAAATTCACGGATTTCTCAGAGACTATGACTTATAATTTAATGAATTTTCGTGGAATCATACATAACATGATGACACATAAATGCAAAAGAAAAAATTGAAGATCACCTCATATGATATAAAATTGTAGCATGAAACAATAAAAATGGTAATAAAGTGTGACAAAGAGAGTTAAGAAAAAAAGGAATGATTCTCACGAATTTAATATGGAATATGATCTCCCCTGACTTGTACACACATATCACAACGTGTTTTAAGGCTGGAAATAACGTTGTTAACCACAGTTTGGGGAATTAATCTCCACTCTTCCAGCAATGCCGTCTTCAGAGCATTTACATCTCTAGGAGGAGGATGTATACGTGCAATTGCTCTTCCAAGGTAGTCCCATAAGTTCCAACACGTTTAGAATCACCAGTTAAACTAAACCGCGACTCATCAGTAAAGAGAACATGGGACCATTGATGTTCAGTCCAGGTCCAGTTTTGATGTTCCAGTTTTGTCCAGTTTTGATGTTCTTTACACCAATTAAAGCGATCCCTCTTTTTCTCTGAAGACAGTAAAACACATACCCTTGGCTTTCTGGCATAAAGGCCTTTTTCATTAAGCCTTCTGTATATTGTTTGCCGTGATGCAACAGTTCCAGTGGCGGCTGCAAGATCTGAACTTAACTGGCGAGCAGTAGCCTTTCTGTTATGACGGGCAGTTAATGCCAAATACCGATCTTCAGAAGCAGTTGTCATTCGTTTCCGACCTTGTCCAGGGCTCCTTACAACACTTCCATCATTTTGAAACTGTTTCCATAGCTTAGAGACTGTCTGTCTTGAAATATTCAGACATGTGGCTGTTTCCATGATTGACTGCCCTGCTTCTAAACGGCCGATAATTCACCACTTTACAGATTCTTCCAAATGATACTTCGAAGCCATAACAAACCGCTTTGAGTCCCTACACACTGAAATCAAACACTATGTTGCAGAAATTCACTCAAATATTCAGTTTGCGCAAAGCGCTTGATTCACCCTTGGATGACGTAACGCCTAGATTTGCATATCACAAACCGTTTGATTACTTTTGATTGAATAATGCTAATTAGGCTTGGTTTTCACACATTCCCTGCAAATACGGATCACATTGATTCGATATTTCATTGAATATCATCATTTTTGGGTATGTAAAGATAATTGTAGACATGAGTGTACAACAATGAAGATTTAATTAAAGCATCTTTTAAGTTTCTCAAAATCTATGTCTTGCTCCTCTTTTCATGGATTTCATCAGGTATTTTCTTTTTAAATTCAGTAAGTTGCTATACTAATTCCGAATATTTTGGAATATAATCTGTATAGTAGTTACAGAGATCTAATAAACTGCTTGAGTTGCTTCGTCTTCATTTTTGACCCCCCAAAAAAAGCTTTTATTTTTCGGGATCCGCTCAATGTGTCCCAGACACAATACAAATATGTAATCTGTAGCTTGGACAAATCACATTTTCTAATGTAATTTTGTAATATGATTATTAAAAAAATGCAGAATTTATAGTTAATCATACTGAACCTCCAGCCTCTCACCCTAAAAGACAGTCTGTCTTTCATTCATATAGAGGATGCTACATACATTTCAATGAAACACTTTTGAGGACCAAGTATTATGTACTGATTACATCATGGCATGCGTAAATAATTCTATAATTGGACAAAAAAATAGTTTAGTTGATTAAAATTTGATTTTATTTGGTTAAGAAAATAAACCTTCTAAAATGAAATTTTTATATAACTGTCTTTAAAAATTATTACACTACTAAAATATAGTACAAATATATGTTTTGTTTATGCTATGGAGTTAGATTGTTTTAGGTCAGTAAACTTAAGAAAATAAGTCTTTTCCAAGATATGAAAATTACTTATCTTAAGAAAATTGTTACATTTATTTTGGAACTTTGAAAATCAAGTTTCTTAGAGCTTGTGATGGAAGTTTTGTTACTTTTTTTTTAATTTGGTTGATATCGGAAAGTTATTTTTAGCATTTTTTGATTCAATGAATATGGAAAAATTATTTTCCAGTATCTTTATGTGTTCCAGATCAAGCACTTTCAGCTCATACTGAAATAGATAAAATGCATCATCTGAAAAGCTTGCTTATTAATTTGTGTATCATTTTTGCCTTTTAAGTAATGAATATATTTGACGAAATTTTATTGATGTATGCACAAAAAGCTTATTAAGTATTCTACTATATTTCAGTTCTTAATTTGGCTTTTTGATATTTTAAATAGAAAGAGCAGATGCAAGAAGCTCAAGATATGTTTAACAAATCCAATAAAGTTACAAGACCTGAGAAAGCCCTTATACTGGGATTTATCGCAGGGTCTCGAGGTAAGTGGTGTATTGCTGTTATATGTTTCAGTATGTTTCTTATATAGTTGAACTATAGTTTCTAAAAGTTGAACATTTAAATTTTTAAATTATGCTATGTATGGTCATGCAAAAAGCAATGACATGTGTAAAATTAGGGGGCATATTAAAAGACATTACTATACAAATAGAACCTTATTATGCATTGATGAAGTTTATTTTTTCTAAATTTGCTATGTTGTCATTTGAAAGAAATTCATGCTTTTTATCCATTAATGTATTCAGTGAAATTGCCAGTGGGCTAATTCCATAAAAACTTATCACAGATATATACTGCCAGTTACAAAGTTTCTTAAGATAAGGTGAAATTTCATGTCTGTCTGAGTAATATTGTTAACTTAAGAAGGATTCTGTAAAGAATTCCAACTTGCAGTCAGAGAGAACTGTAGCAAATCAGAAATGCCTAACAAGGCTTCTCACTTTAAGGAACATGTAATTAGAAATATGTATTTGGGATTTTTATCTTCATCTCTGCTTCTGTTGACATATAAATCTGTGTGAGGCTGGTCCGACCTCAGTTCTTGAGAAACGATTACACAATGAGCATGTTTTAGGGAGGAGGGCTGCATTCACTTTAGACAAGACAACGTGATGGTGAAATTATTTTCCTTTTTATCTTTTCCGGATGTCAAATTTTCTCTGTGAACTATGCATTTTCAATCTTTGTTGTTGAAAATTGTATCAGAAGTTAATGATATGGTAAGCTATAAACGTACAGCATTCTGCATTGAAAATAAATTATTATTAGAAAATTACAGAATGTATATAGCCAAGATGTTTCTGCTGAGAATACAATTTATACAAATCTATTTAGCATCATTTTGAAAAATCAGAACTTGATTATTTATGCGTGAAAAGTAATTTGAATGTGAGAAAAAGGTAACAAAGACAGATCATAATAAGTATTAAAGAAACATTGCTGAAATGGCGTACTGTTCAAAAATTGCAATCTGACATTTTGTGGACAAACATTTCTTGCTAATGAACTTTCCAAGTAATTTGGGGGTACTATACTTTTTGTTATTAAATGGTTGATTGATAAGTTTAAAAAGTAAAACATTTCTTCAAGGAAAGAATCATGGTGTGTTTTCAGCATCTGATTTTCAAGCAAGGAAAAGTGTTTGAAATGATATTTATCATCTCTACAGTGATAAAGATTTTAAATTCTGATGAAGCTGGACTGTTTTGCCAGTTGATGCCGTATAAAACATTAAAATTTAAAGAAGTCTGTTGACAAGAAATTGTCAAAAGTGCAAATCATAGTTCTTGTGTCTGCCAGTATGTTTCTAGTTAGTTAAAGTAAAATAAGATGATCTGAAGAAAACTGTTTAATAAAAACTACAGAAATAGAATAAAGAGCTTTTGGTCAAAAGCAGAGTATTCAGTATTTAACCCTGTAAGCAGCATGACCAGCTTTATCCAGTCATGAGATTTTTTGTTACTTGGTACATATTAGCTTATAACTTAAGATATTTTGCTTTCTTACTTTTTTTAATAATGTATATGTAATCTTAATGAATATAAGTTTATGAAAATAGAGGCTAATGTAAGTAAATATATAAATTTAGCTAATAATTCTTGCATAAATGCAAGTCTTCATGACAGATCCAAAAACCTGTGCCGCTCAGAGTGTTAATTGATTATGTATTGCATGTAACTCATAATACAAACACAATAAAAAGTTTTGTCTAAACTCATAATTCACTGTTTCACTCCCTCGCAAATGTAACTTTTTCCCCTCCCCCTAAAATTCTTGGGCCCGGAAGTGACTATGAGCTGAAAGCGTCATTGCAGAAAGAAGCTTATTTTGTATATATTAATGATGTAAGATAAAGTTGTAGATTATTTCTTTTCTTGCTTGATGTGATGGTAATGCTAGCAAAGTCTTGGTGATTTATTACAAGTTTCATGTTTTGAAATTGTTTTTTCACATGCTTTTAAAGAGAAAGGTGATAAAAATAAAGATTTAACTTTCATGAAGTGTTAAGGAAAAAAGGCATTGTAATAATTTTAGAATGAGAAGTATTTTGTTATAAGTGCATGATAATATTGTTTCATGAAAAAATGTTATGATAGAAATTAAGTGAAAAAATGCTGACAGCTTAGACTTCGGATGATAATGATATTGAAACAACGTTATCCATACAGTATTGATGAAGAATTAGAAGAAATGCAGTATATGGGATGGAAGCACCAGTTGCGTATGTCAAAGGAACAATGTATGTTTCAATGCAGACTTAAGAATTGAGCATGATAGAGGTAACTTCAAATTTGAGGCAAAAATATGTATAACATTTCGTGCAGCCTGCATAAAAATAAATTTGAGATTATGTTTGTGCTCATATGTATAAATGTAATTTGAGATTATGTTTTATATGTAAAAATTGGTGATATTTTTTGAGGGGTTGTGTGCGTAAAGTAAAAATTGAAGATGAATTCAATAATTTTTTTTAATTAATTTTTTGTTGTTATTTATTTTTGTGTTCATACTCATAATATTTATTTATGCATAACATTTTAAAGGGAAATGTCTATGCTATCATGATAAATAATTTATAATACATATTTAGTTATTATTTAGTTAGAATTGAATTTTTTAATTAGAATTATTATTGATGTAATTATTGGATAAGTGTTTGAATAGTGGTATTTTTTTAGCCTAAAGAGTGTTAACCCAAAAGGGTTATTAATTTTGTTTTGGCATTTTGCGTCAATTCACTTTCTGCATTGATTCACTTTTCAAACTGTTGCCACCAACTATTACAGCCCTATATAGTATTTAAAGAAATTAAGTAATGAAGAATCTACATAAAAAATATGTGCATCTGGAAGCCCTGATTTGAAATTTATTATCTATTTCATATTTTGTCAGCATTAAAGAATTTTTTAGTAAGAAACTCAACAATTTCAAAGTGAGGAATAACAACACTGTATAGAGGAAAAAAACATTTTTATCTCCAGCGCATGAGACTTTGTATCAGAAATTCTAATGATATGCTCATTTTAAAATTATTCTATCATATTGCTGTTGAACTGAATTTTATGGTTTAATTGTGAAGTGCATGATATTTAATAAATAAAGGTAACACACAAAATGCTTTAAAAAAAGCCCCTTTGGACGTAATGTAAAATCTGAAATCTTTCAGAATTTACTTTAATTTTATTGATTAGCTTTTTGTGTGTGTGTTCACTTCCTTCATACAATCATATGATAGTATTCATATTCATTGAATCAAATGCAGTAAACTATAAATTTGGTTTCTTGAAGGTACATTATTGCAGGATTTGATTGTAATTGAATTTATTTTGAAAAATGTATTTTATATGTATTTATTTGTTTAAAAATTAATTAGATATCCTTTTATTCAGATAACCCATGTCCACATCTGGGCCAAATTGTTACTATAATGCTGAGTGAAAATGAAGAGAAAGTTCAGCAAAGTGATGGAACAGTGCAAACTATGATGGTAGAAACTCATTTTCAAATGAATTACAGCACTGGAGAGTGGAAGCGAGTTAAAAAATATAGAAATATTGAACGATAATGTCTTCCATATTAGTACTGTGGTTATTAGGAGATCAAACCAGTGCTGGATCACTAAATATATGTAGCGAAATTATTTAAGGGGTTTGTCTGCAGTTAGTAAGCTGCTTCTTTGTTTTGTACATACCTAGGTAATTTTTATGGTTACATTTCTACGGTTGTGAAAATGTAAAAATGAAGCATCTGTTACCATTAATTTTGAGTTATGTTGAAAACATTGCTTTGTCTGTGTACTCGTAATGAAATTAAATTTTTAATTTTTGTACGTGTACCTATTGCACTAACTCCATTGCTTCTGTGATTTTTTTTTTTTTTTCCCCTAATCATTTGTATAAAAATTCATTGCATTAAAAATTGTCTTGGTTATCTGAATTTCAGAGGTCTTACTAGAAAAAATTTGACTATTAAGTTAGACTTACAAAGTAATGTTTTGACATCATGTATAGCATACATTGTGTATAAATATGAATTCTGATATGCCCAAATTATTTTACTTTATTTCTCATTTATGGGAGATGAAAACATTATTCTTTGAAATCTTCCCTTCGCTGTTTCAGTTTATCTGAATGGTTATCATTCTGAAAAGGCATACAGTAATGCAATGGAGTTTTGCAACTGTTTTTGAGGTATTTCTTTTATATATATATATATATATATTTAATGAATTCTTTTGAAAGCAAAAAAGGGCATTAGAAGAGATTTAACCAAATTGGTTTTAATAAAATGTAAAATGATTTAATCAACATTATGTTTGCTGAATTGAGGGGAAATATGCATACTACATTTATCTGAGAAACAAATAATTTCTTAGTAAAGTTGAGCTCCAGAAGTTAGATTGATTCCATATCTTATATAAATATCTGATTTTTTTTTTTTAACCTAACTATAAAGTATTGATATGTGTACTCATACCAGAAAATGGCTTACTATGTGCAATAAACAAGCATTGTTGAAATAAGTTTCATTGATTTACTTATTTGAATGCTATAAAATAAATAAATTCTATTGATTCACTTATTTTAGTTTTATGTAATTTTGATAAGCCATTACTGTTCCAATAAAAATGCATTAAACTTTAAAATATATTTTTAAAAAATACAGAGGTTTTTATTATTATTTCTCCCATATAAATGTATATATAAAAATAAATCTAAAATTTTTATTGTCAGTATTAACCCTTTTGCGACGGCGCACCTTTGTTTAAGATGCTCGTGCGGGACAGAAGGGAATCGAAGGCAGTCATTGTACAGGATGGAGATTTTGCACCAATAAGCCTAATTTTATTTTTAAAAAAAGCAGGAAAAATGTTTTACTTCTAGCATCGTAATTTTTGGTATATTTTAGATTATTACTTGAGCTCTTATATATGTTAAAATTAGCACTTAATAACCTTTTTTTCTTTATTTTACTAGAAAATATACTTAAAAATTGCTTATCTTGTAACATAATTTTCAGAAGCGTTATTCAAATTATTCCAAAGTTTTAATTGATAAAAATCCATTAATAAAGTTTAAAATTAATCAAACAACACAATAAAGACTACAGTGAAAAGTAACAAAATTTAAAATGAAGACTGATTGTGGTAAATCGTGAAACACGGAGAAGTATCACTTTCCAACTCTTTAGAAAATAAATCATCACTCTCATCTGTGGTAGTAAATGGTTTATTAACCATACGAGGGTAATCTTCCTCTGATAAATAGCGCCTTCCCACCATAACAGACTAAAGGTGAGGCTTTTCGAAATAAAAAGAGAAGAAACGGAAATATATCTGAAGGCAATGCAAAACGTAACAGAAATCCACATAGTAACCCTTAAAGACCGTACACAGGAGAGGAGGAAAAATAGAATTAAAAAAAAAGGGGGGAATTGTATATAAATCAAACTCGCAAATGTTTATACAGTCAAAAGTCGTTAATCCGGACTCCTCGGGACTTCAGCGATTCCGGATCATCGATTTTTCCGGATTATAGATCATCAGTTTAAATCTGGTAAGATGGCATGCAGTAATTATAAAATTAAAAATATGAAACCGTAATTTATGAAATAAAGAACAATTATGATCTAAAGGGTATCAAAATTTACAAAAAAAAAGCTTAATATTTATTTGTTTACTTTATTAAACATTTCTTTCAATGTAAGTTGTTTAAGTTGCTTCGTTTTTTATGTGATAATACATTCTCTTTAATTCTATAAACAGACATAATTTCTTGTTCAGTTACAAAGTTCCGCTGTTCAAGTCCTATAATTGCTGTGTCTACCGACTAATTTGTCAATCGAAATTTTTTCGTTTTCAATAACCTCTGTTAATTTCTTCGCTATCGGAAACGAATTACAATGATGAGGAATTTGATTTAAATCATATCAAAGACGGAGTACATCGAGATGAAATACTACATTTATTAAGGAATTATAAGCCAAATAAAATAAAAACATCTGCCCTGAAGATAAGGATAGTGCTGACAGATCAACTTCCAATTCATTGCGCGCCGCAGCGTTAAAGATAAACAAAGATTAGTTAAACAAACGCAAAAGTTTAGATAAACATAGCCTTTATCCATTTTTTGCAGCAATTCCACTTTTTGTTTAATGAACTTTGAAACATACTTTCACTTTGTAGATCCTTTACATATTAATAAATATATATCAGAAATTCTATTTGACATAATCGAAAGTTCAAGCTTACTTTTATAAAATTGCTCTAACAGTCTGAAAAAAAATAATAAGCCGGATCCAATTCGAAGATTAGGGAACAATGCAATCTGCAACATTAACTGAAATAGATAATTAGATAATTTTAGCTTAGCTTATGCCATCCGTTATACATTAAACGTGCACTCGTAAACGTATTTTTTGCACACGCACAAGCATATTCGCAGCCGTAAAGGTCTTGCGCGCATGCGTAGAAAGTTTGTAGCTTTGAGGTCCGGATTATGGGTGTCCGAATTAACGACTTTTGACTGTATTAGCAGAAGAGCCCACTTCTGTTTATGCTTTCCCTCCCCCCCCCACACCCTTGCTACAGTTGTTGAGTAAAATACCAAAGTCTGGCAGAATATATCAAACTCAAGGTCAGGAACCTAGAACTGTGTTCATTTCAAAAGTAATGGACATAGGATGCCATCTATTGGTCTTCAGAAAAACTTTCCAGCTTAAAATGCATATACGCATCACCCTTCCTCTGAATGCAATCTCTAGTAATGCGTGGATGGGACACCCGGCTGTAAGAGACGTTCTTAGGGAATGCGTATATGGGACACCCGTCTTGAAAGGGTTAAGAGCGACATGATGAATAATCATTGAAAATACTAGAAACATTGTTTTGTTTGCTAAAGTGAATAATTAGCCATTTATTTCCTGCTTTGGACATGAAATTACTGCAGGCAGCATGTTTTATATTATTTACAATTAATATGGATTTTGTTCAGCTTTCACATATTGTTAATGTATATTTATATGCTGAAATCCTGTTAATGTTAATAAAACTAAGAAAACTGTAAACTAAGTACAAATTTTATAGTTGTTTTTAATGAAATGGCTACATTTTTTCTGGTAAGTGCATTCTGTTAATATTAGACATGCATTTTTATTTATCTTATAACAATGTGCGTAAATAAACAATTAACGCATCACTTTCGTAAATGAAGTTACAAAAGTGGTGTGTTAATAATTTTTGAAATCTTACTTTAAATACTAATATATTGCAAAATCATTTTTTGAACTGATGATCCTTTTCTTATATTTTAAAGAAATTTCATTATGTGAATGTATTACTTTAAGAAAATTTTAATCTTCACTCCTTATAATGAAATTGACGTATGCTACTTCTTTTAAAAGTTAAGTGAAAACTTATTACCCTCTTTCACAGCAATCATACATTTTCTTTCATTATTCAGCCTTTTACAAAAAAAGGTGTTTTTAAAATGTGCCATATAAATTTTTGAGACAAGCGTACAGGTAATGAAATTCATCTGATTTTTAATTTTTCCAATTTATTTCAGAGTGCCATTAATATTTTCAATATAAAACATTTCAGATATTACTTCAGATTTTAGTGCTTTCCTTTTATATTTATTTAATTTGCTTTTTTATTTCATTCTATATATTTGTATATCCACGTACACAATTTCTGCTGAACACTACATCTTCAGAAGTATACAGTTTTTTCATTTATCTGTCATTTTTCCCTCCACAATTCATTGTGTAATTGTATCTGTACATCAGAGGTAATAATTAATGCAATTTGTATTTTAAGGCATATTGCTAGATATCATATTTTAGGTAATTATTTGCATTAAATAAACTTGTTTGAAAAAAGATCATGAAGTGAGAATTTGAGAAGTTTTTTGCATACACGTATAATGTTAATAAATTCAGATGAACTTCATTTCAGTAAATCAATTTTTTTATAATTCAGTATGTATGTCTCTGATTAATTTAATATGCAAGTGCAGAATGCACTTTATCTTTTATTTAATTCTATTATTTATATATGTTTCAGTATGTGAGTATAATGACAAATTTGAAATGAGGATTTTTATATGTTGTGATATAATTAATTCTATAAAGATTATAAGGATAATTTATTGTTATCTTGTGTGACTCTAGTCATTGACTGCAATCATAATATTAAACTTAAGTAACATTTTCTGTCTAATGATTCATTCATAAATACTATGAAATATATAATGGAAATATTATGCCATATAATGGAAAATATTGACTGTGTCATTACATCATTTTTAATTCATTATTTGAAAATAAATTGATTTCAACACAATATTAATTATATTAATATGTGGTTGTTTGACTTATGGGTATTTAATATTTTTACTGTGTGTGATGGTATCACTGTTATCTTTCTCAACATTCTTTTTCTTACATGCATATAGTTTATTTAATTCTCAGAAATTTTTTAAATGCTGTGAGTTTTCTGATTTTTTGATATTTGGATATTTTAAGAAGTGAAATTTTAAACGTATAGAACATATTTTTTAATAGTTATGCACATATTCATTAATATGCTGATATAGTTCTAAGCTAAATCTAAAGCGTGTATGATTTTAATTCGTTGTTATTACCATTTCTGTGTTCAAAGAATAATACACTAATATGAGCTCAAAGGAAATGTAAATTGCTAAATATATATTGTTTTTATGTTTAAAATATCAAAATTGTGAAAATATCCTTCTGTTCAAGAAATTTATGAAAAAGTGTCATGTACCTGAAAGTTGCAATAATTGAATTTGGCTGGTAGAGGACATTTACATACTCATTATAGAAGAAATGTACAATGATTTCTTGGTTTACAAGCATAATGCATTTTAAAAGCATGCTTGTAATCTAAAACACATGTATATCAAAACGATTATCCCCTAAGAAATAATAGAAACTCAGATGATTGTTTCATTCCACAACCTAAAAATAAAAATTAATTATAAAGAATATAAAGTAATGTGTAGAGAACATTAACCTTCTCCATAATGCTGTCATTAAACAGATTTATTGATCATACTGCTATAGTTATATCCAAGTGGTGTTTTTTCCTTGCTGTTTGTGATGCACATATATCAGTTTGTCATTGTTCAGTTCCTGATGTATTCTTCCACCAATTCTTAAATGTCATCCTTATTTACCTCCAGTTTTATTTGCAAACATTTCCCCCAAGCAGTTTCATTGATAGTGATAACCCCTCAGAGTCATCTTCAAGACTGCTGTTAGACCATAATTTTCTCCAAGCAAAATTAAGCATTCTTTTGGTGACAGCATGATAAGCTTTTTCAGTGTTGTGAAGGAAGTTGTGGAAATAATTAATCTGAAACTTTCAGATAGTAAGGTTTGTTCCTTCTGTCACCTTGTAGCATCGCTGAAGTGCAACAGTATAAAGCTTTTCAAAGTTCAATGCAGTCTCTTGATTAGTGGTTTGATGTAATGGATATTGGAAGGAAAGAACCTCACCTTAATAAATTCATTTTTAAGAAAATATGTTTGAGCTTGCATTTAGCTCAGCTAGGTAATTAAGCTTTTTTTTTTTAATCATAAATACATCTAAGTCTGACAAATATTATTGTTGTGACATGACAGGGATCTGTTTCCGTTGAGGGGGGTTGTCTTGCCACAACCATATTACTTATTTGTTTGACAAGAGGGTAAGAAATCTGATAAATGAGTAGTTATGCCACTGTAGAGATCTGTTGTTTTCTCTTATTAAGATGGTTTAATGGGTTGAGTGTTTGCAACAGTTCAAACTAACCAAAATTATGCTTTTCAACATGGACATCCAAAACAATGTGGCACATTGTAAAGAGGTAAAGAATATAAAGAGGATCCCAAAGAGGCAATCTGCCAATGCTTCCAGCAGTACTGGACCAACTGTGTTTGTTCTAATGAATAATATTTTATTATAGCTATCTTTATAATAATGTATAATATTCTAACTAAATCTTTTAAACAGATCTTCTCAGCAAGCCTTTTCCAAATTCTTTGAAGACAGGAGTAGTACATATTTGAAAAATGTGACAGAATATTTCTTATCGATTCTTGAGTAAACTAAATCAAACGATAATTTTGTGTTAATGCATGTAAGGAAATAGAAAGCTATTCAAATAATATAGTAGATACTTTTATGGTAAAATAAAACATTTTAATGAATATGGATTCAGTACCGAAAAAAGGTTATTCAAAAGTACTTTTACTTTGGTCATTATCATTAGCAGTTTAGATGTTGATATTCAAACTGATGTTTAATGGATTTTGTACACTGTGACAAAAACAAGATATGTTAATATTATTTCTAACTCTTATTTTTGTATACCTTATTGCATTCAGCAATTTTTCTTCTTCATTTTGATAAAGTTAGCTTTTAATGTTCAGAATTATTTATGTAATAATATTTTTAATCATCTCATTTCTTGAACTTTCTTCTGTCTAATACATTGTCATGTATCTTCTGTTAATTTTAGACCTAGTTTTTTTGGATTGAACTTTTGTAATTATATTAGTGATATTTTGCTTCATAAATGTATTATAAAATGTGGATTTTAGTAATATTGTTGTTTAAAACTTCATTCTTTTTTTATTTGCATTATGGTGGCAGATAGTAGTAATTGCATTCATAAAATAACTTTATTTTGCACAAAAGGAATTTTGGACTAAAGCTGCTTTAATGTAGTTGTTGCTGTTCCAGTAAACAAATACTGTTTCATTGTTTTGCAATATTAGAAGCCCCATGCTAAAGTAATCCAGCACTGGCCAGTCCTGTTAAAGTTTTCCCATATCATGCAGCTTGATGCATTTGATGGATTCCTTCTCATACTCAAAAAGTGTGAAACTCAGGAACTCTGGTAAATCAAATGTCTGTGATGTTTGTATGACGCAAATTTGAGGTGATGAATGGTAATTTCCATGCTAGGTATTTGCTGTAATTGTAATAATAAATTGTAATTTATGTAAAATAAAAGATGCCTGTACATTTAAACTATGCAAGAAATGTTTTGCAATAAGGTTATACTTAATCACTTTCTAGACATAATAAATGTTATGTTTAAAATATGGTGTTTTGTGTATTATATTAGCCTCTCAAAAATATCTTTTCTCATAGTTTTGTAAAATTATTATTCCTCTTTAACATTGCCATTTTTTATTGTACAGGGTGTTTGTATAAAGCATAGTTACTTTAAGTATTCAGTATGTGTATTAAGTACGTGTTAAAAGCTTATTCTCAGTGAAAAAAGCACATCCTAAACTCAGAAAGTAATAAGGCGTACTGTTATTTCCTGTTGCCCCTTTTCGTGTGCACCCCAACACCTGAATGGGGAGTATTTATTGGCTTCTCCTCGAACACACCCCACACTTCTTCTCAGCCACTCTTTCTTCTCACTTCCCCGTTGTTGCAATTTCCTATACCAATGACGCAGTATATATATCACGTTATAGTATACCATCCTAGCTGAAGGCTTCATTTACAGAAATGGGAGTATTTTTTCCTAGCTGAATGATAAAGTCTTAAGTAGACTGTGATCTCCCTTGTATTTTAATCCAAGATGAATTGTGCGAAATCCTGTGAAACTAGAATTAATATGGTGTCATGTAATTGTTTTAGTAAGAACTAATACTTGCTTTGTTACCAGTTATGTCATTTTTGGCAATAAACTTTCAGAAAATCATGATCCAGTTTAGCTGATTTCTACATCATTTTTGAAATATTTTCAAAAAACTGATCGAGTGAAATTCTGCTCTAAGGGTTCTACACTGTTCTAAAGTGTGAGTGAATATGGTAGCATCTAATAGCTTTAGTAAAAAACTGATATCAGAAATGCAACGACGGCGATGTGAACCTAATATAAACATGATTTCAAAACTGAAATTGAGTGAAAATATGTGCAATACCATGTAGCGGTTTTAATAAAAACTACTACTTGCTTTGTTAATAGTTATGTCTTAGAAATAAGCTTTCAGAAAATCAACATTGACATTGGCCAGTTTTTACAGCATTTTTGAAATATTCGCAAAAAACTGATAGAGAGCACACTTAAATTTTGCTCTAAAGGTTCTACATTTCTTTAAACACATAAGTGTGTGACAGTCTGACGATTTTGGTGAAAAACTAATAGCGGGAATGCAGCGATGGTGCGTGAACCTAAGATTAGTAACATGTTTTCATGTAGAAATATTAGCATTTATTTTATTAAAAAACAATTATAAATTCCTTATTTAGCATGTATCATTTCTACTTATAGTGGGAATGCAGCAATAGCAACATGTATCTAAGAGGGGGGGTGAGTGTAATGTTCTAATAAAAATGGCCTGAAATGGATCCTGTGGAATGTTTTTTTTTACGTGGACAGTGACCTTCCTGTTGTTTAGAAGGTCAAAGGTACAAAATTTCATCAAGTTTGAGACAAAAACTGATCCGTGTGAATTATATATGCACAAAGGGACTAAGATCCAACCATGGCCAGTGCCGTAATTAATGGACTCAGATTTATCTTTTAATTTATTAACACACTCAACATAAATTATATACACTTTGTACAAATAGGAATATATAAGTTAGTAGAATTGTTAAACTTATAAAATTACCACATTGAGCATTCGGTCTCTCCCACCGAAAGCCAGTCCCTAACTCACCTATTTTCAGGGTTACAGTTTCGGAGGACCAGGTACTATAGGGACGTTCTTCTTTATAGATATAGAGAGAGAATTTTTAATTAATCCAGCTACCGTATTTCATGGGCCCAGTTAATAATTGAAATAAATATTCCTTTATTGCTTTTAAATTGCTTTGTTAATAACAATAAATTTTGCAGTCTCATAATATTATTGAAGACATAACGGCAAAGCTTCCAAATCCACCTATATTATTCTCCCAATCTGCATTATTTTTATTCAATTTTTTAAATCATAAAATATTACCTTATATTATGGCTTTATAACGCATCTGTATTTTCAAATTACATTATTTAGTTTTTAGTTGTATTCGCTGTATAACGCGCACCCTTTGTGAAGAAACCTGAAATATAGACATGTGATGCTTTTATCTTTTAAAGTCATTCATTCCAAGAATTTTTCCAGGCTTTCAAATAATGGTATACTGAATTGACTAGTGGTAAGGGAAATGGGTGTGGGAAGTAAATAATTCTACAAACATGTGCACAAGAAAGTTATTTTAGATTTTCGAGAAAAAGAGAGATATAATTTGGGATAAGAACGCACTTTTGTTCCGAATGAATTCCCAGGATTAGAAGTTGGATGTTTCTCTTTCCGTAGTCGACTGAAGTGAACATCGAAGGCTTTAGTAAATTTCATATGCATTAGTTGAAATATGATTGGTCTAGTGTTCTTTTTAGTAGTAAATATGGCTCCTGCCAAGTGAAACAAATACACGTGCAGAGTCATTCAATTTGTGAAAGAAAATGGAAATCATGCTGCAGCACGGATGTTTGGTGTTGGTGAAAGCTCCATACCAGAGTGGAAAAAAATGAAATCATAATAATTAATATGCTAAGGAATAAGTGTGCTTTGTGTAATGGAGTAATGAAATGGCCTATCCTAGAAGGAAGTGTTGCGAACTGTGTACTAACTAGACAATCACCAGAATGGATTAATTGTAGCAAGAAACAACGTAGTACATTTATTTGCTTTAAAGTGGGGGGGAGTGAAAACTTTAAAGCAGTTTTGAGTTGTTGCATGGCATGGAATAATTTAATTGTATAAGAAAAAAACAAAAGTTTTGCAAAGGCTACTTGAAGAGTTTCTAGAAGTGTGTTATTGACCTACAAAGGCAAAAAAATTATTTATTGTCACATATTGGAAATATGGATGAAACCTCCAGTATCTTATGGGGGCACATAGAAAGGGGCGCAAATTCTTCAGTTGTCCCCGGGTGCTGGAAACTCTAGCTACACCCCTGCAAGTACATTATTAAGGTTATAAAATTGACGGCATGGTTGGCAGCGGAGCGCTCGTCCCACTGCACCCGCGTTTCAATAGCATCGATTAAAGTTTCACATATACTTGCTAATAAAAAAAGGCCATATACAGATGGAAGAGCAATAAAAGAAGCAGTATTGAAATTTGTAGACGTACTTTTTTGAAGAAGGCCGAAATTATTTGTGCCGTGCAAAATTATTAGCCATGCAGTTGTCTGCTAAAACTGAAACAATTGCAGGCCACTTAGAAACACAATTGATAAACGATATGAATAAATGTGCATTTTCCCCCTTACAACTAGACGAATCGAAAGATGTAACAGATACAGCTCAACTGGCAATAAGTGTCAAGTTGGCCTTAGAAAATTTCACTATAAAAAATTTTAGTTTCTAAAAAATCCTACCTACTAAGAAAACATTTATTTTATGCAATAAAAGCGTTTTTGATTGATGCGGAAATACCGATTGAGAAATTATCTTCAATAACAACTGGGAGTGTGCAAGTTATGACAGAGAAGAATATCGGATTCATTGCTTTATACCAACAATATCCTTTTTTTCCCAAAATTTATCGCATATCATTGCATTATACAGCAGCAATCACTGTGTGCAAAAATTTTTGAGTTCCAAGATGTAATCGCTGTTGTTATAAAAATAATGAATTCAATAATGAAGACAAACGGAGTGCACTAGATTACTTAAAATGCTTTTGGAAAATGACGAAGATATACATTTTACCGATCATCTTTTGAACTCTGAGGTTCGCTGGCTGAGCAAGGGAAATTTGCTTGAGTGATTTAGTAGTTTCTTACTACAAATAAAAGAGTTTCTAACATCTCAACGTAAAAAAAAACTGAAAGACAAAAACCGTTTAATAAATTTTTCCTTTTCGGCCGATTTAACATTGAAACTTAATGAGCTAAATTTGAAATTACAGGGCAGGAATAATCACGCTGCTGATATGATCAGCGTTATAGCTTCAAGTCAATTTGGAATTGTATAAATCTCATCTCTTAAGAAAATTGTTAAAGAATTTCTCCAATATCAAAAAATGGCAGAAAGTCTGAAAGGGCATAATATTAATACAGATTCATATCTTCAAATTGTGTCTGTATTGCAAACTGAATTTGATTCTAGGTTTGTTGGCTATGCGAATTTAGAAACTATTTTAAAATTCTTCATAAATCTCTAATATTTCTGATGGAGAAAACAGCTACATTTTCATCGTAACAATATAGAAAACTTAGAAATAGTAAACTTGCAAAATGATGTTATTTTAAAATCTTTCGGAACTAGCAAAATATTTTGGAGCTTGGTAAAGAGAAACCAGTATTCTGTTTTAGAGTCATGTGCAGTAAACATTTAATTCTTATTGCTCCAAGTCCTGTAATTGTGAGACGTTGTTTTCGAATATGGCTTATTTGAAGTGAAAGTACCGTTCAAAACTTACTGATTAACACTCAGATAATTTTTAAGAACATGCAACTCGAATTATATTGTCGATTATAATAAGTTAGCAGACGACTTACAAGCACAAATTTAACATTTACATACCAAAAAATATTTAAGAATATAAATTATAAATATTTGTTATTTTGTTCAATAAAGTTTTATTTTTTAAACAAAGCTAGTTTGCAATATGACGTTTGATGTTTGATTATGAAATATGAATGGGCGGCGCTCGCTAAAAATTTTAAATTTGATTTTGTGCCCTCGAGGACCAAAAGGTTGTCAACAATATGAAGGAAGTCTTTCAGTATATCAGTATTTCAGTATTTCAGTTGCAATAAAATGTTTGACAAAGTTGTCTTAAAATCGGATATGAGAATTTCATCAAAGAGCAATTCAATAAGTTTTTCATATTTTTTTGTTGAAATGGGTTAGATCTGATTATAATATCGCACGATGTATCTATTATTTAGTCATGTTGAAATGGGTATCTTAAATCTTCTGCGATAAGAGATTAGTCTTAAAAATGCAAAATGCATTGTCTGAATTCTTTAATAGCTGACAAAATTGCCTACAGCAATTAAGGGATTCAGAAGATAAATTCTTTGCATTCGATTCATCTAGGATTAGATCTAATTAATTTTTCTTGCTGCTGCACATTCATCTGAATTAATTTCTTTTAAAATTGGAAAATTATTGTAGGTATTTGCTTTGGTTGCTTTTAAACTGCTTTTATTAATTTTTATTTCCCTCTTAAAAAGACGCTAGGAAACAGAAATTTGTCTTCATTTTCTCAGTTCTTTTAACTTGGTTATTTATCTGCATCACGGAACAGGTCAAATGCTCTCTGCTTGTTTATCTGGTGGCGCAGCTCTGTTTGGTGAAGAGAATAATTTGATTTTGTAGCGAATACATTTTGTCATCGTTTTCCCAGAAATGGAGCCATCAATATGGTGCTTATTGGCCGTTCTGTCTTTTAACGAGGAACAAAGTTATGAATGCAGAAATACCAACACTGGAGCCCATGTGTAGTAGATAAGCAGTTTGGATAAATTGGATAAAAGCATTAAAAGTTAATATTTTTTTAAACGTGAAGAAATTTCCATGTCTTTAGTGAGGAATGATATCGCCACGATACTAAAGATTTTGATTTTAAAATAAATAAATAAATGAAGTATAGAAATGCAACATTTTATTAGCATAACAGAATGCATTTTTGATGAAGAGCGCAGATAGAAGTCTGTTAAAGTTGCATATATGGATATCAATATTTTATTAATTAATATTGAAATAAAATACATTGTACTCACATTCTTCTCTATTACCCTGTTGCGGAAAAGATTATACTTATTATGCAATAAATATTTCCATCAGTAAGCAAAAGAAGATGATGAATTCTGTTATTCCATGCTTGCGCAATAGGCTCCCCGATTTCAGATTCCTATCTTATAAAAGTTCTTTCACTTTTATGGATAACATTTATGGTCACAAGCAAACTCTGTAGGATTTATGAGCCAGACTGAAGAGTTGACTTTTCTCTTCAGTGTTGCTGAATTTCTTGAGAAATTCTTAATCTTGAGGATCATACGGAAATTCCCTAAAATGTATAAGTAATGCAGAAATAATTAGCCATTCACAAGCAAATATTTTTATATTATATCAAAATTCATTTTTAGTAGATAAATATCTTAATTAAAAAATGAAGTTTCATTGCATCTTAATATTGAAAGTGTAAAGATTTAAATTAATTTTCGCTTTAAGTTCTGATAACTTAAATTCTTCCATAGTATAATTCAATTCACACGATTATGAGTATTACACAACTATTTTCTCTATGATTTGTCTTACACTTATGGTTCCAATATGAAAAGGTCGAACTACCGATATTCAACGGTCTTAAAAACTGGTTAAGACTGCTGAATGCTGGTAGGTTGACCTAGACTCGAGCCCAGGCGAACGAGCTATCTACACGGTTTAGTTTTCGTGGTTTTCTCTGTGCGTAATGTGAATACGAGAATTCCCTTAGAAAATCCTCTGTGAATGCACCTTTCCCTCTTAAGGAAATATCCTTCGTATAATTTTCTATATTCAAAAACACTAATCTAATCCAATATAAAAAATAAGTGAAATCAAATACCAGACTGCAACAATGAGATGGTACCATTTTAATTAACATGATACGAAGTTTAAATTTTATACAGGAGCCTCATAGATGGAGAAAAATTATCAATACAACCAAAAGTTATCAAATAAAAAAAGTATGTATACCTAACTATCTTCAAGTGATTAAAATTATCCAAAATATAAATTAAAATTTTGTGCTTGCTGTGCATAATTTAGTTAATAATTTCTGTGCACATTGATTTTCAAATGCAATGTTTTGAGAAATAATGTATGTGCTACAAAGATATGAATGCAGAAGCATGGGCTTCAATATATATTCGCAGAAACTCTAAAATTTAAAACTTTTTAACTACCAAAATTTTATCTATTCAGCACCTAAAACCAAAATTTCTGTTTTCAATGGGTGAAAATGATTTATGTCATGTAATTCTGAAAATTCCCTTCGGGATGGGCTTGATATATTAAATACGTGCTATATATTAAATAAGTGCACTACGATAACTTTAGTAGGAATAATTTATTAATTGAAATCTTATACATCCCTCGTCGATAACAGAATAAAAAAAAAAGGCCTGTAATACTGTTTTTACATCTTGCGAATCATCAAACATTCGAAGGGCCTTGTAAAGAAGGTTATATGGTATTTCTCCCGCCTTCGTAGTGTAGTAGTCAGCACGCTCGACACGTATTCGAGAGGCCCGTGGTTCGAGTCCCGACGAAGGCGTTGCTCATTTTTCATCTCTCCAACTTCGAAATAAGCTAATGTCTCTACAGTGACGCCCGAACTAAAAAAGGCGGTGAAAGATGACACTTAACCACCAGGATTTGGCGATTGGGTCCTCTAAAACCCCAGTCGCACTTTAAAAAGAGGAGTATATAAGGTATTTCTCTCGCCTTCGTAGTGTAGCGATCAGCACGCTCGCGCGTATTCGAGAGGCCGGTGGTTCGAGTCCCGACGAAGGCATGGCGAGGAAACTTGAAAGCCTACACAATCATTAACTTCTACCAGCTCCTCAGAAAGTAATTTGCAAAGGTGCTCCAGAATCTACAGCATCACTGGAAATGGTACTACATAAAATGTGCTCGCCAACTTCTTTGGAAAGAGGGGAGAACCAAACCTTCTAATGACCCAGATATTTTTCCACAAACTTTTGGAACAGCCTTCGTATTATCACACAGGATGTAATAAACTTGCTTTGTCCGAAACAGGGTTTTCCAGAATTGTTACACAGCTAGATATCATTTGAAATGTTAGTGATTAACATGATTTAAAAAGTGAGTCAAAGAAGATAGTTCCCCAGACGACAGCATTTTCCATTACAAGACGCTTTTCAGTAAGACTACACGTAACTAAAATTTTTATGTGTACTTTCTTTATAAAGCCCTTCGAATACAAGTTTCTAAACTTTTGAAACAGCCTTAATATTCTATCGTATATTGAAGATACTATTTCCACTGTTTTATGTCCACTTCACGAATTTTGTTTAATACAAGTTAAGAAAGAAATGAATACTTGCATTTCCAGACTATATATCTTCGCCAAAGGACAGTCTTTTGGTACTGCATTTCTGGTTAAACTATGACAGCTATAGCTACAATCTATAACAGAAGTAAAGGCATGTGTGAATGTTCAGTCTACACATATTCAAAAATACTCTAATATTATTAATACTCAGAATTTGGAAAAAATAGGCAAGAGTTATGAACTAGTAATTCAAAAGCAGTTCCCTAATTTCTGTTCGCTGTCGATTTAGTTAATTTCAACACTGATTCTATTTTTATAGCTAATAGAACACTGATATGAGTTATAATGCATTTTGATTAGAACTGGATTTCTTAGTTTTCTTTACAAACTAACTATCTTAATCGTTTGTGTTCTGTTTATAGATTAGATTGCAAAATATAACTCATAAAAATCTGCTATTTTATAATCAAATATAGGGAGAAAACATGAAATAAAAATTGGCTGCTTCAGCGACAAATGGGTCGCACTGTATAAAATATTGCTTCCTATTGAATCTGTTAGCATATTCTATGGGAATACTGATTGCATATACTTCTGATGAATTTTGAATTTAAAGGTATGGAAGTATTTACATTTAACTTTAAAAATATAAATATTATTTTATATATTGGAATTTCTGTTATAGTTCTTTCAAATGCTTAGTTAGATATGAAGTCGTGTAGAATGATTGCTGCTTAGAAAAAAAAAAAAATAGTAATGGAAATAAATTTTTAAAAAAAATAGAGAACTTACAATCGCGTAAAAATAAAAACTAAATTTATTTTCATTCAACAAAAAGGAATAATTCACTAAAAACTTTATTTTAATAATAAAATAAAAAAGAACTGATAAATAAATCTCCCGATTATTTTGCGTTGCATGTTAATAAACTGTAAGGTTTATCCCAAGTTTATAACAGTTATTTTTAAGTTAAAGCTCCTTTCCTGTCTCTCCTAATTTCAGCTCACAATTTCCTACCAAAATGTGTTTTTAAAATCGCGATTAATGCAAATGAGTAAGAGTGGTATTTTAAGTCGAAGTTCCACTGACTTAAAAAGACATTAGCATATTTAAACTTGGCAACAAATTTTCAAGACCTCATCGCAAGAATACAATTCCTTGATATATATTTTACTTCATCTATGTTTATTAAGTTTCAACTTTATTAAGCATTTTCCATATAGCAAATAACATTTTCATGTTTGTTTTACTTAGATACTAATCTAAGTTGCGCAAAAGCACTTATTCCTCTAATTCCAGCCATAGGCCTCAGAGCACAGCGCCAACTCTAGAGGTCAAAACTTCTAGCGTTTGATGCCTCGAGAACCACCAGCGATGTCCGATGACTTGAGATAGAGCACTCAGAGTTTCTGACTAGCGCGCGTTCGCCTTTTGGCTACGTCCCTCTCTAAGCTATTACTAGGCTCGGCCGTATTTCAGGCCCTTGATAGCTTTGCTAGCTTATTCGATATTTAGGGGCCGAGTACATAGAAATTTGATAGCTTCGGCTATATCTTTTTAGTTAAGCATTAGATAAGTTTTATTTCTGGTTACTTTGAGTTCAAGCTCGAGTGGAGGTTTTACTGTACGCTCTGAAAAAGGAGCCAACTGTTAAACTCTTATTTTGTATAATAAAGGGTAATTAACACTTCTTGAGCGTTACATTTCTGTTTCTGGACTTAAGCGATTATTCGCTTCGTAATTCACTAGGTTCCTCGACACTAATATATAAAAGGAAGGAACACTACAAGATTATTAAAATTTGATCGATAGATTTAAGTTATTATAGAGCATGTTCTGAAATTTCGGATTGCCATTTATATTTCGCCCAAAACTTCACTAATTTTTAAAAAATGAAGCTGAAAACGTGAACAGAAAGAAGTTCTTTATAAGGTTCCCATAACAATTTAGGAAATTAAATCCCTTCTTCTTTTTGTTACACTGGGGGATCAACTGTATATGACTGCATATCCTATGTATCGATAACATTAATGAGAATAAGAATGCCTGAACTGACTTTAGAATGAAAAATCTTAATATAACTTTATTAATTTCTGATTCCTACCCCTTCTTCATAGGGTATAGGTCCTTATACTTTCAGTACTGTATCTCACCAGCTACAAGGTTTATTCTTGTATAACCTGAGAAACTTTGAGCAAGGTTTTAAAAAATATGCATTACCGCTAGAACAAAACCAAATTGCCATCTATCATTATGAAGGGAACTATTACGGGAAGGTTCATAGTGCGAGAAAATCATAGTTTCCAGTGTCGTGCATAATTCTCCAAGTTATAACAATCTCAGTGGCTGTAAAAGCGTGAAACAAGTGTTGAGCAGTACATATAATATAAAAGAATAAGTAAATATAAAAGAATTTAAGTAGTAAATATAAAAGAAATATAAGTAGTAAATATAAAAGAATTTAAGCTAAAAATCCTTTTTTCATATCTTGCTGACTTATTATTCATTATGAATCTAAAAGAAAATATGGAAAGCGAAAGTGAAAAGAACGATGGTATCACATCATGCAGCATACAGATTTACATAAAAATGGGACAACTTTTACTTGCATTCCTTTGTTAGGAAACTGCCGCGAGGATCTTAATTTTAATGTTTATTGCTAATATGCAGTTAGAAATGTTAATTAACGCATTAATGTTAGTTAGGGCCGTCTTAACACATGTGCCCGCAGGATACTTGCCCGGGGCCCTACTAGCATGGTAATCCACCCCCACTTACATTTCCTTTTTGTGAGTGGTTTAGGAGTCGAATTAGGGGCCGCTAATGTTGTTAACACAGTTCTGTTGTAAATATCGAAAATTTCGCTTAAAAATATTAGCCTAATGAAAAGGAGAATAGAGGCTCCATTATGAAACACTGGGAATTTGGACAAAGCGTTCCTTTGCAGCCGAGCGATTAAGTTGCTGAGCGATTAAGCTCGGTTCGGGGTTTGAATCCCGACGAACGGGCTATATTCATAGATGTTTTCGTGGTTCTCTCCATGTGAAACGTGTATACGAATCAATTTCCTTTAGAAATTCCTCAACGAAGACATTCCTCCCCTTAGGTAGATAACCCTCGAGTGCTTTAATTAGAATAATATAAAATAAGCAAAGTCGTTCATTCAGGATTCCCCAGTTATGACTTCATACGGCAGAAACAAGATTTGGAAGAATTATAGGATGACATAAGGGTTGTATAGGGTCCTACTCGGCGGCATTGTGGTGTTATACAGTAATCAGATCCTATGAGAATGCTAAATTAATAGGTGAAAGGAAATTGATTTTCATAGCTGAGCTATTATTTGTTTATTTATTATTTTGATGGTGAATAATGATTACTATACAGGGACAAAAACTCATAACCGCCGATTCGACACAGTTTTTTATTCACACCGAAATTTGCCCGAAGCAGTCTGCTATAAACTTTTGATTTGTTGAAACAGCAGTATCTGCAAATCGCTATAAAACGAAGTATGAATGTGCAATTTAATTTGCAAATCTCATTTAAGCTTACCTCGACATTTATACCATTCCTCTGCTATTCGAAAACTTTTATTTAGTAGAACGAAACAGGAGAAAACAGATGCTCTTGGTTTCTGTTGTATGAAAGAATGACCCATGAAAATATAAACATGTTTTCCATATAACTGCCATCTTCCTTCAAATGAGCGCTCATGTGGAACAAGGAACCGTCTGTAAGTAACGTATGATAGTGAATTCAGCAACTGAAAAGTTAAGTTCTAAAGAAGAAGTTATGCAAAAATTCATATTCCTTATAAAAATGAGCTCCCTATTCATATGCTGATCTCAAAAATAAACACGATGCTTTAAATTAAACACGATGTTTAAAACATGCTTTAGTTTAACATTATTGAAATTTTCAAGCTCTTACTTCAGAAGTCCGTTTCGCATAATTTCGACAACGACTCTGACATGACCAATGTATGTAAATGTTTCTGCATGTACGGTTCCAAAAGCTTCGTAGAGAGTCAGAATGGGAATCTCGATAGTTTGACCTGAAGGAAATATACAAATAGAAATATTAAGTTATTCGTTCTTTATCTAAAGCAAAAAATTGTTAACTTTATGCATTATATAATATTATGAACAATAGTTATAAATAAAAAATGGCTAATTTTCGTGTAAATTACAAAAAAGATTATTTAAAAAATTAAAAATTTGAAAAACTTTTAATAAGATAAAACTGAATGATATTGCAACATGTACGTAATATATGGCATAGGGATATCTGTCAATATTTGAAATAATATTGTGTAGAGGCATTAGGATATTTCGAAACAGGAAATATGAAAAATGTGCAATGCCCTCGCCGGTAACCCACGGACCTGTCGAATACGCGTCGAGTGAGCTGACCACTATATCACGAAGGCGGGTTAGGGAACCCAATCGCCAAATCCTGGTGGTGGAGAATCATCACCCACCCTCTTTTTTAGTTCTGGCGCCACTGCAGATTTATTAAGTTACTTGTAACCAGGAGTATAAGAAAAATAAGCAATGTCCTCATCGGAGCTCGAGCTACGGACCTCCCGAATACGCGCCGAACGTGCTGACCATTACACCACGAAGGCATGCTAAGAAGGCAGGAGAAATGCCTTATAACTGTATGTATTTTAGTATGCAGCAATTAGATGCATTAATAGAAAAAGGTAAAATAAAGATTTAAATTATTAAAGAAATGCATTTATTGCTTTTAAACTCCTCCGTTTGAATAGCAATGCATAGACTGATTAAATTTGAAAGATAAATTAAAGTTATTCCGCCTGGCAACAACTTACCTCGACATTTGCAGCCGAGCGATAAATTAGTTATGGAGAAGATGGTTAAAAGATAAATTAAATACACTGTATTTCATGCATTAGGAACACTTTTAATGAAGCGTGGATGATTTATGTATGATAGCGTAATGTAACGTAATGTAACAAACGTAGTGGTCCAAACATTTTGGAAAGGTTATGCTAAGACTATTTTTAACGTCAATAAATAAATGAATGATTAATATATAATTAAAAGGAGAAACCTTTTATTATTCAATTTATTTTGCAGAAAAAACAGAAGAAAGTATTGTGGAGTGGGGGATTAAGTGCATCACATAAGCATTTCTGAAAATAAAAATAATATTAATTTTGCATCAAAGCTTATTTACGTTAGCTCATCTGGTTATTTGCACAGAACGATTTCAAAATTTCTATCAAATTTGAATTTTGCCTAATTTTAATCTATGTAATTATGGTTTATTTCTTTGAAACTTCCGAAGTCTGAGTCCAAATCAAAGCAATCTTTGATTCCGAAAGTAACTCGTACCAAATTTATGGATACATATGAATAAGAGAGAGTTAACCAGCCTATGAGGTTTTGCCGAGGATATTGCGCTGAGTGCAATGTGATGGATGCCTTTTGACGGCATCACATGTTGTAGTCATAAGGTGGGGTTTCCAAATGGGATGACGGAAGAACGTTGGAAAATGTGAAATACACGAATCTCAGAAGTTTTGAGCGAATGAATTCAAAGCAATATTATAACCATGTAAAATCTGAACAGGGATGAGATTGAACATTTCGTGAAGTTAAAAATAAGACGGATTCAAATTTTATGATATTTGAATGCCAGAGGGGGGGGATAATATTTGCAAAAACTGCACGTACAATATCAAAGATACATTACTTGAATAATTAAGGATACAGCAGAAAGTGGCAAGTTACACATCATAAGCAAATAAGAAATAAAGGTACAGCACACAATAAATATTTAAATATATAATATAAAGTTAAGAGCATTAGGTAATACCTCCACCAGTGAGACTAAGCAGTTTACAAGGTGTAGGAATGCAAAATTCCAAATCAGAAAGAAATGCATTTTTATACTTTTAGCTGTGTGGCTTAGCATAATAATCTAATAAACCGGGAACAGCGATTATTTTAGAAGAAACATCAGAGGGCTGAGTATTCAAATCACATCGGGTACAAATTTGACTATTTGATTTAGCATAATAAATAAACTACAAAATTATTATTATAGAAGAAATGTAACATCATCAAAGCATATATATATCATTCAGCAATAGGTATAGCTAAAGCTGGAAATCATTAACACCAGAAAGACAGCCCCTGCCCTGGAGAGCGGAGCTCTCCTTTCAAGGTTTAAATGAGCTGCAACTCCAGAACCGATCTGGTAGGGAGCCACCCCTCCCGATCGATGCAGAGGGTAAATTTCCCTCACAGATTTGGTCGTCAGTGCCGTGTCTGGCAGGCGACCGTCACGAAGAGATCCACAGGGTCAGCTCCTGCACTGACTAGCTACACAGTCAAAGTGGAATCCAAAGTTAAATTACCTCGATCGGGGCACCACTCCGTCACGAGGTACTCAATTCTAAGTTAAAGCCAAAAACAGAGTTCATACGTCTCTCCACACCGACCAGAAGGAATCATATCCTCTCAGACCAGCAACTACCATCCACTATGTAGCTCCCCACAGCTTTGGTCGCAGACAAGACAATACCAACAGTCCCTGTCAAGCCTGAACGACCATCGAATAATCAATAGCTCTAGTCTTTCGCTGTGAAGAATGTTACTTTACTCTTTAGTTCAGAGCTGTTTAGACACATAAGTCTAACCAGTGATCTGAAAAAGTCTTACAAAATGCGATCCCTCTGGGAAGAAGAACTTTATAGGCTACACCAAGGGTGGTTCAGAAAGTTAAGTCTATATAAAGATGCAATTTTATCTGACTGCGAAGAATGCTGTTCAAAATTTTTATTTTGTTTTCCGTACCATGTCATATCACTATTAATTTAATCACTTTTCATTTGTTTTATCCTTTCATTTTATTTTTATGACATTTCATTTGATTTTATATTTTATTTTTTTAAATATTGTATATCTGTATTTTAATTTATTATTAACTTTCTATTTGTTTTATTATTTCATTTAATTTCTGAGATATTTTTATTTGATATTTACCTCTTTGTCATTAATTTAATTTAATCTATTAATACCTTTTATTTATCTCTATATATTTTATTTTATTTGAATATTCATAATTTCTTACTACGTTCTAGCCATAGGGCCCCTGCACTTCTAATATTAAAAATTGAGCCCTGGTTTAGAAGAGAAATATATTCTACAGATCTTGACTGTGGAACTAGTTTTAAAATATTCCCAGGTGATTCATGAGGTTGGAATTGAAACTTGAAGCTTTTTCACTGGGGTTTAGGTGACAAGTGATGTTCTCTGTCCGTTAAAATCAGAACTAATATTATGAATGCCATAAGCCGTAAAAAACATTTATAAAATCCTTGAGCAACTTTAAACAATTATAAATTAAAATATACTCTAGATCGGAGTTAAACGTGAGTTCTCAGAAACGACAACTCGACAGTTATTTTTGCACTCAAAGAGCACACGGTATGCTAACGACAGACAAAATTCAGAGTTGGATTTATCATTAAGCAGCAGAAGCACATGGTTAGGGCATAAAGAAAAGAGGCCTCAAACAAAATTGTCCTTACATATTCAGAAAAAAGGAGCACCAAAATTTTCCTGTTACCGATTTTACCATGGAACGCATGATGCAGCTAAATCAAAACCCAGAAAGAGAAGACATAAAGAAAAAACTGGTGTGGGACACCAAAATCTTTCAAGTTCTTACGGCCTCCAAAAAGGTTAATCCAGTCCTGACAAAACCGCTATTTTATGGGATCGGATCAAAGCCGATAGCTCAATGAAATGAATCTGTCTTTTTTTCATAATTACCCCTCACTAGCAATAATCTTGATTAAAAATATTCAGAAGGAGGAATAAACCAAGAGTACCTAACGAGAATGAAGCGAAGAGAGGAAAGAAATGAAATAGCTGTGGGACTGGGACCGATTAACGAGGCTGGAACGAAGAGCGAAAAGTATCAAACGAACCGTGAGATCGGAAAATTCAACTGCAGCAAACGCTAATTTACGTCCTTGGACTGATTTCTTTCAGTAGTTCTGATATTTCTAAAAAACATTCTTTCTACGCAGCACTAACAAAAAATTCTAGAATAAAAATTTTTCATACTTGGAAAATGATAAAAATTAAACTCACTTTTAAAGGGAAAGGTTTCCGCATGTGAGTGAGGAGACTTTAGTTGAACGTCTCATGTTCTCATGAGCTCGTACATCTAGGGAAATGGAGTATTGCAAGATCTGCTTATTGTTAAACTAAAATGTTAGAAATTCTAAAATTTTTTGTTGAAATTGTGGCTCAGTTTTATAAAAAGAAGTACCGGAGCTCATCTTATTTAAGGGTTCCGATGCGCTCCGGCTAGAATTGTAACTTATCTTAAAAATTGAGAAGTACCAGAGCCGGCCTCCGGTGGACACCGGCGCAATTTAAGCACTGCTGCGTGTAAAGTATAACTAATCCTATAAACATTATTTTATCGCAAAAATATACCAAATTGAAACTGACCACCTCCTTTAGTTACGCCACTGCAGGCTACCATGTGATTTGAAGTTTCTGATGCAGTTTAACTTGACAAAAGGAAAACACTGTGTGATTGCTAGGCAGACTGCAAAAGCCAAAAGCAATACTGTTCATTCTGCGCTGGAGAACATGGGGTTTGGGAATGCAATGCACATCAACCGCAGTGCATTAACTTCGGGGACGCAAACTCACGCTATGGATCAAGACATAATTTTACCCACCCAGCCTACCACCCCAACTGTCCGCAGTACCAGCGAAGAGTGCAGACCATCAAAGACAGTACAGAGTACTAGAAGCCTGACAGCGCCTTTAATGCGCTCAACAGCAACCTCACGTCCCGACGAAAGTTTCCAAATATTAAACACGGCTAATATAGCACAGAGCCCAATTGCATTCCTACAGATAAATTTACAGAGGGCACAAGCAGCGACAAATAGAGCAGTAGCATTTGCCATCGAGCACAGTATCGACTTCATTCTAGCACAAGAACCGTACACACGAAATGGCCAAGCAGTGGGATTCCCACTTAAATGGACGATATATCAGCAGCAAGAGAAGACGCAACCGCCCCGCGCTATCCTAGTATGTTGTCAACCTAACTGGACTCCTCTGATTATTGAGCAGCAAAGAGACTTAAGTGCAGTCCTTCTTCAAGCCAGCAACTTATCACTTCTTCTCATTTCGCAATATGCTTCCCCAGCTGAGGATTTAGAAACCACGATTGAACTAGCACAGTCAGTTCTCCAACGAACCAAGCTGTCAAACGTCATCATAGCTGGAGATTACAACGCTCATCATACCAACTGGGGCTACAACAGTACCGACACCAGAGGAAGACAACTTGAGGATTTCATATCAACACATAATCTCATTCTCCATAATTCCATAGATTCTCCACCAACCTTTGACAGAATTTTTGCTGTTGGCTGGCCGGATTTGACCCTCTCTACGGTGCCGATAGCACAGCATGTGCAGGACTGGAATGTAGAAGAAGCTGATAGCTTATCAGACCACAAATTTATCACCTTCAAACTCAATAGCCTACCACAAATAGAAATTATTAAACGTTATAACATGCCATCAAATAAGAAGCGACAGTTCTCTCGGAAAATTGACCAAAGATTAAGCAATCTAACCCCAGTCCTAAAAAATGCCAATACACAAAGTGATATGGAATCGCTAACCGACGACATCATGAAAATTCTTCATGACACCTGCGAAGAGCTCTTACCAACAAGATCCAAAAAGAAATTAAACGCCACTAACTGGTGGAACACAGAGCTCACCATCCAACGGAAAAAATGCCGTGCGCTCAGACGCAGATTAAAGCACGAACGGCGTAATGAAATCCAGAGCACTACCCTACCTATCTTTCAAAGAGAGCGAGCATTATATAAACGGCTAATAATCAAGGCCAAGATCCATTCCTGGCAAAACTTTTGTACTGAAACGGAAGGAATGGTACATAATATAATAATATTAGCATGGTACATATTACTACAATATTAGCATGGTACATATTACACACATTAAATAGTACAGTTTACAATTACTGAAGGATACATTAAGCAGTTTCTTACAATTCTGTGCCAAGTTTTACATAGTGCATATTACAAACCTGCATTTCACATACTACACACATTATTATATAATGCAGATTATATTAATTTGCATGTAATATACATGCAGAAAAGGTCACTATGTTGAAATATTGTAACATTACTAATTGCACAAGGAAAGGTAATCTGCAGATTGGGTTGCAGTCTGTATATAAATAGTCTGATGTGAAAAATAGGCATAGTACATGCATAAATTTGTGATTCCTATGTAGTAGTCACTATGCTGCTTGACACCATAAGTTACATTAAGCAGTTTGACACAATTCTGTGCCAAGTGTCATTAGCTTTGACATGACGGCAGTGATTTGGCGTATTGTTGGCTTATGCTTAACGAGGAACCTGCAGAAGGCCTGCCTATCCGTTATAGGAATGGCAATATGGTGGTCCTCTGTAAGGGGACATGCAGTGATGTAATGGTCTGCTGTGCCCTCTTCGCCACAGATGCATTCGTCAGTGCTGGTGATAGCGTGTCGATGATAGTACTTTGGGAAGGGGCCATGACCGGATATGACCGGCTGCACCACAAAATAGCCACTAACAAGCTCTTTAAACCCGTGCGTCTTCAATTCATACCATCAGAGCAATCACTAATTACGGAAGAATCCACCAAAAATACGCTAGAAAATATCCTGGACCATGTCTTTAGTCAAGATGACAATTCTGACGACTCGGAATATCACAAATCTCTACGCAGTAACAAATCTACTCCGTCTACTGCAGACGATCCAGACTTCACCATGCAGGAAGTTTTACAAGTCCTGAAACTCCTTCCCAATAACAAGGCACCGGGACCAGACGGGATAAGCTATCAAATCATCAAAACAGCAATAAGAGCATCTTTGCCACTTTTTATAGCCTTCTTTAATAAGCTGCTACAAACAGGTACGTTCCCAAAAGCATTCAAGGTCGGCCAGGTCGTATTATTCCTAAAAAGGGATCGCGATCCTTCAGATCCATCCTCGTACCGACCGATCTGCTTACTTTCGGCTCTCGGAAAAGTATATGAGAAGCTTCTAATGAATCGCTTACGACACCACTTAGAAAGAGGCCAATATCTACACCCCAAGCAATATGGATTTCGAACAGGGTCATCAACACTGCATGCACTCCACGATATACATTCAGCTATACACGATAATCGCAACCACGGCTATCATACTGCTCTAATCAGTATAGACCTGAAAAGTGCATTTGATATGCTGTGGTGGCCCTCAATTTTAGAAGCACTCAGAACAGTTCAATGTCCACGCAATATTTTCCTTACTTTGCGACATTACCTAACGGACCGTTGCCTTCTAATAGTGCACGACAGTGGGATTATCAAGCGTACCCAAACCAGAGGATGTCCACAGGGGTCCTGTGCAGGCCCCCATTTGTGGAACGCAACCTTCAACTCAGTCCTAAAATTCACACTGCCAACGCATTCCTCCATATTCGCATATGCAGACGATGTTGGTCTACTTGTCCGAGGACGTACTAGAGCAGAATTGGAGGCCAACTCAAACGAAGTTTGCAATCTATTCTACCAGCAATGCAACAGACAAAAACTCCAAGTAGCAGAGCACAAATGTCAAATTCTACTAATCGCAAAGAAGGGAGGATCACTGATTAGAAGACCGACAATCCGCATCAACAATCGTCGAATTAAAATTCTCCGTGTCCTGAGTTACCTCGGTCTATACATAGATGAAAAACTGACATGGATGCCGCACATACTTAATTTAAGGAAGCGTACAGCAATCATAGCACAGCATTTCAGAATGCAACGCGGATTTCATTGGGGGATTAATTCTCACATACAAAAAACGTTATATCTTACTGTCGTCGAGAAGATGGTGTCCTATGGAGCGGCCATTTGGGCCTTCCCTATGCAGGGAAGGAAAATCCGGCACCTGTCTGCACTACAGAGGCCCTTCCTACTCTCAATTACAAGAGCCTTCAGGACAACATCTACTGATGCACTAAACATCTTGGCAGGAGTGCTACCACTTCATCTACGCATAGAAGAAGAAGCGGTGACACAACAGGTTCATCAGTTAAGACTTTCACTTACTTATGATTACGTTACCTTCTCTCAAGAACAGTTTCAGAATAAGACCTCACAACTTCATATACACCCAGCAATCAAGGGTATTGGAATTCACCTCACGAAGAACCCAGCATATGTGGCACCATCCGGCTACATCTCCATCTACACAGATGGTTCTCGTATTGACGAAAAGGTAGGCAGCGCCTTTGTCGTGCTCAGTGAACAACAACAACCCCTTCACCAATGGCAGATGCAGCTCAGCACTGAAAACAGCGTTTTCCAGAGTGAAGCACTCGCCATTCACGAGGCCATACGCTATCTAACGAATAATAAAATCTCCAAAGCCTTAATACATACAGATAGCCTGTCTTCTATGCAAGCAATTGCCAATTCAGAACATACCTCCCCGCAAATAGCAGGCATTCAAAAAAGTCTACGTGAAAATGCTCACAATCATTACGTCATAAAATGGATTAAAGCGCACACAGGTATTTATGGCAATGAACTTGCAGACGGCCTGGCAAAAGACGCCGCTACTGGGAACAACATTACTACAGTACAGATCCCATGGCCTACCTCATATCTAAAAAAGACCTTACGGCAAATTGTTTGCAATAAATGGCAGCAGGAGTGGACGAACAGCTTAACTGGCAGAAGAACTTTTTACTTCAAGCCAAAAGTAGATTTACAAAGACTTATCGCCAGTCCCCTCTTGGTACGTTACATATCCGGTCATGGCCCCTTCCCACAGTACTATCATCGACACGCTATCACCAGCACTGACGAATGCATCTGTGGCGAAGAGGGCACAGCAGACCATTACATCACTGCATGTCCCCTTACAGAGGACCACCATATTGCCATTCCTATAACGGATAGGCAGGCCTTCTGCAGGTTCCTCGTTAAGCATAAGCCAACAATACGCCAAATCACTGCCGTCATGTCAAAGCTAATGACACTTGGCACAGAATTGTGTCAAACTGCTTAATGTAACTTATGGTGTCAAGCAGCATAGTGACTACTACATAGGAATCACAAATTTATGCATGTACTATGCCTATTTTTCACATCAGACTATTTATATACAGACTGCAACCCAATCTGCAGATTACCTTTCCTTGTGCAATTAGTAATGTTACAATATTTCAACATAGTGACCTTTTCTGCATGTATATTACATGCAAATTAATATAACCTGCATTATATAATAATGTGTGTAGTATGTGAAATGCAGGTTTGTAATATGCACTATGTAAAACTTGGCACAGAATTGTAAGAAACTGCTTAATGTATCCTTCAGTAATTGTAAACTGTACTATTTAATGTGTGTAATATGTACCATGCTAATATTGTAGTAATATGTACCATGCTAATATTATTATATTATGTACCATGCTAATATACTAAGTAATTGTAAACTGTAAATGCGTGTAATATGTACCATGCTAATATTCTAAGTAATTGTAATCTGTAAATGTGTGTAATATGTACCATGTCTCAGTAATTATGTGTAATATGTACCATGTCTCAGTAATTGTGTGTAATATGTACCATGCTAACACTCTCAGCACTTAAACTTAAGCACTATGCAATCTCTCACTAAATGTTTAATGTACTATGAAATGTGTGTTATATGTACCATGCAAGTATCAATTAATATTATTAACTATTAATGAACTTCTTAGTAAATATAATCAGTCTTATGTAATGTATGTACTATCTATCATGCAAGTCTGTAAATAATAATGAATGCATAATGTAAACCTAAGTACCTAATTAAGTATGATTACGTAAATATGAACTCAACGGATGCAACGTACCTTAAACATAAGTTATATTCAATTTCCAGGTAAACGCAATATATAGTATGTAATGTGTAAAATACATACCTTGCAATATGAATGTTTATGTATCATACAGGCCTGGATTTGCAAGTCTGAACGTATTAAGTACTTTAAAGACAAGTATTCATCAATCACTCAATAAATGTAAACTGTACTATAATAAGCAAGTAATATGCACCATGCAAGTATTAATTAATATCATAAACTATTAATTAATTTCTTAGTAAATGTAATCAATATTATGTAATGTGTGTACTATGTACCATGCAAGTCTGTAAACAATAATGAATGCATAATTATGTTTAATTAATATTAAAATATTGAACCTTGCGGATGCAACGTACCTTAAACATAAGTAAAAACAATTTCTGAGTAAATGCAATATATAGTATGTAACGTGTGAGAATATGTACCATGCAATATGAATGTATATGCATCAAGCAAGTTTGAATAGGGTATAGAACATATAATAGTCATGCAAGTCAGAATATGGTAATAGGTAAATGCAATTCTGCAAGTCTGAACATAACGAAATTAAGTACTATTAAGTTTCTCAATAATTGTAATCTGTACTATTTAATGTGTGCAACATGTACCATGTTAATATTATTGTAATATGTAACATGCTAATTTTCTCAGCAATTGTATTTTTTTTTTTAACTGTAAATTGTAAATGTGTGTAATATGTACCATGCAAATATACCCCATGTCTCAGTAATTGTGTGTAATATGTACCATGTCAATATTCACAGTACTATTTAATGTGTATAATATGTACCATTCTAATTAATTAGCATGCACTATTTAATGTGTGTAATATGTACTATGCAAACTGTAAATAATAATTAATGCGTAAAGTGTGCTAACCTAAGAACCCAACTATACATACTTATAGTAAGAATTGAATCAAACAGGTGTAAAGTACCTTAAACATAAATATTAAGTACCCTAAACAAAAGTATTAATCAATCTGTCAGTAAATGTAAACTGCACTATGAAATGTGTATGATATGTATGATATGTACCATGCAAGTATTAATTAATATTATTAATTAATAATTAAATTCTTAGAAATGTAATTTGTATTATGTAACGCGTGAACTATGTACAATGCAAGTCTTCTCAGTAAATATAAGCTGTACTATGTAATGTATATAATATGCACCATGCAAACCTGTAAACAATAATGAATGCGTAGTGTTAAACTGTGTGTTAACCTAAATACCTAAGATGTAAAGTACCTTTAACATAAGTATTAATCAATCTCTCTGTGTGTAATATGTACCATGCAAGTCTGTAAATAATAATGAATGCATAGAGTTAACCTAAGTATCTAATCATGTATAATTAACGTAAATATTGAACCTTACGGATGCAAAGAACCTTAAACATAAGTCATATTCAATTTCCCAGTAAATGTAATGTGTAATATGAAATGTGTGAAATATGTACCATGCAATATGAATGTAAATGCACCATGCAAGTATGAATAAGCAAGTCCGAATATGGTACGGCATGTGTAATAGGCGTGCAAGTCAGAGAATGGCAATATGTACCATGCAAGTCTGAATGGGTAGCGATAACCTAAGTACCTAATTATGTCATTCTAGATAAGGGCGGGCGTGGTGCTCATACCAATTAACCGTAACGGTAGAGGGATGGTGCCCACGTCCTCCGTCACTCACTCACTCACTTATTTGTTCTTTTGCTAACACAAACAAAGATCCGAGACGGTTTAGCTCTCTTCTATCTTCTATTCAAAATCGCAGATTAAGTTAATTTACTAAAAATAAATTATTACTTTAAATAGCATTTTGAAGAACAGTTACTACAAATAAAGTTTATCCTAAAATTAAATGAAAACAAATTTAAATATTACACGACTAGCAAGTTAGATGATAAAGAATTTAATAAACAAGCACAAATGTGTGCTGAGGAAGTAAACAAGCAAAAAGAAGTAATAATAATAAGATAATTAAACAATTAAATTACAAAAAAAGAAAAAAAAAGAATCTGAAAGCTTTCAAATTTTACATTACGCCCAAGAGGGGCGTCTTTTTAAAGTCTATTCGCTATTTCGAATTATTTTTGTTATTTGAACTTATTACTTTACAAATTACTAACTGGATTAAGACACAATAACACGCCGAATAAATACTGATTCAGAAGACAAACAACAAAAATCAGCGTTATATTTACAAAATTTCCACAGGACTAGTTTCGATGGTTTTACCGAACCACCATCCTCAGAGCTGCAAAACCGGGCTTTTTTTTTTTAACGTTTTGTTTGTTACCTTTATTTATTAAATATCATGTTCTTCGCACTTAAACCATAAAATTCAATTCAACAGCAATATCATAAAATAATTTTAAAAGAGCATATATTTAGAATTTCTGCAGTCTTGCGCGCTGGAAATTAAAAAAATATTTTTTTTTTTCCGTATAGTGTTGCCATTGCTGGCTTTGAAATCGTTGAACTTGTTAATAAAAAATTCTTTAATGTTTGACAAAGTATGAAATCGATAATAAAACAAATTCCAAATTAGGGCCTTTCAGATGCCGATATTCGGGGTAGGATTACGATATTCCAAATTTGATGGCTGTAGGTACCGTTGTTTTATCACAATACGAGAAACATACATACATTTATGCAGATTCTTCATTGCATAATTTCTTTAAAAAGAACACAGGGCGATAATAGTTGGTGGCAACAATTTGAAAAGTGAAACGGATATTTAAAGTTTTCGACGCAAAATGCCAAAACGAAATTATGCCCTTCTGGGTTAATGCCATTTGGTCTAATTAAAGCTAATTCATATTCGGTGGAGGATTGCGTTATTTAAAATTTGATGGCTCTAGGTACCATTGTTTTATCGCAATGCGAGAAACATACATACATTTATGCAGGTTCTTCATAATTTAATTTCTTTATATATAACATAGGGCGATAATATTTGGTGGTAATAGTTTGAAAAGTGAAACGGACATTTAAAGTATTCAACGCAAAATGCCAAACCGAAATTAATAGCCTTTCTGGGCTTACGCCCTTTAGGCTAATAATATGTTTAAAATAATAATAATATGTTTAGGCTAATAATATGTTTCTGGGCTTACGCCCTTTAGGCTAATAATATGTTTAAAACTATGCAAATTGAGTGAAATTTTTAATGTATGTAAATGTGTATCTAATTTAGGCAAAACATTCTTTAGCTTACTTTTAATTTTTTAAGAAAAATTGTATGAATTTTGAGAGAGCTTTCTTTGTTTCTCTAAGGGAAAAGATTGTTATTAATGTCTGCAGAAATTCATCACAGTTACTGTTATTCGAATCTGCAAAAATTTATAAAACACTTCTCTAAAATAAATACCATCTGAACTTTTCCTGATCTCAAACCTTAGCTACTTCTTTTACGTACACTTAAGATGAGAGAATTGTCAGCAAAGTACTAACGGTTAGAGCCTAATCATGCAAATTTTTTCTTCTCCAAAACTGCAATTTTTTATAACATTATCTCCTAGTATACTCCGTTTTATTATTAAGAGTATTTATTAATTAATTTATGTATTTTTCTTTTAGCAGGAAATAATTTGCAAAAACAGCTATGTTTGTTTAAGAAATTAAGGTTTTATTTGGTAATACTGGATTAAACGACAAGCTTGGTTGTCACTTGGGGCGCTAAATTGAATGAGATGTAAATTATAGGGAGCAAAATTAAATAAGTCGTTTTTCAGGAGATTATTGTAGTGCTTTTAAAATGCCTTCTTCTCGGGGGCGTAGAAACATGTGTTTCCTGTCTTGCCTTTCAGAATTCATTGTTTAGAAAAATGTCTATAGCCTGTTCTGTCTTTCAGAATTCATTGTTTAGAAAAATGTCTGTAGCCTGTTCTGTCTTTTGGAATTCATTGTTTACGAAAATGTCTGCTTCTCGCCTTATCTTTTAGATTTCATCGTTTACAGGATTCTAATTTCTACAGCTTAATTAAAATGAAACATTTTTTTCCTTTAAGTAAATGTGTGAAACTTACATTTGGAATGCTGAATCCAAATCCTTTCGTCCTCAATATCATTTTCCTTTGAAGTGTTTTCATCAATCTGAAAGTCAAAACCAAACCCTGAATTAGCATTTATTAGTATATTTCGGTTACACTTTTAATTTCCGACGCAAACATGAAATAAAAATGAATAAAATGAAAAACGCATTTCTCTTTCAATATTACAAATTTGCGGCAATATACTTTTTCTGGTAACGAAATCTTTTTGAAACCATGCGAAAGCGCATATTCTTTTCGATCATCTCAGATTATCACTCTGTGGCAGATACCGAAAAAACTGCTTAACTTTCCCATAATCATTTAAAATGATTCGCTGGTGTAGTTACGAATAGCTGTAATAACGCCACTTAAGATATCCTATTCCTGGAGGAGAAATTTATATCGGCTTAACCACTTCGTTTTTCACAGAAAAATTCTTTTACGTTGCAAAATATATTTCTTTATTTTTTTTATTCTACAATATATTCTGAATTATTCTATGTAAGCTTCTGCCTCATTCTGGATAATTTTCATATCTCTCTCCTGTATTATTCGTCTTCTTTCATACCAGAGAAATTTTGGTGGAGAGAGAGCAGTTTATACTCCTAAAGAAAATTGTGGCTTCATACCTGAAAATTACAATAGTCTGTTTAAGCAATATCCAGTGAATTTCAAGACCTGCAGCGGAAGGTCTCCCTGTAACTTCCTCTGAGCAGATGAGTGGGGCCTTGCATTGGCGTGATCGAATACTTGTTGAGTATTAACTAGCCTCACTAATCATGTCCTTTCTGTGAGTAGGTTCTAATCAGCGGAATACCCAGAAATTAATTTTGGGGGGTTGCATATAGTCATTACCATGAAAGAAGCAATTATATCATTTGGTAAAAACTAAATAAGATATATTAGTCTTATTTCTCCTAATTAAAACTGTTCGAGGATTGATATAATTTTTATCACGTTATAAAAATTATAAAAATAGAAGAACATTTAAGGAAAATAATAAAGATACCACGAAAACAAAAATTCTTATTTATCAGAATCGGTGGGATTTAGCATCATTAAAAAATTGATAAAAATCATTTAATGACTGAAAAAATTGTCACGATTTTGAAAGTGGTTTAAAAGGCTCGAGTATATGGAAAGGAAAAAATACTATATATATATATCAGCTTTGAAAAGTTATATTTATTTTTAGTCTTGTTTTTGCAAAATATTGAAGACTTCTTCACTTACAGATATATTTATATATATGTATAACAGAGTCCACTTAAACGCATTTCAGATGTACTGTTTCAAGCAGTTTTTTAAGTATTTCATAGTTGAAAAATTATTTTTCAGTAGTAAATGTTGTAACAGCCAAAATAACTTAAAAGTTTTTAAGTTTATGGATATTCGAGAAAATATCTACTTTGCATTCTTGTAAAGCTTCTTTAGCAGCTAATCTAAAGAGCTGTTGTACCAGTAATTTCTTTTTTCATAGCTGATATTATGCATTAAAACTACTAGTACTACAATCTGACAGATCCGAAGACAACGTTTCTTTTAGTATTTCTAATTTGTTTTCATCTGCGGATATGAGGTCAATCTTCGGTATGATTAAAATATTTAATGAACTCAACTGTTTTTTGTCTTTATTTAAGATGTAAAATTACAGCATTCAAAAACTGTTTAAAAGTTGTTCTCCTTAACTAATTCGGATGATTCTACTGGAATATTAAAATGATGAATTTGTTTTGTGCTCGTCGTTGAAGAACATTTATACATTCCTTATCTGTTATTTGTTGTAAAATAGATTCCTATTTTAGGAAAATTGAATTGGTCTGTATTTGACTGTGAATTATTTCAAGTTCTTTTACAATATCGTCGCATAGTTAAAGTGAAACAATGAGGTCCACTGCCTTAGATTGCAAGTTCCTAGATAAGGGTAAAGTAAGAGAAAATGTTTTTTCCATCGAAAACAAAGTAATGATAAAATTGGAAATTCTCAATGAATTTAAAAGAATGTAGGTCCCAACAGGCAAAGCCCTATCATGCCAATTTCCAAATAATTCAAAAGCATGAATCAAAGTATGGAGCAACATCACCGTACGGATTCATATCGCTGTATCCAATCCGTAGGAGATAGTTTTAATGTTTCTTTCTTGGAAGAAGAGAGAAATTCTGGATAGTTTTTCAGTGCTTCTTTCTTGGAGGATGAGCACAGTTCTAGATAGTTTTTTCAATACTTGTATCTTAGAAGAAGGGTACAATTCTAATATACTATCCTCCGAAACACAATAGAAGTATACATGAAATAACATTAACAACTCCGATACAATTACGAATATCTTTAATTTGGCATGCGTCTGAAATAGCAAAATTCAGAACATACAATAGCGTACATACATCAGTATCATACATGTCTTACTGATCAGTACATATCACTACATATCTTACTGATGGGAATATTTCTCTTATTTTGGCTTGTACACCGCTGAATGCTTCAAACATGGCAGCAGCACCATTATATTCGTGACCTTTTATATACCTTAATACTAAACCTAAGGGTTTTAAAGCTTTAAAATTGTGTTTGCTCTTAAAGGAAATCTATTTCTGCCACAGAAAATTATTGTTTTTATAATAGGAATAAAATAATTTTTATAATAAGTTTTTTTTTTTTTTTTTTTTTTTTCTATTTTCTTTTGCCTTCCGAAGTTTAGGAGTATTAATAATGTCTATTTCTGTTAACTTATGCTCTTGTACAGTTCTCCTTAAATTGTCAGCAGTTAGCAAAGTATGTGCTTAATATATTTTTTCTTGATGCTCACGAAGTTTTCTGTCAATTTGCGCCAGTAACAAATGAGGTGATTGACTGATGGTCCCTGTTTGATTTAAATAATTTAATTGTTTGATTTTGCCAGCATATTCCTCGGCAAAAACTACATAATATTTAGTAAAGTAAATTACCTCTTCAATTTTGGAATAAATTTGGCATGAGTATTCATTCTAACACAGCAATTTAAATCGATATTTCCCCTTCGCTCTTTCATTGCTAAATGAAAAGTTCGGAAACACTGATGCGGCTGATGACATCCAAAATTTTCCATAGATAACAATTTTAACTTTGTCAGTTAGTTTACCATTCTTGTAATTCGATATGTCATGGTTTTCAAATTGTGACGCCGTTTTTATATCGGTTTGGGCAATTTCTGATGAAAAGTGAATTCTTGAGCTTCGTACTTGCATTTCCGTTTTCTATTCAAATATGTAATTTTCTACTTCTTCTCTGTTATTTAATGTACACTATCTGCTTCGAATTGAAGCTTAAATTTTTTTCACCAGTATTAAAATAATTTAAAAATGATTGCTACTTCCTCTTATTCAGTGTTGAGTCGAAAAATTAACAAAAAGATTCAAGCGAATTTAAAGTTAGTAGGTTAAATTTGTACAAAAGAAAATAAACTGATCCAAAATGCAACACCATGAAGGAAAGCATCCAAACAGCATGACACTTGCATCATGTGTATACCGCGATGGGGAATATACAAATCATTACGATTTCAGTGCATACGCAACATCATGGGTGACTGCAAGCGCTTCTTACAGTCCGCATATAAAGGAAGGAAAGATTGTCGTTCTAAATACTCTTAATTGTTCTCTTGTGAGTAAATGCAGAAGGAAACGACTGATGGACAGGAGCAATAGCAACAGTCTTGTCGTACCACTCCAGGGAATTGGCATATTGTGTACATAGCACTGATGGAGCGCACTGCCACATCCGCAACCATATCACAACTAATGCAGTCTATCACACAAAAAACGATATGTGCAGGAACAAGTTGACTTCATTTACAGTACATTGGAGTGCTCGTTGCTTTGCTTACCTTTAACATTAAACCACTGTTCGAAACGGTCCACTGAACGGCAGAGATGGCCATCCTAATGGCATGACATTGTGCTTATCGGTGAAACACACTTCTGCGTGCAGTACCACGATGGTCAAATTAGAATTTGAAGATACCGTGGGAAGAAGCTGCTCGATTGTTGTGTTGTGCCTTGTTATACTGGTACTTCAACCGGTGCTATGACATGAGACAGTATTGAATTCCACTCCAGCGCCCTCTAATGCGTATTAGGGGTACACTTACCAACCAAAGCTATATCTCTGATATTTTTCAGCCTGTTCTCCTTCCTTACCTTCAGAGCTTACTTTCTGCCACATTTCAACAGGATAATGCGCAACGAGACGTTGCACGCAATGTTTAAGCTTTCTTCTTGGCACACCATATTGCAGTGTTACCGTAGCCAGCCTGTTGACCAGATCTATCACCCGTTGAGGATGTCTGGTCAACTACTGGAGAATGCCTAGCCCGGCTTGCCACACCTGCTATCACATCAGATGAACTTTGGTTACATGTGGAGGCAGTATGGGCGCCCATTCTCCAACAACGCATCCAAAGCCTCTTTCACCTATTGCGAGGAGCGTGTAGCAGCGATTGACCCCAATGTGAACTCAGGTAGTAAATCACGCAATAGAAACTGGAAATTACCCCGCATCGCTCTGCCGAGCAAAACCCTACCTCTATACTCTATGACAGGCCAAAGAAGAAATAATAGATCGGTATATTGGAAAAATTCTAAAGAATACAATTATAATACCAAATAAGTAGCCCAAGCCAAATAAGTACCCTACATTACTGTGTCGGAAGAAAAATAATCTCCCACGTACGGATTGTAAAGCATGGCGTTTTGCTGTCGACTATAGAAGGCTATATAACATAATGAAATGCCTAGTTTACCCATTGCCAATAATAGAGGAAATAATTAAAAAAATAAAATCCACTAAATGCATGGCTAGCTAGATCATATCTCTGGATACTTTCAGACATGTGTGAAACCACAGATTGTGCTATAAACAGCTTTTAATAACAAATCAGGACGTTATGATTTTCTTAGAATGCCATTTGGATTATGCGGAGCACTCGCCACGTTTCAAAGAACTATGGATATTAATCTAAAAACTGCCCTTGGAAACTCTACCGACTCAGACGATATCGATACTCCACCGAGTTTATTTACTCAGATGATATACTAACGAGACAATTGATGGATATATTTAGGATTTGCACGAAATGTTTTCGCTTTTAAAAAAAGGAGGTTTAAAAGTAAATGCGAAAAATGAAAATTTGATTGTAAATTGCGGCCAAGAAACTTCGTTAGATGCGCTATAAGATATCACAAAGGATAATCGAAACGGAAGATTCTAAAATCATAACGATAAAAAATTATCCACCGCCAAATAGAGGAAAAATATTGGTCTCAAATTTGGGTTTCTGCTCCTATTATAGGACTTTCCAAAAAGAATTTGCTCATACAGCAGATCCACTAGTAAACTTAAAGAGAAAAAAAGCCAGAGGCAAGGTTACCTTGTAGGCAGAAACATAAAGTGGCATTAATTCCGACTCTTGCCTTGAAATTTCCTGATGCGGACTCCAAATTAAAATTCTCCGCAAATGCACCAGATTTTGCGGTAGGAGCAGTGCTTATGCCACATGGATAGTCGGTTGCATATTTTAGCAAGACATTTAAGCCAAATCAAAGAATTGTAACGCTTCCGAGAGGGAAACGTCAGAAGTCCTTTTGGATTCCGGAAAGGGGAGTAGCCTAACAGAGCCCAAGGAATGCCTTTATAAAGGACCTTCTAAGAGAAATTTGCTCGTATTCGCCTTCAGCCGTCTTATCTACTCAGCAGCTTGTGGCTTTGAAGGTTGTTTGCTTGGTTAAATACTGCAAAACGCAAAAGGGCTGCCCACTTAAGGACAGAGTTACTTTCGTAAAGGGCGTTCTGAGCGAACTGGCTTATATTTACGTTATGAGCTAAACGACGAAAAATCCCATGTTAACTAAGCCATTTAATGGGCTTCTAATTTTGATCAATTATTAATGTTCAGGGGTTTTATGCACGTGTAGGTCTGTAGCCTTGAAAAGAGGATTAATTCTTATCATAGAATTTTCATGAATATTTAAATATTACTCACTATAATGCCATAAACAATTTTTGAATTTTATGAGTATTCACCCCAACTTTAGTGCCTTTAGTGAACGTGATTAATTCGAATAGCATTTTAGTCATAATATATATTTGGGTTATCAAACAAGAATTTAACAAGTAATAATAAAAATCATACGCTTTTTATGTTTCTTTTCTCCACTACGTTTCGCATATTAAGACGAGAAACATTTGGTATTTGGTTTGTTTTTGGCAAGATATTCGCATAAAACTTTCTATCATTCTTTTTCTTGATAATCTGAAAGGAGAAATGTATGGTATTTTTATTAACTGTATAAGCATATATATCCTTTTACCCAAGCATCAACCACACCCAAAATATTTTGAGAGAAGGAGGGGGGGAAACTTGTAATAGGTTTCTTCTTCCTTCCAGAATGCCTTCGTAGTGTAACGGTAGCACATTCGGCGCGTATTCGAGAGGTCCAGGTTCGAGTTCTGGCGAGGACATTGCTCATTTTTCATGTCTCCAGCATATATTAAAAAAAAAAAAAAAAAAAAAAAAAAAAAAAAAAAACCCTAATGAATCTACAACTAAATCTTTTTTCCCCTTTCAATTAACGCTGAAAACACTTATTCAGCTACAAGACATTCTAAAACGTTATTTAGCTTATTATTAGATTTCCTTAATATGTTCTCACATTTTTGTAAACATTCTTTCACTCACAAACATGCTTGACTCTAAAATATTTATAGAGAAAATAGATTTTAATTGATAATTACGTTAAAATAAAGCTTAATAATTACGTTAAAATAAGCTAATTATGAAAAAGAAAGAGAAATAACCTACTATCTCTTTTAAAAATAAAAAAATTTAAGTTCATTAAAATTAAAATCCGAAGCCGAAGCAACACATTAGAAAAACCAGGGCAGGGAATCTCACCTATTTTTTTTTCCAATTCTATTTTAATTGTTTTACAGTAAAACATTTAACATCAGGTATTTGATTCAAAAGAATAAATTTTTATTTAAATATGTCACTCAAAAAGGCAAAATCAAGTGTTTCCCTGGTTATTTCAAAAGCATTATGCACCGCCCGCTCCCCCAAAGAACTCTTACATTATTACAAGCCAGGGTATGATAAAAAAAAATAAACCGGCCAGGAAAAAAAAAAAATAAAAAAAAATAAAGTCCAAAATCCGAGTCTCACTGCCGAATTCCAATTCTATCTTTTCTCGTATTTATAATATTCATTATTGTTTCTGCAAAATCTTTCAAATTTGAATAGTTCTATTTAAAATCTTCCTTAAAATTCTTTCCATATTTCTCTCTATATTCTATATTTCTTTCTATATTTCTCTATATATTTTTCGCACATATATAACATTTCATTTTTCATAATTATCACACATAATACGTAAATAAGCTACATTTCACAAAGTACGAAACACATTTCTCTTTCAAACAGCTGTATTCTTAAGAAGAGATGCAGTAAGAATACTTAGAACCACTCGGTGCCACTGTTCCTCATTTTCCCACGCATTGATCTAAGTAAATGGAAAGCGGTGATCGTAGTATATTTGAAAGCATAGTTCAAATACAGGGCATTATAATTTTTCTACCTATCTATGAATTCATGAAAATTAGAGGAAAAAGTGAAATAACGCGTTCGCTTGCTTACGGTATATTCGCTTGCCATTCTAATCTTTTGTTTTTGAGTTGTATTATTTCTGAAGTTGTATTATTTATGAATTTGAAGATTCAGAGCACAAAATCAGTCTGATTTATCAACTTGTGCCTAAATATAGAATATAGCTGTCAAAACGGAAGGTTTTAGTATACGTTAATGTACTGCAGACAAAATAAAATTTAAAATACTTCATTATTTTTCATGCCCAGTTCGTGAAACTAGTTAAGGTTCTTAATCCTGACTCATCACATTTGGAACATTTTCAGTATTCATTTCTTGTTCATGTTTTGCATACTCGGATACTAATTTTTGTTGGAAATCTGATATTTTCTTATTCCATTTTATATTTCATTATACTACTGTTTGGCTTGAGAGCAAATGTTTTCCTGGATATTGCATACCTCTCCTTTAAGTCTGCGGCTGATCTAATAAATTGTATTACCAATTAGTGTGAATAAAATAGTTACACAGGAATTATCTTGAACGTTCACTTTATATGAAGCGAAGAGATGCAGCCCATGTGCAAAAATAGAGCAAGTGTACCTTAGAAAGCCCTCCACGAATGCATTTCTTTCCTTGACCGTTTACATGCTTTTCAATATTTATCACTTAAGTTAATTGTGTTCCTATTTTCTCCCTATCTTTTGAAGTATTTCTGTTTGAATACTTGTATTTGAGTTTTTAAAATTGATTTTAAAGTACATGCGTATTTTGATCAATGTGTGGGGAAATGAGGAACAGTGGCACCGAGTGGTTCTAAATATTCATATTGCATCTCTTCTTAAGAATACAGCTGGTTTAAAGAGAAATGTGTTTGGTAATTTTTGAAATGTAGTTTATTTACGTATTATGTGTGATAGTTATGAAAAATGAAATGTTATATATGTGTGAAGAATATATAGAGAAATATGGAAAGAAATATAGACTATAGAAAGAAATGTACAAAGAATTTTAAGGAAGATTTTAAAAGGAACTATTCAAATTTGAAAGACGTTGTAGAAACAATAATGAATATTATAAATACGAATAAAGATAGAATCTGAATTCGGCAGTGAAACTCAGATTTTGGACTTTTTCCCCCCCTGGCCAGTCCCCCCCCCCTTTTTTTTTTTTTTTTTTTTTTTTTTTTTTTTTTTAATCATACGGCCGGCTTGCGCCGGCTAAGAGGATCTGGACTGCGCTCTTATAATAATAATAATAATGTGCGAAGAATTGTATGGCTCCAATGTTCAATTAAAATTTTTTTTATTTTTGAAAGTGCGGTCTTTCTTAGGCTGAGTCACTTTAAAATAAATATTTTGAAATAAACATGTGTAATGTTTGACAATAAATAAACATGTGTAATGTTTGAAATAAACAGGCTAGAAATGCCCATATATTGGTTTGCGTGTACCTTATACCATGAAAATGTATTACTCCTTATAAGATTTGTTCAAAGTCAGTAGATCTTGCAATAAAGAAACTTTGTATTCACTTTTGAAAAAAGGAATCAGAAGCGCGGTATGAATATGTTTAAAAGCAGGATAAAAGTAACATAACATAAGGCAAAATGTATAAATAGAAAGTATAAAATTTACATTTCTTTGACGCCGTTTGATGAATCCTTTGCATCAAAGTAAGATGTGTAAAAGAGAATTTGTATTGTTTTGCATAGTATTTCATAACGTTCGTACAGTCATTAGTAATTACGGCAATACATTACAAGAGAAAGTTCTGAGTATCTCCAATTTAGTTGTAAAAAAGTAAGAAATATAGTATTGCAATTAAACTGTATAGAATGAACCCTGTACGTATTGGTTTAATGTTACAGAAAATATTATCCATGAAAACCTGCAGAGTGAAGTTATATGCACGTAAATTCCAGCTTAAATTTCGTAAACAGAGAAATATATGTAATTTTATTTTTGGTGAAATGGAGATGTAACATCATGTTGTATTTAAAACAAGGGGAAAAGTTAAACGTAAAATAAAAATATAACAAAAATTTTTTTAAGAAATAGAAAGAATTTACATTTATAAAACTGAAAAAACGATAAAAGTGAAAAGAAAAAATTAAAATTTACTTTTGGAAGTAAAATAGGAAGGAAAAAAATTTACTTTTGGAAGTAAAATAGGAAGGAAAAAAAAAATAAGAAACAAAAACTGTGTTGTGAAAACAAAAAAACAGAAAATATTAAACTTCTGAATGTAATAAATATTACTTCTGTAAAATAAATAAAGTGAAAAATGTAGTAACTGTTCTTTTTTTTAAATAAAAGGCGAAAAGAAAAGATTAAACTTGTAAAAATAAATATTACTTTTGTAAAACCAAAGAATAAAGTTAAAAGTAAAAAAAAAAAAAAAAAAAATTAAGTAAAAATGTGAATAGGAATAAATTTGAAAGAAAACTTTCGTAAAATAAATTAAGTGAAAAGAAATGTAAAAATAAATTTTCTTCTGTGGAAATAAAATTGTGGAAACATTAATTTGCGAAAATTAAAAGCAAAATTGCAAATTGCAATAATTATAGGAAAAAAATTAATAAATGAAATTTGGTAAAAACGCGAAGAAGAAAGAAAACAATTAAAAATATCGTAATAAAAGAAAAATTTAAAGTGTGAAACGATTTAGGGAAGCAGGGGCTTGAAAAAAGATGTCCTTTGCATGATTCCCCCCAGCCTAGTGACGTCATGGTTGTTCTTCTATTTCATTGCAATAATCTGATTTCGTTTGAAAGGTCTTGCTGGCGTAATGATTTGGGCATTTGCCTCCCGTGCGAAAGGTTGCGGGTTCGAATCTAAGTTGTGCGGCTACTTTTAAAAATTGTGCAATTACATAAATGTTATTCATTTAAAAACTATTAAGTTGAATTAAATATAGAAATTATTTAAAAATAATTATAGATTAAATAATAAAAAATAAAGGCGCATTAATTAATTAAAATAACAAAGGAAAATAATTGCATATTAAACATTGTTATTGCATTAATATCAATATTAAATAATTGAAAATAATAAATTAAAAACGATGTGATCCCAAATACGTGGTTCAAGATACCGCTACCACAAAAATAAAAAAAATGGTGTTGCCACAAAAAAACTGAAAAAATACGGTCGTTGCCACAAAAAATAAAAACTTAGCAAGCATAGGATCGTTGCTACACAGTAAAAACGAAACTATATATGTCGTCATTCCGCGTCACTTCAGGTTGTCAGGTGATCCCAGATGGCGCAAACTATGCCCCTTTTCTGTGACGTCACTTCCGCCGGCTGATGACGTCCGCTTACTTGTCACAGTGCCAAAAAATAAAAAATCTGAAAGATTTCAGATTTAATGGTTACCCAAAAGGAAGGTTTTTTAAGCTCTTGTTGAGCACACAGTCCACCAATCTGCTCTTGCACTCACTCCTTCTAACCACACTTTTATTTGTCTTTTTAGTTTTATTATGAAAAGCGTCGTTTATTAAAAATTTTAAAAGGAACATAGCAGCATATCTTTAAGATATCACGTTCTTTGTACTTATGCCCCATAAAATTAAGTTGTATTCAGCAAAATCTGAAAATATTTAAATACAACATATTTTTAGAATTTCAAATAGACAATCTCTTGAGCTTGAGCTAAAAATGTTTTATTTCATACAGTGTTACTACTGCTTGAATTAAAGTCGTTGAGATTGTTAATCAAAAATTCATTAAGATTTTACAAAGCAATGAGATAAATAATAAAAAATATATAATATTCTATGAAAATACTGAAAATTTTTAATTGGATAAATTATGAACTTAATATGTTTTTATTATTTAAATCAATCCTATTCAAAAGCAGGAAACGAATATTCTTAACTCATCTATTGCTTTCAAACAGCTTAGTTTGTCAATCCACAACAGGCAGATTCAGTTTGAAAGATGCTTATAATTATCAGCTGGTCATATTACAAATTAACTTTGTAAGTTATACCAATTTAAAATGCTATTAAAAGTAAAATAAAATTTAAGTATTCTTTAAATTCGAAATTGCGCTCGTTACTTTTAAATCGTCCAGTTTGTTAAAACGATGCAATTTAAGAAATAAACTAATACTTTAAGCATGTCGACTCGCAGCATTCTGAAACATGAGCGTTTACTAGGAAAATAAGTTAAAGAGATCTCATGGCCCGTGTAATGGCAGCATTTATTAGGTTATCTTTTGTTAAAGAATATAACAGTGTAACATATTGAAACTACCCCAAATTAATTACTGAAGGAGTCATATAATAAGAATCAGCGTTATATTTGTAAACTTTCTAGGACTAGTTTCGGTAGTTGAACCATCGAAACTAGTCCTGGAAAGTTTACAAATATAACGCTGATTCTTGTTGTTTAACTTCTCCAATAATGATTATTCGGAGTGTTGTTTTAACCTAAATTACCCCAAATTGCTTGGAAAAAGGTCCGTTAAGAATGTTTCTGATGTCAAAAGTGTTAAACTAAAAATTCTAAAACCTAGCATTTGTTGAATAAATTACATTACAGTTTTGAAGCAAAATAACTGACCTTTTTATCTTGTACTTTCCTTTTGATTTCGTTTTTTCTATCTGATGACTGGGAACTTTGTAATTCATCTTGTATTGATTCTTTTTCTTCATAGACAGTCACCTATTAATCATTCTTTTATTAAAACTTTACTCGTAATTTAGCAGATTCAAGAATTTTTTTTTTTTTTTTTTTTTTTTTTTTTTACAATTCTTTTTCATAAGTGTTATAATCTCTTTCACCAAATTTTAGCAAATACCATTTGCTTGAGAAATATTGGTTGGTTTGACTTGATTTATTTGATTGTGGCAAAGAAATCGAAGGCTTTCTGCCTAAGGAAAGCTGAGCCTTTGTGCATGTTTTTCTAAGTGAAATTGGTTCGTATCCCCGTTACACATGAGGAGAACCACGAAATCTATATGCAGACAGCTCGTTCGCCTGGAATTGAATCAAAGTCGAACTACCAACATTTTGCGACTTTACTTCTCGGGAGCTTTATAGTCTACCGCTCGGCTACTGATGGTCTTGCGAAAAGTAAAAATTTACAATAATGAGAGTAATTTTTATGAATAAAGTTCCTCACTGAAAAAATTAACGAAAGCTATTTGTTTAAAGCAAAGATACTTTAAATACACAACACATACAATGGCGAGAAAATGCTTTGTTACCAAGTATGAGTATGTTGACAAGTAAGTCACCAAATGTTTTCAGTACCTTCGTGCACAGTCAAAATGATTTAAGCCAACGCTGTTAATTGTAAACAAAAGAACATACTGGCATTCATGAAGGGGAAAAAAGGATTGTAATTCGTCACATTACACTCGTTTGCAAAATTAAGAGAATTTGTACTTTATGTGGACTTTCTGAGAAAGTAATCAACAGATTTTGGTGAAATTTGGCATCAATACGCACTTATAACAAAGAAAGAGATGAGCCATTCAAAAATCATTTTATGTACGCATGATTATCAGTAAAGCTCATAATGCAGGAATATCCAAATTCCACGTTATGATTTTGAAATGAGTCGAATATGGAGTATGATCCACTCTCATAGCCAGACAGGTCGCGCAGTGTGATGGCATATTGGACAGGAAGCAGTTAAGAAGTTCCTGCGGCAGCCTATCCTATTCCTGCAGCAAGGTAGTTTTTAATTCCAGGATGGCTCTCGGATGGGAATGACGAGAAAAAATTGCCCTCTTAGGAGTGTCCTAGATATGCTCTATAGGGCCAAGTCAAGATATTTAGCGTCCATTAACAGGAACTCGGAAAAACTGATTTGAAAAATCGAGCATACGGTTCTCTGTATACTTCATAACAGTCACAGAGCCTTTGTCAAACAAATTCAGGGGTGTGCGGCAGTCCAAAGTAAAGACTGCCCAAATCATTAGGCCTCCACCACCGCAATGATCTTTTTTCCCAGGCGAGGGAGGGATCGTATCGTACCACGTTCTCTTTAGATACAGGTACGCCGAAATTCTGTGCCTAGGTTGAATCTCGATTCATCTATGAAAAGCACGGTACTGCACTGACGTCTGAGCCAAGGCGCGTGTTGTCTGCACAATGCTAAAAGTTCTCTATTGTGTGCTGTTATAAGCAAGACGCAAAAGCGGATCTTCTGGGGTACGACTTTATTTCGTGAAGCCTTTGGACGATAGTAAACATGAAACTCCAGTGACAGCATATAGCTCGCATAAGAGATGTGAAGCTGTAATAGTCCTGTGTCGCTGCACTGAAAGGGCCAAATAATGATCCTCGTTTGCTATTGCGGACCTTAGTTGACCTTGTCCAGGTCTTTTCGATTACAAATTTAGCGTCTTGAAACTGTTTCAAACTTGAAACAGCAGTCACAAAATGCTGACAACACTGGGCGTTACATTGAGCTCTGTAGTCACCTGCACTTATGATTGGTCTACCTCCAATCTACTGACAATTTCGTCATTCGTTTGTGGCTATTCACTTTATTTCATATCTTATAAAATGTATCCAATTCTTGCAAGAAACAAGACAAATATCGTGAAGGCGTACGGGCACGCAAATAGCCGAAAACCTCTCGTGTGCTTATATCCCTTCAGCACTTACAGCTCCACAGATACATACGTGTAGACATAAGTATTTGAATTTCAATATTTTCATCATTTTCCGGCAGCATAATTAGGACTGTAACGTATTTTGCAGTTTTTATCGAAATAACGGATGAGCTTCTTAGTAAAACATAAATTTGATTCCATCTCTGACGTTGCTCAGCAACAGTTACGCGACATAAATATGGCGTTACCACTCTAATGTCAAGGACAATAAATATAATTATTTATTAAATAAAAATATTACAATACCTTTGGTTCCATAAATTTCCTAAAAATAGACATAATTTGCAAAGTCTGTTAATTTTGCACACTAATGTATTATTACGTGCGTACCGGCTCGTAGTAGTTTGAATGCACAAGTTGCAAATAGGAATGCATTCAGGTTAAATAAATTTATTTTTATCAAAAGAAATATTTCAGAACTCTGAAATTTTCCACAGAAATATTCGTACAAGTGTTCACAGTACCACACAGTATAATCAGTAGTTACATTTCAAACTACTAAGAACGTTAAATACAATGCAATGCAAAGCGCATCTAAAGAGAAAGCTAATCCAATCTCACGCTAAACTCGCAACAATAACAATAGTAGCTAACTAAATAACTGAGCGAAGATCTTCGGACTTAAATAGTTTTCAACCGGCCGCGAGATATTTCTAGTACTTTCTGCTTCTTGAAATTACTGTAAAGCAATACGAGGATGGAATTACGGCTACAGCTAATATAGTAGTTAATTACATTTGTTCAGTTTCAATACAAATTATTGATATACCCATTTATTCAATGTTAAATGCCCGTGCCCCTGCATTCTTAGTTTTGCGGCATAGCATTCTATTAAAATTTGTCTCGCACTACATTACGCAGAAAAATACAACCAGTTTAATTATAATTCTACTAAAGTTACTTATCTAAGTACAAAATCTGTAACAGAATTTTAATGCATATAAGATATGACATACATCAAGATCAAATGTTAAAAGCATAAAAGGAATTGTTTCCAAAGTGACAGTAGACGATATTGCAGCTCAGTTAAAAATACGAAATTTTGAAGTGTCATTTATTGATTCAATCAAATGTGCAAATATTTATAAAAGGTACAGATGAAAACAATAATAGATAGTTATTTTATTAGAAATCAAAATAAGTACAGTATACTTTCGATTATCCGGGTCCGGATTCTCTGTGTAGCGGGTAATTACGCATGAGCATTCAATACACTGAATTATCATTCACAGCTCCTTTTAAGAAAATACGCGACATAAGGAGAGGTTATCATAAGTTCTCTTTAATATCAGGTATTACAGAAATTTCAAAGAAATATCGCGAGAGAACGCACAGAAGAATGCGAAAATTTCGTACGTTCTCCCCTCAACTAAAAGGTGTCTAGAGAGTGGTACGAGACCCAGTTTACTTATTGCAGGCACTGCAGTCAACTTCCAATTAGCCAGGGCAATACTGGGAACATTGATCATGACTAACTTAAAACTGTAATTAATCCGAGATTAATTACAAAAACGCAGAAAAAAGTAATTGACTCATTTTAAAATTAACAGAAAAATTAAATTAAATTAATAATTTTAAAATTAACAGAAAACAATTATTGAACAAATATCACCAGAAATTAAGGAGCTAAGTTTAAAAGGCATTAAAAACTATTTACAGGATAGTTAGCACAATGTCACTGAATTTAAACTCCATTGGAAAGGTTAGTTAGATATTTTAGTTTTAATTGTACAATGGTTATCTATTTCGGAATACTTACAATTAAATTACGTATTGTTTCGGATGAAAATATCTCTTAAATAGTTAGTATCATTTTTTAATTCTTTTTATTTTCTCTTATTAAAAATCAAAATAAAGATAATGTAATTTCGACTATCCGTATGCGCACTGTCTCTGTGTAGCGGTGCCTAAGCACGCGCACTGAAAGCTATGCACGACAGTGTGTAAAAACAAACATGCGCAAGTTCGACCAGGGAGAAAAAAGGGAGAAAAATTCTTCCTAATACAGGATTCGGAGTAGAGGCAATAACTGGTTTTATTCTACCCACGAGTATTCTCCAAAAACAGTTTCGTTTAACGCTGATGGCTTGTAATAGCGTTTCGCAATCAATAGCTTAACTGTTACAGTTGCCAATATTGGCAAATTTAATCGTACGACTTACAGGTTTTTAGTATCCCCAAAGGTTTATGTTGCAAACACTTTAACAAGAAAGTACTTTTTTTATGTCAGAGTTTGGTTAAGTCTGAATCTGGTATATATTCCCCACGATAAATCGGGAGTTGACTGTAGCAAATATGCCCTTGCCGGTATGCACACAGCAAATCTTGGCTCTGAAAACTGACAAAGGCGAGCCTAGAATCTACAGAGGTGATGATAGACAACAGTATAAAGAAACTTGAAAGATATAAAGGACATGTTCATTGTCTTTCAGCAAAATCTTACTCTCTCTAATTCTCTGTCAAATCTTTCACGACTCAGCTTAAGTCATGATCATGACAGTCACAATTTTTCCAGCGTGAGCAGTTTTCCTAGCTTTGGAAAGTGAAATGGTACCTACATATGCTATTTCTATTTATTATGGACTGTAAATCATGCATCATTTTAATACCATTTTTATAATTAAATGTTACTTTATATGATTTAATATATCCCCCTTGCGTTTATGTGCAGAATTCGGAACGTTTAAAACTCTTTCCCTATAAATTAAGGGCAACTGCTTCTCCTCTTCACATGGCTCATCAGCAGTCGAGTATATAAGATCACAGACCACTGCAGTTCGAAGCGAGTTTAAATCCAGAGGAACGGATTGGCGCATGAAAATTTTTATGTTAAAGTAGGACTACTTTGCTTTATGATGGTTCCAGGGGAAAAAAATTAAGACACAAAACATGTGTCTTAGTAGAACACTTATATCTTAATAACCCCAAAACTGCAGTTTTCATTTATATTTTGTTTGATAGTTAAAGGAGACCATTACAAAACACAAAAGAATTTTGAAAATTGGCATTGTGGTTGAAACACAGTACTCTCAAAGTTAGACAAAAATATACAAAATTTTGATGACGTCATAGATGTAACCGCAAAACTTGGGACATAACACGTCCACTTCTATATTGAGATCGACGGTGAGCGGTTGTGAAAGCGAATTTTGTTTCAAAAATAAATAAATAAATAAATAAATAAATATGAAAAATATAAAAAAAAAAAGATGCACTAAAAATACAGCACAAGAGACAAGCAGAAAATTAAACAAAGGTTTATTGAAGAACGTTTCGTTGTAAAAAGGAAAGAGCGCAATAATAATATGAAATATAGTATGAAATAATAGTATGAAAATAAGAAGAAGGAAATAAAATTGTTAGTTTCCAGATAAATCAAAGTGTTTCAACTTCTTCTACTGTTGCCAATAAAAAATATGGCACCGCCTTTTATGCCTCAAAATATTAGTCTTCAGCCATACCACTGACTTAACCATTCTGCAAATTATTGTAATTTAATAATCAATACGGACGTATCAGCAATCTGTAGTCAAGAATGTCTGAGAGCATTTACGGACGGCTCTAAAATTCATGTAGAAGTGGGCGCAGCGCCAATAATCTATTCATTTTCCTCTATTTCAATAATACGGCAAGGAAAATTAACTCCAGAAAATTCTGTTTATCAAGCTGAGCTGTCAGCAATTCAGTCTGCAGTAAATAAAGCCATATAAAATAATTTCAGGACAATGGCAATCTATTCAGATAGTCAATCTGCATTATATGCCCTGAAGGACAGAAATAATAAGAACCAACTGATTCAGGATATTCAAAACACAATAAGCACACACCCAGAAATCCAGTTTTTCCTCAGTTGGGTGAAAGCTTACAACGGAAAACGGCAACGAGGCGGCTGACCTCCTTGCAAAGGATGCAACGACTAACATCAACAGAAGTCCCGTGGCCCAAGTCCCATATAAAATTCACACTGAATACAATTGTCGAATTGTCGACTCAAAGTGGCAAGAAGAATGGGACTCTGCATTGCAAGGCAGAAGAGTCCACGATTGTTTCCCAACAAGGCACTGCACTATGACCATGTTCTGTATCAGTATATCACAGAGCACGGTCCTTTCCCCACCTATTTCCATGACAGAAGCATGTTCTCGATGGATCTCTGCATATATGGCGAAAGGGATGACTTGATCATTACATTTTTTACTGTAATCTAACAGACGGTAAACATCTGATTAAGCCTAACAACAACCTAACACCATTTAAGAAATACACAATAAAGAACAGACACCTTAGGGCAAAATCAGAGACATTCTTATATCCAAAGACTCGGACTTGATATTTGTCATATCTAATGCTTATGCATCTCCATATATTACTAAAATATATTTATTTAATTTGTTTAATTTAATGTCTCAACAATTTCATTTTTATATACGCAATGCCGAAGGACCGGAGTTCCAAAGACTTGCTTATGACACCTTCCACCTTAGAAAGGACACTTGTACATACATTTAAACTTTTAGAAGTATCAGTTGTTCAACTTTTCAAGAATAGTCTTTTCTCAGTATGATTTGTCCATACTAATAAAATCAAAGATCTCAGAAAGTCCTCTCAAAGGGTTGAAGGTAAAGGAAGAGGGATGGGAGATCCTCGGACCCCCCCCCCGGGATGTTCTTCCTCAAAATTGGGATGGAATGTTTAACAGTTAGCTAGATTCAACAATACCTAAACCTGTGGTACTACGAAGGTGCTGGCCTAGCTTTTACCTGTACCTGCCAGTAATAAATTCTAAAATTTGGGTGTACTTTTACCAAATTATAGTAGAGAGTTTCTTCAACGGGGTCTGTTGTCAAACAAAAAAGATTGATCAGTTGCGTACACAATATTTTGTCAGAAACTTCGAAGATAATGAATTCGGGCATGTTTGCTGTGTTTGTGACAGCTTGAGGTTTATGAAAAGCGTAACACCAGTCGGCAACAAATTAAAAACCTAGAAATCCTACACATCTAAACCCATCGCCCGTTTGGAACAAATATAACAGACAGACTCCCGCGAATCTCCCCCCTCGAATGTAACGTGAATACCAGAAAGTTTCTTCTTTAAACGTCCTCCACGAAAGTATCTAGACAGGTAGCCCTAATAAGCTTTATAGTGTAAATAATCTTCTTTTTATGTCGTTTCGGCGTAAGTAAGGTTTCAGAGAAATGTATTTTCTTTAAACTTGCACTTATTTTTGGTGTATTCTATGCATTTTAATCATCTTTATATATAAACATATTTTGAATATATTTAACTTTATTAACTTTTGTATTAAAACATGTGTATTTTGTATTAAAGCATGCAGAAATTGAATTCAGTACTCGAAATATATAAATTTATCTCATTCTTCGAAATGCCCCTCTAAATTGTTGTTATGCTTGTGTGTTTTAAAACCTTAATTTGTTAATAACTTTAAAGTTCTCATTCATGCCAAATGTCCTCATTACCGATTAAAAAGCGGTATCGTACAATTATTGGTTTTACGGAAATATTCAATAACCTTTTTCTTTCTGAATAGCAACAATGTACTTTGAATATTCACGGTCTCGTAACAAAGACTTTCTCTCCTCTCTGAAGTGGTTCAAATGAAAATTAAAAATTTTTCTCAAAAAATTAACTTGATATCGAATTTATTAATTGATCATTACAGTATTTTTCACTTTGCTTCAAAAGCTATGAGTAATTTTCCATTTTCAATATAAAGGATTTTACTTACAACAGACTGCGAAATAATCGGTGAAACTGAAGAACAACAATTTCGACAAAATCCTTGAGTATGTTCATCACTTTCTTCTTTTATATTGTCAGAAACAGACGACTGGCAGAAGTCTTTCTTTATTGGCATTTAATTTTCCCCTGCCATGTTGACATTAGGGTATTTATAGTAGCTTTAAAACTCTGAAAGTGGTAGCAGTAGATGAGTTAGTCATAAAGGCGTAGGTATTAAGCGAACATAAAATTAGCTTGTTTCTTTCTAAAAAAGGAATCATTTTCCCTCATGATTATATATGAGAAGTAGAAAAAAATAAACTACCAGACTATAATATTTATTAACAGTTAATAGTGAAAGAAAAGCATGGCAACATAAATATAAAATTAGGTAAATTTAAATCTTAGAGGGGTTGGTTTTGCAGAAAAGCTGTGTGCAGTTCAAGTCTCTTTTCTTCCAAAAAGAATAAGTATTCGACGCCATTTTGAAGAAACGTATCCTTTATTTTGAGGAAATAAAAATAAATAAATAATTAAAGGACACTAGGATTGTACAGCCATCTGTTAAATAAAGAGCAAAGAGAACGTTGAAAAGAATGGTGAGATTAGAGCTCTAACGTTAGGTGTAACAGAACTGGAATTAAAAATCAATCATTTCGGTTCGAAACTCGAAAGTATTAGTTTCAACTCAACAAAATTAAAAGCATTTGATTGGCTGTCAAAGTTTCTAGGTAAATAAAATTTTCTAGAGTCTAAAGTGTTAAAATTGATGATAATGATAATGCAAACAGCTGATAAACACAAGTGATGTAATAAGAAGAACTGATAGAGAAATCATATTTAAAATATTAACTTTTAGAAATCTATCATAATTAATAGGATTTTCCGTTGTTTAAATTTTTAAATTATTGCTCAGCTTAGAGTTAATGATGTAATCGGCATTTCCTTAGAAATATTCGTGGCTAAAGTGCAGAATCGTCCATTTCTTTGTTTGGCGCTTTTCACAAGAGTAAGACGAATTGGATTTTTGTCAATTTTCTTTGACCTTTTTAAGTGAAAATAGGTCGATGTGTACATGGATAAAGTTAAGGGATTGTAAAATTCTAAATTGTCGATGTGTACATGGATAAAGTTAAAGATGTGGAATATGTAAAAGTTAAGGGATTGTAAAGTAAATGCGCAATGCCATTTTTGTGCAATTCTGGGATGTTTTTTCAAGTGAAAACAGGTCGATGGGCACATGGATACCGAGTTAGTGCAATTCTTAAAAACGCGCCAAGCAGTGGGCGATTCTGCACTTTCCCCATATTTCGTTACTGTGCTCTGATTAACTAAAATATTTCCACGTAAAAAAAGCCAAACCATTTCTTTATGAAATATGTAGCATGATATTTTTGTAGCATAATTCGTCTTTTATTTGTTAGTTTTATTCTTAGTTATTTAATATGAGATACGAACAAAAAATGGTACTATTCCATTTTGAGGACCATAAAAAAATGACAACGAAAATGTATGCACAAAAGCGCCGAATCTAGCAAACGCGCCCATTTAACAGAGCGCCAAATCTAGCGCACGCTATGATTTCAAATTGCGTAAATTTAGATAGTTTATTTCTTTAGACTCCATTGAAATACTAGTTTAATTTTTAAATCCTTTTTTGATTTTAAATCCTTTTCAGATATCCTATGGATTTAACAATTTGAGAATTGTCTATGACATAAAGTCTGCAATAGAATTTTTTTCAAAGAAAAGGAATCATTCATTATAGAAGATTATGTTTGAACAACCAACAAGATGAAATTATGTTTTTTAGCGATAACTCGGTATCGTAATAGCGATGTACAATGTTTAGCCTTTTTTATATAAATTGTAATAATGATCTGAAGTAGTTATTTGCTCTTATACTTCCATTCAGTTATGTTTAGCCTTTTTTTACATAAATTATAATAATAAAAAAGTATTATATGAAATTAACCTTTCATCTAAATTAAAACCATAATCTTAGATATTTATTTGCCATTATACTTCTTTTCTTGCGTTAGGGTTACTGGAATTATTTTTGGCAGCACTGGCATCACCAATAGTTTGGCGATTTTTTACGGTCCTCAAAACGGAATAGTACCCAAAAAAATTATTTTGTACATTCTCAAGAAATTTTGGTACATTCTTAAGCAAAATGTATAGCTGATGTAGACCCATATTGAAATTTATTATCAATTTATTAAAATGGGAATTAAAGTGCTTGTAACATTAAAGTTATATAGTTCTTTAAAATTAAATAAAATTCAATCTTCGATTATGAATAGTTTTAGAGAAACGTTGCATGCATTTTGCGAGAATCTGACCCAGTAATCTCATTTCAAAGATTAGCAGAATTTGGCTGTTGTAAGAAAGATTTGTGTCAGATTCTTTCGAAATATAACCTTTCTTTCAAATTTAACGATTATTAAATAATTAAAATAAGGCACTAAGGCACTAAAATAAGGCACTAAGGCACTAAAATAAGGCAATAAGGCACAAATAAACAAAATCTTAAACTGTCGTAGATTTTGAATAGAATTCTGTTGATTTGGAAGAGGATCGAATATAGATCTTTCTTCTTCAGTATAAAAAAGAGAGACCTATGCTAGACATTTCTCGAAATCATTTTTTTTTTTTTTTTTTTTTTTTTTTCAGAATCTTTGGAAATATAAGGTTTCTTTTTTGCTTACCTTTAAATTTCATACTAGCGTATTTCTCTTCCAATTACGTAATGACTAATGTTCAACTGGAAGGAAGAAATTGGCTTTAGTGATTGCTGCTGATATTTGTACATTACGAGTAATGTGTTTATTCTTACAAAATTTGCTTCTTCAATTGAAACTTAACAAAACTAATGTTAATGTTAACGGGTACTGTTCTGTTATCACGACCAGATCCAGAAATGTATGTATGCATGCATGTATGTATGGATCTACGAATTTATGTAGGTATGTATATATGTAAGCAAATGTATATGTATGTATGGTTAAAATTCTATAATCAGGGTGAGCGCCAAGCTTGGCGAGAGTTTTTTTAGTGGGCGCGATTTTGATTTGGTTGTGGTTTCCGGCTGTATGGTTTGTTATGGCAAACCTAGAGCTTTATTTCGGTAACTGTAAGAGCGCGAATTTAGTGTAGTCAAAAGATTTTTTTAAAAATTTAATTTTGAAATGCTGTGTTTGTTTTTAAAAGTTTTACTGTTTAATATTATTGTTATATGTATGTTTAATATTATATTTATATAAATATTTGCAGAAGGTTAAGCTGTTGTTGGTGGGAGAATGTTGGATTTCATATGACGTGTAGTTTATAATTTATGAATGTTTTCATTTAATTTTATTTAGTTATTTTTTTAAAGTTTTGTTTCTTGTATGTGGCAATCGAAAGATGTGGAATATTTAAAGTTTTGAACGAAAGTTGTTTAGTATGTTGAATTCCACGACGATAGTAACTTGAATATTTTAGTTAGTTTATGATGCTGAATACGCATAATTTGCTATTCTGTTTACGTTTAAAACTCACTTCTGATCTGATAAGTGTATATATTTATTAACTCAATAATTATTTACAAGAATTGTTTATTCTACTATTTTATGATGAATTACATATATAGGACTATGTTTTTACTTGCAAAGTTGTTGGACATTGTTTTACTCATCTAATATTTTATCATCTCATTTTACTATTCTGTTTACATAAAATAACGGCGTTTCACTACTGCAAAACTTAAAAGTTACTATTCTGTTTACGTTTAAAATTCCCATTTTGGTGCTTTCATTGCCGCCTAAAAAATTCGCCAAATTTTGAAGGCCAAAATAATTTGGCGCCAACTTACCCCGCTTATGAAATTTTAGCCAAATGTATATACTACATGCACACAATATCCACATACATACATACACACGGGCATGCATTGAAACATTTCTGAATCCGATCCCAATAAGAGAACTACCTTTTAACGTAACTCATCTAAGGTTATTTCGCTAGCTTATCGATAATTTTTCGTAATTTTCAAGCTGATGTAAATATGTGATAACATTTTCAGGCTGTTTCTTGTTATCAGACCAGATTCAGAGGCGCACATATTTATGCGTATATGTGTCTGTACACATACATACATACATACATGTAAGATAAAAATATATGAATCAAAATTATAATATAACTATAAACATAAATTCTTCCTCTCTATTCTAAAATCGTAATAACTTCTCTGCATTGCGTCATTTCTAGATCACTCTATGATCGGCGCAGCTCTGATGACGTAATCATTGGGAACTGAAACTGTCCTTGTAAACCAAAACTTTTCTCTTCGCGTGCCTCCATCTTGCATAACTACGCACTTCAGCTTTGCTCTTTACTCTGCTAAGATGTAATTTCGCTGGCTTGCTTTCTATCTTAACAATATATAAAAATGTAAATCTTGTGTGGAAAGGCACGACTAGTGCCAAGTGATTGTGGCCACAAATATCAATTGGAAATAAAAATGGAATTAAAACTGCCTCAACTGCCAAGTTCTTTAAATACTACGCAATCAAAATTCTTCTTCAATATGGATCTAAGCAAGCATCGACACTGCTCCGTCTCATTTTTCTTTGTGCTCTTATTATGACAATAAAGCCGGTAAGGATAGTTTCCTGCAGCCTGAAACCTCAATGGAAAATTTAATTCAGCTCTTCAAATCATCGTTTTGTGATAAATCCAAGATAATGTGAAAGAAGTGAATCATCAAGTTTGTTTTTTCAGTGTGTAAAAAGATAACAGATCATTCTTCTGCTGTGGTGTTTTGCAAGTGCTTCAAAAAAATAATCACGCGTAGTGTTTACAGATTGAAAGTAATCTCTCGATAAATTGAGAAGTTCGAATGCCTAGTGAAAAGGAAATCATCAGTGAATTACCGTTTAGGAATTCAGCATTACAGCATTTTCAAGGTCGATCTGAGTTATGTGTTTGCAAGTATGTGCGACAGAAAATTATTTGCACTTCTGCTTTTTCAACAGCTCAAAGTGTATTACATTCGTGTGAATTTAGCTCAGGAACTAAATTATTTAATATGCTGAGGATTCTATAGTTTTCCTCTCAACTTTGGTTAAAATTTTCTGCAATTTGTTTTGAGAAAATCTGAAATTCTTGTTCATAAATTTTTCTAATTTTTCATAATTATGCGTGAGCAAATTTAATTTTTCATAATTATGCGTGAGCAAATTAAGTAACGAATTTTCAGCTATTTAAATTATTCATAGGGAAGGATATTAAGATAAGTTTTTGAAATTTTGTTGAGAATTTTGAATACGAATTTTATAATTATTCTAAAAATGAAGTAGGTGTAAAAAATAAGTGAAATTAGTACAGATAAGTAATATGAAATTATGGTAAATGCATGTTAAAATTTATGGTTTATTGTATGTTAAGTATAGTATGATGAGGGTGTACTGGTGCCTTCAACAGAGGCTTGTAATTACCTCTGTACAGTTGTTCCTTTTACCCTCTTCATGCAAGATAATGTTGGAGGCTCTCATTTTATGAATGCATGTAAAATTTTTATATTATTATTATTATTATTATTATTATATTTTTTTATTATGGAATGTATTAGTGCAGTTCTCAAAGGCCAGTTACCTTAATGCAAGGAACGGAGGCCTTTTCAAGTAACTGCCTAGGCACCCTGGGCCACCAGTGCAGAGAACACGCTGGTTAGCTCAAGAGGAGAGCCCTATTGATGGATATGTTTGTTTAGAAGTATTGCGAGGCTTCCAGTTTGGTAAAATCAGGAATTGTAAATGAAAGATGATAACGGTGAAACCATAATTTCAGAAGCTTACTCCTATTATTATATGGTATTAAAATATAATGTATCAGTATAGAAATAAGTATCATAAATATTTATGTGCATTACATTTAATTATAAGTAATGATTGTGTAAAAGTTTATTTTGTGATATTCTGTAATAACAAGAACCTTCCCTGAAGAATTATGATTATGTGAATTCTCAAACAAAAAGACTTTTGGACTGAAATGCTGAAAAATTCAATAGGACTCTAAAAATTAAAAATTTATTAAAAAAAATTGATATTTATAAATTATACTTTACAGGACAAAAATCTTATGATTTATGTTTTTTTTTTTTACATTTGCTAGTGCTTTAACTCTTTCTCTTTCAAAAGGCTTCTCTGTCGCTACACCTTTTTCTTTTTGAAGGGGGGAATATGTAAGATAAAATTATATGAATCAGAATAACTAAAAACATTAATTCTTCCTCTTTATTCTAAAATCGTAATAACTTCTCTGCATTGCGTCATTTCTAGATCACTCTATGGCCCGCGCAACTCTGATGACGTAATAATTAAGAACTGAAACTGGCCTTGTAAACCAAAACTTTTCTCTTCACGTACTTCCATCTTTCATAACTACGCACTTCAGCTTTTGCCCTCTACTCTGCTAAGATGTAATTTCGCTGGCTTGCTTTCTATCTTAACAATATATAAAAATGTAAATCTTGTGTGGAAATGCACGACTAGTGCCAAGAGATTGTGGCCACAAATATCAATTGGAAATAAAAATGGAATTAAAACTGCCTCGACTGCCAATTTCTTTAGATGTTACCAAGTTAGCATTACTAGCATACTACGCAATCAAAAATCTTCTTCAATATGGGTCTAATCCCGCATCTACAGTGTTCCGTCATTTCCTTTGCTTTTATTATTACATACATACATACATTTCTGAATCCGATCCCGATAATAGAAAAGTACCCATTTTCTTATAAATAGTTTGCCTACTTTCGCTTTCAGTGTAATTACTATCCTAAAGTTATGCAGATAAAAAAATTACAAAACATTTCATTTGATAAAAGAGGATCTATTTTTAAGCAATTTCTAACAGCATTAATGATTGCATCCGTCTACTATTAGCAGCTTAGATAACAGAAGCAACCAGCAAGTTCATAGATTTATTTAAATAATCAAAATGATAATTTAGATACTTGATTCGGAAGTCAGAGATGATTAAAAGTAATTTTAATATAAACTTACTACGTATTAGTAAATATTCTAAAAAGCTCAGTTCATGTCCAAATTTTCTCCTTTGGTTCCAATAAAAAATCACCATCAAATATTCCTTTTCTGTATGATTTAAACTCTGATTGAATATTTTAAGTGACTATATCATTATTATATTAAAAAATCGCACATTTTTAATATTCAGTTCACGAGGAATAAGTTATGATCTGAAAATATATAAGAAGGAAGTTGAAGTGTTTAGAGAATTTGATAAATGAAATAAATATAAATGTTCTCACAATAAACTGATATCACGTACGTAGTTTTTTATAGCAGTGATGAATTTCATAGTATCACTGTATTTTGTAACTTTACCATCGTAATACGCGAATAACGTGCAAAAAATTTTAAATAAGCGTATTCATTGAAGTATTTTATGGAAATTTTTTAGTATATTTACGTTTTTATTTTTCATAATAGAACCAACAATCATTATAATATACGAATAAATTTTCAAAATTTATTAAAATAAAAATAGTATAATAAATAATGAGGATAATAAAAGAACAAAACAAAAATCTGGAAGCTTTCAGATTTTACATTACACTCAAAGGGGCGTTTTTTTAACGTTTTGTGTGCTACCTTTATTTATTAAATATCATGTTCTTCGCACTTAAACCATACAATTCGATTCAACAGAAATATTGCATGAGCATATCTTTAGAATTTCTGATGCACAGTCTCGCGCGCTAAGGATAAAAATGTTTCTTTTTTTTTTCCCCGTACAGTATTGCCATTGTTCGCTTTGAAATCGTTGAGTCTGTTAATCAAAAATTCGTTAAAGTTTTACAGTTTATAAAACAGGTAATAAAATAAATTCAAAATTCAGTCTTCCAGGTGCTCATATTCGGGCGGAGGATTACGCAATTCAATTTTTTTTTCACAATGCGAAAAACATACATAGATTCATGCAGAGTCTTCATTTTTTAATTTCTTTAAATATAATACGAGAAGATAATATTTGGTAGTAACATTTTTGAAAAGTGATTCAGACTTTTCAATACAAAATGCCGCGTCGGGACTAATAGCCCTTCTGGGCTACGGGTCCTTTGGGCTAATAAATGCGAAAATAAAAAAGTGCAGTTTCGATTTTTGTATGTAGATTCTGATTTAATATATGAATGAAACAGACATTTTTATTAACTATCCCGTTAAGCAAGAGATTTTTAAGAGTCGGAGTTACATGCTCAATTTTTTTTTCTTTTTTGCTTGACTGTCTATCTTCAACGTATGTTTCAGAAATGGGAACCTGTCGATAGATTCGATTGCTCCCAATGCGGGATCAAGATCCTCCTTTGATTTATTGTGTAAACGCATTAGCATATGAGAATGAAATGAATATAACTTCTTTTCCCAATTATTTTAAGCTATTTTACTTAACAGTAAACGAAAACCATTCATGCATTAAAATTGTCATTAATTTCATTTCAAAAATTAAAAGTTTTCATTTTATTTATGCAACTTATGTTCGTATGTACGCATTGGTTAGTACTTTGATTTGAATAACATAATGTGTTAGCAAAACGACATTTTTGTTACTACAATAGATAGCATAATTTAAAAACATTAAAAAAAAGGGTTCAATTTGAAAACTTCAATTTACAATCTCGAAGAGCTTGCTAGTAAAGAAAAAAAAAGCAATCTGTTCTTGGTATGCAAATTTCAGTTCTGAAGCTGGAACATTTTTACACTAAGCAGTTATGATAGGCCTACTAATTAAAGAATTAATCCTCAGAAATTAAATTTTATTAAATTAAATGTAAATTTTAAAATCACTTCTTTAAAGTGCATTGTTCAAAACAGCATTTGGCAAGAAAACATTACTCTAGTATTATTTCATATAAATTACATCACACGGAGAATTGTACACTTATTAAATAAAGAAAAAACTTAATTGTTCATGACATAGTTCTGGATCAATTTCACTGGAATACTTACTTGTTCGGGAGATATCCATACATTCTGTTTTACCAGAACCCGAAATTTGAGAACTTTAAGCAATAAACATCTAGAAGTTAACTTCGAGGAACTTAAAGAAACAGAACAAGAAAAGGGATTTATGACATCTAAACTTCATAAAATATTTTGCGTCATATTCCCCCCCCCAATCTAATGGTGGGCACTTGCTTATTCAGTAATGGCCACTCCTGAGGCCAGAAGTGGTGGCCATTTTATTGTGGAGGCTCCAAACTGGCGGCCACCATTGCCTCCCAGGAAGGGATGGACAGTTATGACCATGCCTTCTCCGGGATTCGAACTTAGGCCCTTCGGTACAGTAGTAGGCTCACCTAACCACTATACCGTCCGGGCGGCAGTTTGCGTCATTTACTATAGTTTTATACATATCCAATCCATTTTGAATTATATATTTTTTTTTTTTTTTTCTTTTTACGGAGATTTTCTTATTTGTATAAGTACAGGTGTATTCATTTTCTGTACAAGTACCCGAAACCAGTTCCTTGTAATGTTTTCGTGTAGGTATATAAAGAGAATTTTTAGCAGTTAGAATTTGTTGTGACTGTGTTAATTTTCCTTCTCAATGTATGTATATAGTGTTATATTGCTTGCAAATTAGGGAATTTTATTATTGCATTTCGATTCAGTTGAAGATGGGAAATTTTATATTTTACAAATGAAAAGTGCTGTTTTAAAAAACCATTTGTGAAACTTCAATCTAAAGTTTTTATACGTTAGACCAACAGTTTTATGCATTTCCTGATCTCGTTTTTTCCTTAGCAGTGGACAATTGTTAAGTTTCTTAATATCGAAATCTTTAGTATTCGGAAGCTCATTCCACTTCCACAAACATGGTCATATTTCAAAAGCCTGTAAAAATTATAGATTCAATATGTAGGTATTAAGTAACGTTTCAGAGATATGACAATAACGGAATAATGTTAAAGAAACATCCCCTATTTGCGTTAAAACGATATCATTAACGGAATTCATAGCTATAATCATTGGCGTAAATATAGCTATGAAATACGTCTCCTATGACCATGTCTCCTCCGGTGAAAGGTCAGTTTGATAAAGGGAACAAAGACAGAGTTCATCGAATTTGGTTAAATTTTCGGAAAGTATTCGAATCTTTTTAAAGGGTTGTTTCCTCTGACTTTCCCTTCTGTCGTTCAGATGATACGTATATCCAGACATAAAGATATTTATAAAAGCCAAAACACCATTTTATTAATTTTTTATGCTTGTTTCTTTTCTAGACTGCAGATTAGGTAAACATAATATTATATTTTAAAGTAATAATGATCTGTAAAGGAATCTCGTTCTAGTAACTTTAATAGAAGTTAGTTGAAGGTCAAAATCAAATAAATGCAACTAAATTTATCTTATTCAAGGTCTCTCTGTCAGTTTCTCCATAGGTAAGTAATATGTGCTGAAGAGTAGAATGGGAATCTCGACGAGGAGTCGAAGAACATAGTTGAGTAATTGCTACCGCTGTCCGACAGAGGTGACGGATGACCAGCTAGGATGCCAACATTCTTTTCGGACTCTACGCTTACTTGCCATGACGTGTGCCTCCGATTACCACCTCCCAGTGGGTGCCGTAATTGCACCTCTAGAGCAATAGCACATTCCGTACCGTGGTAAAAAAGTATGTAGAGGGTTGAGGAATAAGGGGTTTCATTGGCCAGTTCAATCACTTGGAGCTAATATATATCGTTTCTTATTTGATGGGGACAAAGTAGTAAAGGAGGAAACCTCTATAAAAGGAAAACTAAGTGGTTAAAAGTGTTTTTAATCACATTCTTCAGCGCAATATCACTTTGAACAGAAATGAAATATTTTTCATCGCTAAATTTTAATTTAAATCAAGCAGTTATTTAGGATTAATTTTTATGAATATGCACTAGAGTTGATGAATTAAGAAAAGGAATCGTTTTTGAAAGCAACATTATCTCAAATGTCAAGGAACCATTCTTTGGAAGCAAAATTAACAAGTTAACCATTTAGCTTAGCCTTAACTGAAATTAACTCCATATATGATAAAATACATTTCCTTTTTCTTTAAAGAAATTATTTAATCGAAATCTGTAATATATGATTTAATTAGGCTGTAGATGCTGATGGCGTGTAGAATGCAGAATTCCATAACTGCAGTGAAACGCAGCCATTGTGACAATTCAATTTATTTTATTTCTGAAGAGTTTTCTAGAAACATATTTTAATTCATGCATAATTATGGGTGCAATCTACAACCATTCTTCATCATAATTTGTAAATTTTCTTTATCTTAAAGTTTAATACAGTGGATGAGAGAGAGAATGCAAGCCAAAACTTAAAAAGAAGTAAATAAAAACATTAAAGTGGGATGCATTCAGAAGAAAGTATGGGAGCGTTTATGTAAATACCAGCATCAGCAGGGTTATATAAGATTGTATGACACATATTAATTTGGAAATGATGTAATGTAAAGAGATTTATTATAAGCAGTTGCTATTTTTAGGATAGAAAGAGGAAATAGCGAAATTAAAATGGAGTGTTAAGGGACCATTAATAATCACAAGATCTGACTTACATATTTATATTTCATCTTGCGTTTGTAATATATGTACTTCAGAGCTAGTAAGAAATTCTGCATTTGAGGTACATCATACTTGCATTGAGATGCGTGTTAATCAAATAACTAATGTTTACATCTGTTAGCAAATAGCAATATAAACATTTGAAGCAGTGGTGGTACAATACCACAGTTAACCTAGTTAGGTCCAGAAAAAAACATATATCATTATTCAGAATATAAATGTCTTACACATTTACACCAACAAGAAACTTTTTTTATACTTTGAACATAAAATAAAAATGCCAGTGCCTTAGTTTCTTGCAAAACATATCGTCTTTTTCCCTACGAAAGATATGATTAAAATTTTTAAGCGGTTTTTACATAAAACTCAAATTTAGCTTATTAAAATTCAGTTTGTGCAGAAATTTCAAATTACGCTGTGGCAGTGGGATTTTTTTTTTTATTTTTATTTTTTATTATCTTGTATCTAAACATGGCTTGAGAACTTCTAAGAATAAAAATAGAAGTCACAAACCGCAAGTGTCAGTCAAATCCTTTTAGGCGGAGCTAATGTAAGCGGAGGTTGTTTGATACATAACGGCAGCCAATCATACGACGGCATAAAGGAATGGCTTATTTCGCGGAAATGAGTTATATTTCGTTCTCGAGTTTTCTAAATCAGCGTGGCATAATCTCGTTCTTTGAATTTGGGTGACATAATTTTGAAATGTTACTCGAGATTTTGAAAGCTTTATTTACATAATGATTTTTGTTTCTGCAATCTTTAGAAAACTATTATTTTTAGAATAAACGAACGGAAGTAGACAAAATACTAATGGAATTTGTGAAAACACAATTTTCTGACAATACTGCAGAAGTAAAAGATCCAAAAATTAATAAAAGAGCCTTTAGAAGTAATTCAAGGAAAAATATAATTTTGAATGAATGACGTATTTGTTACATACATGCATGCACGTACCTATGTATGCCTGTATATTATTTGTGAGAAATTACCTTGATGGCTGGGGATAATCGAAAGAAAAAAATTACGCTTAAGTGAAAATATAACACACATTTCCTTAAATTGAACAAGGATTGGTGTTTTCCTAAATTACTCTTATACATAGGTTGTTTTTAAAATAAAATTAAGCAAAAAATAATTCTTTATAAATTTATTTATGCACGTATAAAGAAAGTTTAACGTAAGTGTTTACAGTGTTGCACAACATAATAAATTTATAAAAAATTAAATATGAAGTGATAGTTCCAGAGTAATTTAAAAGAACTAGAACTACAAAATTTTCTGTCTGTAGAAGTAACTAGAATGCTGTCTTTCCACATGTAAGACCTCTGGTTTGCTACGATCCTTAGAGAGGTACATACATTGAGTGTTAACATAACACTGCCACGTAAATTGTGTCAATATTCTGTAACTAGTTAAATCTATGTTGATGGGGAAAAAAAGAGAAAGAGAGGATGGAGAAAAGGAAAAGTAAAGTTCAAATCCTAATCTAACATGAGACTGACGAAGACATTATGGTTAAATTTCAAGATATTAAAAGTGATAGGAAAAAGTTAAACATCATAAACGTTTGAGAAAAGAAAAGATTCTGCACCAACTGTGTAACGTAAGATCCTAGAAACATGTTTGATTAAATACGATAAAATTACAAATCTTCATAAAGATTATGAGTTGGATATATTATTTATTAAACAGGTTTTAATTTATATCAACTCGATATATTTGCCTTTATCCCTTTTAAATATTTCAGTTTGTTAATTAGTAACACGTAGATTAAATTTGAAATCTAAATTAAAGCTCTTATACCTCACAAAATAGCAAAATTCTGGAATTCGGCTGTGTAAGAAGCTTATATTTCCTGCAATTAAACATTTGCCAAGGGTTGTTAATAGGTTCTTTCTGTTCTTCTAGTTAGTTTCGGGTACGTTTATGCCCATCGACTTTTTTAAACAAGACGTAATATATTAAGTAAAGAAAAAATACAGCTTTATGAGCTCTCTCTACTCTTATGTAATATCGTTTTTTTTTTTCAGGTCCTTAGCGGGTATTTATTAGTCGATCGTTATTTTTGCTGTGTATCACTTTTCAAAACAATGTCTATAACGCTAATAACTTATTCTCAGTTTTGAGTTGAATCGCTCTGAAAACTCTCTGGTGTGACTTCTTACTTCCTTGTATAAAGTAAAGGAAGTATTGCAATCGCGGAAATTTTCGCGTGCCATATGTCGACGAAAATAACCATTTTCACTGTTATCGAATGAAATTTACCAATGTTTTTGAGTGAGATCTGTGCGTAGAGACAGAATATTCCCCAAAATCGGGCTGCAAAAAGGATTTAAAATGGATTCAGAAGAGACTTTTCGGTGATCTCTGTACTTACGTACGTATGTATGTATGTATGTATGTATGTATATACCTCGCATAATTTAAAGATGAGACTTAAAACGTTGAAATTTTGCATATAGGACTGCTATAACATGTAGTTGTACACCTCCCGTTCTGGTTGAAATCGGCTGCACTAAAAGTATATAAATATATGTATATATATATATATACATATATACATACACCCACTCTGCTACTCGGCCCCGTGAACTCAGTTTTTTTATTCTTATATGTTGGTAAATAGCTTTAAAAATGATTAAATTATGTTGTTCTTATCTCCCGGTTAAGGATTTTATGCCTTTAGTTACACTGCATGCAATATGCAATAGTTGTAGAATTATCAACAATTTAAAAGCTGTTTAAGTGAGACTAAGCTTATTTTTTTACCATAGCAGCCATATTTGTTTACATTTGAAATTTAACAGAATAGTGAATTAATCAGTTTCTGCACTTTCAGTGTCTTTTTGCCGAGTGGGATCAAAAGTAAACTTTCAGTTTCGTGCACCGAAAAATCTGCCTTCTTGCCCGCTGGTCAGATTGCTTGTTCTTGCGCAGAAACTCTAATTTTAATTGTAAAAAAAAAATTGTTTTTAATTGCTTTAACCGTATTTGGTGTTTTATATTTTTCTGTAATTTTCAATTTTTAATGAAGATATTTTGAGCTTTTATATATTTTTGCCTTTTCGCGAAGTGAGACCAGAATTAATTGAATGAGAAATATATCTCTAATGAAATTCGAGGAAATAAGTTAAAATGAAATGTAGGAAAAAATACGTATAATCTAATATTTCGTACAAGGAAGTTTTGTGGGGTACACATCAAATTTTTTTCAATAATTTTATTGAGCTGATGTCAAAAACTAAACAGTGTTTTGATTAAATTTCATGGATATATATATATATATAATAAAAATTGTATATGAAAGCTATAAAAATATCTGCAGTAAAGAAACAAATTTCATCTCTAATTTTTATATTTGTACAGTTGTCTCACATGACTTGCAAAAATCATGTTACAAAATTGGCTTTTTATTAGTCCAAAGGGACTTTAGTCCCGAAGGACTATTAGTTTCGTTTTGGCATTTTGCGTCGGACGAATAAATGTCGGTTCACTTTTCAAACTGTTGCCATAAAATGTTAGATTCCTGCATTATATTTGAAGAAATTAAATAATGAAAATCTGCGTAAATGTATGCATATTTCTCACATTGTCATAAAATAACGGTACATAGAGTCATCGATTTTTGAATAACGTAATCCTCCAACGAATATGAGTATGTGGAAGACCAAATTTGAAATTTGAAATTTGTTTTATGATCGATTTCCTATTTTTTAAAACTTTGACGAATTTTTGATTAACAAACTCAAGGATTTCAAAGCGAGCAATGGCAACGTTGTGCAGAAAAAACATTTTTATCTCCAGCGCGTGAGTCTCTGTATCGGAAATTCTAAAGATATGCTCGTTTTAAAACTAGTTTGCGATATTGCTGTTGCACTGGATCTTATGGTTTAAGTGCGAGGAACATGATATTTAATAAAGAAAGGTAACACACAAAATGTTAAAAAACGCCCCTTTGGACGTAATTTAAAATCTGAAACATTTCAGATTTTTTTTTTTTTTTTTTTTTTTTTTTTTTATTATTATTTATTTATTTATTTGTTACTCTGCATTAATTTATGGACGTCGGCCGAAAACATCGCGGACGGAAACGTCACGGAGAAAACAACGCAACGTACTCTGAAACTGCATTAAGACAATAGTGACAGCTGTCGCCATTCTTGTAGCAGAACTTTCATTTATTTTTACAAAGCGTGCAGTTGTAGCGAAAATTTAGAATGCATTTTAATCAGTCGATTTAAATATAACATGTACGCACTTTGTTTAACGTTATTTTAGCTCTTAATAACATATCTGTGGGATATAATTTATAATTACTTGATAATTTTATAGATATTTCGCATTAACAGCAACTAAGCAACTGCGCTGAGATGCTCTCTGTTTGGCTTTTTATAACCTTAAATTGGTCGTGGGAGATTTCTAGTAATTTCTGCTTCTCGATATTTCTGGAAAGCAAAAGAGTAGAATTACGTTTACACCTAGCATAGTAGCCAATTACATTAATTCAGTAGAAATATGAATTGCGAGATATCTATTTATTAAATGTTAAATCCACGTGCTCCCATATTTTTAATTTTCCGGCGTAGCTTTCTCTTAAAATATGCCTCGTGCTGCATTGTGCGGGAAAATAAAACAATTTTAATTAAAATTCTACTAAAAATATATAACTAAATACAAAATTCGTAACAATATTGTTCACCAACTGCGTAATTAACAAAATAGTTTCAAACTCTAAATAACTTCTTTTCGCTTATAAAATATATCACGCATTTCAATAAATTAAGTAACAAAATATCATGGTAAGAAAAAAACTGCGTAAAAGCATAAAATACGATGGCGGGGAAACTGCATTTTGAAATTTCCGATTACACTTTAATAGTTCGAAGAATTTATAATTAAAATCCTATAATATTTCAAAATATAATTGAAAAATTAAAAAAGCATAAAAGTTATAAGATTAAAAAGGAATTACAATCTGATCTTAGTATGAAGATTTAAATTCAACATTTAAATCAGTCTCAAGCTAAGTAATTACTGTAAGCTTAATAATTTAAGAACTGGCTTCCCAAAATTAAATATATAAATGTAAAATATAAAAAAATAGGACGTCTTTGCTCTATGCGAACAAGCAACCTTTAATTAACTTTCTGCAATTCAGGATGCTCCCCCTAGACCAGTACTTTCGAGAACATTCCAGCCTATTACGTAACCGCTTCTATAAATAACGAATTCGCGCCATTTTGCGTCAGAAGCTGTTTTCTCCCTTTGCAGTCAAGACCTATGCCGCTGCTTCTCAACTGCCTTTCCTTTGTTCTGATCCTATGACGCATTGAAATTAATTTATTTAGTAAAGAGTGATAAAATGCCTTTCAATTGAATAAAGAGATGGAGATATAAAATTAACTTCTGCGTCATCATTTCTTCCAAGCTTCATTCATGTGCCCTTTGTCACGGACGTGTCACGGATTATCTGATCCAAAAGAAATAAGAATGATTTAATAAAATTATTGAACATGTATGCAGCTGCAGTTTATCACCTTCAAATCATGCCACCTGTGACCGATTTCAAGACTCTGCCGCATTACTCTTTTTTCATAGCAGTGAATGAAATCATCATTTGAAATGTTGAAACCACGTTGTAACTGCCTAGTCGTTTTCAGCAATTCTAAAATAATGCACTTTGAAAGAGGAAAGTTACATGTATCTGTATGAACCACATTGTTTTCAATTCTTGAAACTGAAGGGTGCTTGCACACTGTTTGTCCTTAATGCTCTGTTTACCACACGTCAGTACATTTTTTCGCCTGAAGACTTGGGCTTAAAGAAGATCACAAGCATCCTCATACGCTCTTCTCTACAACTTTAATGTTTCAGAGCCAAATTTTCCGAATTTCACTTAAAACATTACGAGGAAGCGCTGCTCGAAACTATGTTGCACTTTCACTTTGACAAGATATTAAAATTACTGTGCACTTTGTTAGGCTACGCATAGGTATAATGATGTGGATGTTATCAATACACATTATTGTAGCTGTGCGTAGCCTAGCAAAGTGCATAGTCAAATTGTATATCAGGGTTATCTGTTTATTAGTTTTGAAGTTCAGTTTATTTTTCTAGCCCTTCTGGGCTGCTTTTAATATTAGACGCGCACAAACGTTTTAAGGGTACTGTATTCATATTTTTAAACACTAAAATTTTGAATAATGAACACGAAGATCTAGCTGCCTATCTAAAATTACTACCAAAGCTCACACATATAATGAATGTCGCAAAAGTTTCTTTACTTTTCTAATTGGAAGTATTTAATTTTCTTTCAATATTTTCTCTTAAATAATGACGGATAATGCTTATACCTAAACTTTTCTATAAAGAGCGGGAAACCCTACCAGTTTCATATAACTACTGTCTAATTCAGATTTCCGTTCTTGTCACATGATATGAAATGTATAGCCGGTGCCAGAGCCTGCACAACGGTAAAATTACTAAGCACTGTTATTTACAAGCTTTAAATAGTCAATAAAATCTCTTACAATATTTCTGCAATTGCTAAATTTAGTTAACAGAAATTTTGGTGTGCATCGGTGTCCGCAGAGGGAACAAAGATTGAAGGCAAGTAATTACATCAGTAAATTTTATTTAATTACGTAATTTAGAATAAATAGAATGCAGTATCGCATTGCAAGTACATCAACAAAAAACACATATTTTTTCTCGACTCCAAAAAGATAGTGCCCAATTTTTTTTTTTTTTTTTTTTCCTAGCGGATATTTATATCGTTTGCCTTAAACTGCAATGAACTGTCTCAGCACGTGTATATCTAAGTCTTTCTTGGAAAGAAACCATTTCTAAATTTCAAAATTTAAATTTGGAAATGATATGAGTACTCATTCAGGATAACCTATATTTGACTAAAGTTTGGCATAATATTTACGGATACCATTCTTATCCAACATTACTTTTCTGTCTATAGTGTAGAGACATTACGTTATTTAGAAGCAGAAGACATGAAAAAAGAGCAATGGCCTTGCCGGGACTCGAACCACGAACCTCTAGAATACACGTCGAGCGTGCTGACCACTACACCACGAAGGAATGCTAAAATTGCGGGAGAAATAACTTACATATTCCCCCTTTTAAAGGGCTACTGAAGATTAGGGGATCCTATCGCCAATCCTGGTGGTGGAGAATCATCATCCATCATTCCATCATATTTTTTAGTTCGGGCGCCACTGTAGAAACATTAGATATTTTTTTAAAAGCAGGAGATATGAAAAATGAACAACTCGAACCCAGGACTCGAACCACGGGCCTCTCGAATACACGTAGAGCGTGCTGACCACGACACCACGAATGGATGCTAAGAAAGCTGGAGAAATACCTTATAACATGATCAAATTTGAAAAAGGTCTTGCTACTGTTAGGCGAATTATAAGAAATTGTATGATTTTTTCCTGATTAATCGAATCGTCTGCATGCATTTAAACGACAAAGTTACTTCCCCACTTCTCCGGAATGGGGAGTTAAGTCGATTTGTTTATTAGCCCAGAAGGGCTATTAATTTTGTTTTGGCATTTTGCGTTGATTCCCTTTTTAAATTGTTGCTACCAAATATTATCGTCCTGTATTATATTTAAAGAAATTAAATAATAAAGAATCTACATAAATGTATGTATGTTACTCGCATTGTGATAAAACAACGGTACCTAGAGCCATCCAATTTTGAATAATGTAATCCTCCAGCTAATTTTGAATTTGTTTTATTATCTATTTCATATTTTGTCAGACATTAAAGCATTTTATTGACAAACTGAACGATTTCAAAGCGAAACTGTACGGGAAAAAAAATTGTCTCCAGCGCCCGAAACTGTATATCGGAAATTCTAAATATACGCTCATTTAAAAATTATTTTGCGATATTGCTATTAAACTGAATTTTATGGCTTAAGTGCGAATAACATATTTAATAAATAAAGGTAACACACAAAACGTTAAAAAATGCCTCTTTGGGCGTAATGTAAGATCTGAAAGCTTTCAGATTCAGAGACTTTTATTTGATGTATAGTAGCTAGGCAATTCAAATGCCTTTCTCGTTCAATAATGATAATCATCCTTGCAAAATATAGTAACTCTAGTGGAAGTCTCTAGCTAAATATAAAGGATAATCACACTGCGTACAATTTTACACTGCTTAATGTATATCTAGCTACAAAATTATCGTCATTATACACTTATGACCCACGCATGGAAACTTTATACCTTCAAGCGACCACGAACTATATTCCGTTATCCTGTGTAATAATCATGGCAACGTACTTCTAAGCAGCATTTTGTGCTTTAATTCTCTACATATATAATCTACTTGGACAACAAAAAAGCGGAAAGAATAACACTTAATATGCTACCTCAAATGACATGCGATCAACAGCTGTTTCAAGTATTGCTTATTCACAAGACAGAACTTTGCCATGATGTTTCTCCTTTTTTCGAGGGAAATATGTTGTCTTTTATTTATCACAGGCATTTCCATAATTTAATTTTTTTCGGTTATGTATTGATAAAAGCCTAAGGAAGCTTTCACACCCTGTCATAACTACCACAACTGGTATAAGATGAGCTTCATTATTAGGCAACAAGACCTCATTAAATGAAGTGTAAGATAGTTTATTCAAAACTTCCAAGCTGTCAACTCCATATCAAGATTGACTGGAAAAAGGAGTTGATAAATTAATAATTACATGACACCTTATATATTTTGAACTACGAATATCATTTTCGATCTCCTTTTTCTCCAAATGCTACCTTTTCATGCTGGTATTTCAGAGAAGCATCACTTTTAGCAGAGAGAAACGTTAAATGTTGCATTTTTACAATATTAAAATGTGGAATTTTAATTTTTTGCTGCACTAATAAAGCACTTTTTGTTATGAATGGCCATTGAAAAAGCGAGAAAGAGAGAGAGAACGTGGAAGTCTAAAATCTCAGTTGTATTACTCTCATCGAGATTTAGGATTCATAGAAAATTTGAGAGAAATAAAGTACTCGTCATTCTATCATCAGCATGCGTCTGGTTGGTAAAAATTAAACATTTTTGCATTTATATGATTATTTGAAATTTATTAATTATGAATTTCCATTTCTGGTCTTTGTGAAATATTAGTTCTAAATTTCTTACTTTCTGTCTTTAACGTGATAACTTTTCTGTCAGCTTAATGCTCGAAAATATTAGGCATGTTTGTGTTTTGTTTCCAAAAGAATTGTTTTATAATTATATATATGGTAATGTGGTAATACCTTCTTGAAAAAGACATTTAAAAACTACTTGAAAGGACAGCACGTTTAATTACATTTAAAGTAATTACATTTTTAACAAATAAGTTAGTTATAAACTGAATTAACTTCTTCAATACATTTTTATTTACGACTTTATCGTCGTCGTTCTTTTACTGCATCTTGAGTCCAACTCATCAGATTGCCAACTCACAAAACGAAAAATAAAACATTAAAAGAATTATACGATCAGCAATCTGTGCGCCATCTGGTATTCAATATTAGCAGTACATCATTCGGCCGTGCTGCACTCGTCTGGTCCTCCAGGCGACACTGCAAATACAAAGAAAAGACAAAAGCAAAACTAGAAAGATAATAAAAATAAAAGTTAAATGTTTTTAGAGTCTTAATCGTCTTTGTTTCAAGAATGAGAAAATGAGCAAACATCGTCTTCAAGCTTCATCTGCCATAGAAACAGTAGTTAACCCATTAGCCGCTGGTGTTGCGTTGACGCAACGGTCAAAATAAATGCGTATATAAATATAACTACCTAAGATATTTTATACTAGCAGATGATTTTGTGTAGGGAATATTATGAAGATTATTTCTGTAAAAAATATTTGCCTTCAACAATCATTTTGTTTATAATAATTAATCTCATACTTTAAGCAAAATTTTCGAGAGGGTGTTTTTGCTGAAAATATTTAACGAAAGAATCGCCGTCTTTATGGGTGATCTATTTTTAGTCAAGGTCACCGTTTATCAGAACATTACATCAGTCAGATGTTTATATTTGTGTTGGGAAGGAAGAGAAAACAGGTGTTGCGTTGACGCAACGTCAGCAAGAAACGAGTAGTCAATCTCCTTTTTCACTCATTCCTTTCGATGTTCCGGTTCATGTTCTGGTTGTTTAAAAATGCCTAGAACGAGGTATCTTACATTAGAAGAAACCCTTCAAAGATTTTTTGATGAAAAAACAAATGATGATAATGTTAATAATGACCAGAATGAAACTGATATTGTTGTTGTTCCCCCAGAAATTGCAGAGGCTAGTGACGAAGAAGAAAGGAATGGCAATGCTTTAAATACTGATAATGATATTTTACCAAATGATACTGCTGGCGAAGTTGAAGTTCACGTAAGAAGTAAGTTTCAGCCTTCTAAAAGCAGTTATAGACATACTAAAAAGTTTAAAAGGCAGAAGACTGAAATCTTGAAGTGGATAAAAAAGGAACTGTTAGTTATGTCTCGGGAAAAACATGAAGAAAGAGACAGAAGAAAAATTATAAAAGACAAAACACAAGGTAAAACTAGTGCACAGATTTTCGATTTTCTTTTTGGTTAAGACATTTACTCTCTTCTCCATGAACAGACAAATATATACGCTCAGCAAAAAAAAAAAAAAAAAAAAAAAAAAAAAAAAAAAATTGACAATACTGATAAATTATATGAGGTGAGACCGTATTTAAACTTACTAAATATCATCACTTTTTACTACTGGAAATATAAAGTCTCTTTTAGATTTCAGACGCAAGAATGCATTATTCCTTTTGCAAACTCCTATTGAGAGTGTAGAATTAGCCAGAAATAGATCTGCAACAGGAAGACCTAGTAAATTCAGCATTCAAAAACCATTGCATGGAGATGGTAGACATTTTATCGGAAAGTCGGTTGATAACAAAAGACTTTGTTGTAAAGAGTGCCATAGCCAGACTATTTATAGATGCAAAGTATGTAATGTAGCTTTATATCATGATTGTAATCAAGCTTTTCATGCTTGAATCTTTCAAATGAAATAATCTGTATTTGTAAAAGAAATACAATTTATATTTTAATATTAAATTAATTACAAGTAAAGTGATCTGTAGATTTATAAAACGTTATACAGCTAAAAAGTAATCCTGCGCTCCACTCAGAAACATCACACGAGTACAATCCTACTCACTCAACATCCGTAGTCTTACTCCGCTGACGTTGCGCGAATGCAACACTCGCTTTTTCCACAGGTAAGAGCATTTTTTTTTTTTTTTTTTTTTTTTTTTAATTTTCAATGTAAATTTATGTTATAAATGCTTAATTTAATATTTGTTATTATTTTCATGAGAAAGTAACATTCCTTGTAGTTTTGACGGTTAATGGGTTAACGTCTTTAACCGCAGTTTCTTCGTCTTTAGGCATAGGCATCCTTTCGTTCTTCTTTTAGGCGTCTTTCTTTTCGTCGTTAAGCGTTCTCTCTGTATTAGTTCTATTAATTGTTCCATGGTTTTAGAAATTCAGCGCATGTCGTCGTACACTTGAGACCCTCGTGACTTCCTTCTTTGACTACTTCGTAAGTATTCCCTCCTTTAGTTATTTTGTACGGTCCAAGATATTTTGGTTTTAATTTCAAATGTGGACTAAACTGTGTTCTTTTTACAGCTACCAAATCGTCGACTTTCTAAGGTCTTGGTTCTCTTCTCCTTAAATAACTGTCTTCCTATTTTCTTCCTGGATTTTAAATAGCTGTTGCTTTGCATGTTTTCTAAGTTCTTCTCTTTTAGCTTCAAAATTCGCTTGAAATTCAGCTTCGATCATTTCAATCAATTGATCAATACCTTTAGCATTCATCTTTGTCCCAAAGAGCAATTCAAAAGGTTTGGTAACTATACTTCGCTGGTAAGTCGAGCTAATAACCTGCTGCAGTTCATTTGTGTGTTTGCACCACTGAGCCGGATTTTCTAAAGATAACTTTGAAAGAACTGATATGATAGTCTGATGGATACGTTCGACTTGACCGTTGACTCTAGGCAAGCCGGTAGTAATCAGATGATGCTTAATGTTCTCTTTAGAACAGTAATCGGCAAATTCACTGGAGGTGACTGCTGTACTTCTATCCGAAATTATTTGGGAAGGACTGCTAAATACAGCCTTTTGTATTTCCAACTTCGCTACTTCGTCGGATAAATCCATACATATTTAGTAAATGCATCGATAACCACTAAAATGTACTTATAATTTTTATGTGTACTCTCCAAAGGTCCGAGGTGATCTAAATGATACGTTTTTAACGGCACATCTTCTTTCTGCAATAGATGTAGTAGACCTTCTTTCTTTCTTCTCTTAATAATTCACAAGAATACAATGAACACAATTTGATATGATATTTTCTACTTTCCGTCTTAGTTTAGGGATAAAATAATACTGCTCGATGTTTTTCTCAGTAGTTACATTTTTACAAGCATAAGCACACTGTATAAAAGAATCAAGGTTAATTTTCTTATCAAAAATATCGCGCTTCATTGAAAAATCGTTTTCGTTGCATTAAAGAACTGTAAAGCAGATAACTGTAAAGCAGCTTTTATTTATTAACACTTCTGTTTCCGATTCATCGGAGCTAGACGCTTCGGCGCCATTTACATTTTCAGCTAAAGTTTCAATATCACATAATAAAGATAAAATTCTTTTCGCTATTTCTGATTTATTGCCGTCAAATGAAATATTTAAAATATTAGAAATTGTAACTAGCTCATTTAATGAAAAGTTTTCTTCGACATCTTTTAATTTCTTTTGAAAATCGTCATTATCTGAACCAAAATCAAAACCAGAAAAGTTTCTAATTCTTTTTCTATTAGATCTGTCACCGTCTGTATTGAAAATAAATTTGTGTAAAGTTCTAATTTTATCTGCTTTACAGTTCTTTAATGCAACGTTGATTTGTTTTATTTCACTTAGAATCATTGTCAAATATGAAAACAAAATCTACATACCTTCTATCTTCGAAGTTTTTTCAATGTGTAATCTTACGTAGAATTTCAGTAATTGCTTGAAGCGTTTTGTAATCTCGACTTCTGATATAATATGTTCTTGAAAAAACCATCTAAGAAACTACTTGAAAGGACAGCACGTTTAATTACATTTAAAGTATTAACATTTTTAACAAATAAGTTAGTTATAAACTGAATTAACTTCTTCAATACATTTTTATTTACGTCTTTATCACCGTCGTTCTTTTACTGCATTTTGAGTCCAACTCATTTGATTGCCAACTCACAAAACGAAAAATAAAACATTAAAAGAATTATACGATGAGCAATCTGTACGCCATCTGGTATTCCACATTGGCACATCATATATATAAATATATATATATATAATTTATCAAGCAAAGCAGTAATAACAATTTTTAAAAAACCAATTTTGGTCTAGAAAACATCTTGCGCAATATGCTGAAAAATAAGTAAAATATAAAAATTGTAGTAAGCTCGCTTAAAAGTTACCAAGAGCTGCTGCTCCAAAAGGTTTAACACGTTTTCAAAAAATTAATACACATGAAAATCAAATCATTAGACATGTAAAACATTAATAAAATTAAAAAACAGAAAAAGTTAAAAAGTAAGCGGAAAATGGTAAATTAGCCCAATTCGACTTCCAAACAGGCTTTTCAAGGGAAATTTCATTTATTTGAACGTCGAATCAAGCTATCCCCATTACGCGTTTCGCCGAAACAGACAATTGAAACTTTTTCGCTAAAAATTTTTTTAAAATTTAGACAAAGTGTCTTGGAAATTTTAATAGTCTCAATTCTCTGTTCCAATTTCCCGACGCGTTCGCTCAGAATGACACATTAAGGTGTTAAAATATGTTAATCAAAACCTAAACTTCCTAAATCTAGACTAAAATTAAAATTAAAATCAAAAACGAAAATAAATAGCGATGAGCTATTAGTCCTAAAAATACAAAAACATACGGGCTGGGCCTGCAAGCTTAAAGATTAACAATTTAATTTTTAAATAATAGATTTTAGAAAACTGTAATGAAAACCTGTAATTAATATAAAATAAAACAAAAATTAAGAAGAGAACAAACTAAGTGGGTCTTGCTAAGACCAAGAAAAAGTTGTAACAAAAGAAACAAAAACTGACCTTTGGCGATGCAAAGCTGTCCCTCTTAAAATATTTATTATCTGCTATATTTCTTGTGTCTTTCATTTGGATGACGTACGTAGGGGGGAGCGAAGTGCTGTGGGCATTTAGCCAATGCGAAGAGATTTTCGTTATCTGCAACTCGTCTCCTATTATCGAAGGGGGCCTGAAACCTCGGAAACCGTGTAAAGATCTCAAAAATGGCGCTTGGCTTGTAGTAGGATGGAAAAAAAAATTTTCGAAGTGAAAATGGCTAATTCAGCTAAAACTATAAAAACTTGGCCATTAAAGCAAGAGAAAAAGGAAAAAACAGTCATTTGTTAAAAAAGTCGTAATTCTTCAAGCTAGCGGGCGATCAAGCTACTATGAAAAATGAAAAAAGCCCGATTTGTTAATAAAAGCAGTAAAATTGGCCATTACAGAAATTTAAAATTATGTACACAATAGTATTTAAGATTAAAGTGCACTACAATAGATTCTCTGAATTAGTCATCCTTCTTAAACCGTCCGTAGCTTTAGGTATAAAAAATCATTATCTAATTCAAAAAATCTAAAAATAGGTAAGGCTAATGCCAGCTAAACATTCTCTATTTGTATAAAGCAAATTTAAAGTTAATTAAAATAAAAATTTTAAATATTGAAATTTTAATGACATGCAACTAAATGTTTAATTATTGCTGCGAACTAATTTACAATATCATTTAAATTCTGAGAGCATATATAAATTAAGTGCAAGTATCTAAAACCATGAATAAATATATATAAAATATTCCAAAAAAATTTTTTTTTAATTTTAAAACTAAATTAATTTGCATTAGTAAATAATTGTTGAGCAGGCAGGAGACAGATCTTATCAAGTTGAAGTTACCTCCAAACCTAACTCTTCAATTACTCATTTCGTGTTTCGTATCCATGTACGCATGGGTATAGTATATATATGTGTGTGTGTTTGTGCAAGAATATGTAAAAAATAAATTATAATTTAAATGAGCAGCGTAAATTAATTTCCTTTCTCTCTTCGAAAAATAGTAATCTCTCTTTGCACTGATTCATTTCAAGACTAATCTATGTCGTATAATTCTTACATAATTCTCATGATGTAAATAATGGAACTAAAATTCGAACACCCAATAATAATTTTACAGCAGTATTAATTATCTAATCAAAATGCATTTAGAACCAAAATTAAATCAGTCTGAATATTGAGATTTCATCATGAACATAATGCACTCGCTTGCTACTCTTCGGACTGGCTGAACAGCTGTCTGTTGCTTCCTTTCTTACTGCAAAGCTATCAAAAATGTAAACATTTTGAAACAGGCACAAATAATGTGCCAAGTTGTTTGTGGCTGAAATACGTTTAATGAAATAAAATGACAATTTAATCTGTGTCGGCTGCCAGTTTCCTATTCATTGTGGATCGCATTTCAACATTCTACGTTATCAAAGTTCTTGCTCTTCATTACAGATTCAACCTTCTACGTTCTACACAATACTGCAAAGAAAAAGTTCCTTTTATATATATATATAAATTGAAAAAGAAAATGTAAAGCTAACTGGTAATTAGACGTATGACCTATCTGGTCTCAAAAACTTTTGCGCATAATGCTGCAAAAAGATTTGAAAAAATAGTAGTAGGTAGGAACATTGCAGCAACCTTGCTAAAAAGTTACCAGGAGCTGTAGCTCCACGAAATGTAACATAGTACTACATAAATAATAAGAAATTTGTCTGGTAAAATTGGAAAAACTGTATACGCGCGATAAAACTGCCAAATTTTAGTGCGGAAGACTTGCTAATGCACGAAAAAATTAATGAATCTGACCGTTGTGAAATGTGAAAAGTTAACTCACATGAAAAATAGATCGGCGGAAAAAATATATATATATATATATAAGGAAGTTACAAAAAACATGGATTATAAATGTCAATATATAAAATGCCTATACATAAAAAATTAAAATAAAAATAAAAAATAGAATGAAGACACAAAAAGCATCAAAAACAAGCTACAAAAACAATAATTAAATAGCGGAAAAATGGTAAATTAGCCCACTCGTACTCTCAATTGGCTTTTCAAGGGAAAAAAACTGTTCTACGAAATAGGCTAAATACCATTACGCGTTTCGCCGAAACAGACCATTGAAGCTCTTATTTAATGCGAAGAAATTTTTTATAAAAGAATATTAGTATTTCCGAAAAAATATTTTTTGGAATAAATCCTTTTTTGTAGCTCCACTGCTCTGTTTCTTTTTCCCGACGCGTCCGCTGAAAAACACATTAAGGTGTCAAAAGCTATTATTATTCCGAGCTATGTAAAATAAAATTAATAAAATAAAATAAATAGCGGTCTGCTATTAGTCAAAATACACATCAACGCACGGGCTGGTACTTTAGACCTTAAAGAATTTGTAACTTTTATTAGAAGAAAGTTGCTGTAAACAGATAAAAATGTAATGAACATTGTAAGTAAAAAAAATGTATTCAATTTAGTAATTAAAAAACGTCGCAGGGTCTTATTAGGACAAAAAACCTAGACAAAAGAAACGAAAAAACTGACCTGAGTGGTTTCGTCCACAGCTTTCGAAAATTTTTTGGAAAAGGGCACTAAAATCCCTTCTTGTCTAAGCCAACCTTCCTTATCGTAAAATGACGTCATCGTGCGAAGCTATAAAAACTGACGAGGCCAATGGGCTGAGAGAGTAAGTTGGCGGGAAGTCTTGTCCCCCTCTTTTTTACAGAAGGGGGTGACAGATGAGAAAAGACACTGAAAGAACTCAAAATGGCGTCAGTCAAGTTGTTGGAAGAACAAAACTGTAAAAAATAAGTGAAAATGGCTAATTCAGCTAAAATTACTTATTTTTGGCCTCAAAAGAAAGTGTAAATTGGAAAAACATTTGTTAATAAAAGTCGTCATTCTTCAAGTTAGAGGGCTGTCAAGCTACTATGAAAAATGAAAAGGCCCGATTTTGTTAATAAAAGCAGTCTGGCCTTCTAAGTAATTTAAAACTATTACATAATAGTATTAAAGTAAAGTGCCAAAAACTTTGGAGGAAAGAAAATGTTTGTAGAAGAATTAACTGTACATTTACATTTATACAATTTTTACATTAGATAATCTGAATTAGCCATCCATCATCTGCCCTCTGGTAGGCTTTAAGCAGAAAATTTCATTATCCAAAACAAATTATCTAAAAATTGGTAAGGCTAATGCCAGCTTTTTTTAAAGTATTTTTAATTATTTTCTGAGGAATTTGGTTATTTTTCAAAATTGTGGCAAAGTAAAGTATTTCTTCTTGTAAGTCTTCTGTAGTATTACAGATCCTTTTTACTCTAAGAAGCTGTGAAAAAATTGTGTTAATGATGATTCTTTTGGAAATATTAGAATTCCAGTTTGTTAACTTTAGTGTAGAAAAAGTGAATTCTCTCCTCTTGTCGTAGACTTTAATAAAATTGTAATCAATGATATTAAGGTCAAGGTATACTACATTATTTTGCACCGTATTTGTTCTATTTAGCTTTAAGCTAGTTGGGTAGATATTAGCTGCTTCTATTTTGTTATGGTTGTTAAAGGCTATGATATCATCAATGTAACGATAAATGTGTTGAAAAAGTTTTTGTTCTGCTACGTCCAGAGATCGGACAAATGTCAATTCTCTTGTGAAAAGGAATAATTCGCAGACGGAGCTCGAAAAATTTCCTCCCATTGGGATCCCTTGTATTTGTTTGAAGATACAATTGTTAAAGAGAATATAATTATTGAAAAGCATGCTCGTAAGAAAAAGTTGCCATTTTTCGTTATCAATTATTGTAGAAATCTGAGAAATTATATCTGGTAGAGCAAGTAAGCTGGTATAAATTTCTTTAAGCGGTAAGGTAGTATAAAGGTTTTCGAAATCGTAGCATTGTATATGGTCGATTTTAATTGAATTAATTGTCTTAATTACGAGTTCGTTACTTGAAATCATCCAGTTGCAATGCAGATCTTGAAAATCATAGTTATTAATCAAGTCACGTATTAAACGAAGTTTTTTGCAAAAAGATAATCTATTTCTTTAAGATAACTTTTGGTACTATTGGCAATGAACCTGAATTTAATAGGTGACTTATGAAATTTTGGAAGGGCATAGAGATTTGCAAATCTGTTATTATAGTTCCAATTTTTTTGGTAAGTGCCATTACTATTTAGTTCTTTGTGCAGAAGGTCGAAATAAAACTTTTTTCAGAGAACACTAAAATTGTTTCTAGCTTTGTCAATTTTTGTAATGATAAAATTATCTTGTAGTTTGTTGATTAGATCAAAGAGTCGTTTCTTATTGTGTAGAGAGTTGAAAGAAGGTGCCTTGAAGAGTGAATGTTGAAATTCTGTAATCAGTGCAGCTTTCCATTCAAGAAAAGTGGTAGTAGGTAAATTGGATTTATTACTAACATGATAAATTTATCAAGATCTTGATTGAATTGTCTGAGGCAAAGATGTTTATTGATTCTAAAAGTAGGACGAAATTTGGTGCCAAGTTGTAAAAGGTCTCGTAATTCTAAGTCTTCAATGATGTTAAGATCTCCTGTTATCACATGTTGGTGGAAAGAATCGACATATTTTTGGAAAAGAGCCTGTTGGCAATGACACATTGCCTAGTTTAGTATTCGGTACAATATCAAGCACAGTAATTTCTATGTTATCAAAATTATGCATATTATAATGCTCGAGAATAGCTGTATGCTGATTATTTTTTGTGAGATTATTGCTATTATTGCTATTTTCTTGAATCTCGTAACTAGTTGACCTAAGTTCTTTTTAAATTTAAAGCAGGGCTTAATTTGGAGTTGTTGTTCAGGAAGCAAGTGTTGATATTTTTTAAAAATGTTAGGTATTTTTAGTTGATCGTAAGAAGGGTCTTTGAATTGTACCGTACAAAACAGTTTTTTGTGAAAAAAATTGCTATTTTTTAGTTTAAAATTGCAGAAGTCGATAATTGAGGTCTTTTATGATTTGTAAACAGCTAAAATTTTCATTTACGACTTTAATTAGATTTCACAAAGTAACATTCTTAAATGTATGTAGAAGTTTTATGGCATTCTTAGCAAATTCATTATGTTCAAGGAAGGAATGAAGATTTTTAATTATTAAATTCAGATCTTGAGTAGAAAAAAATTTTTTGTGTTTGGAATCACCTCCTCTGGTACTTCTGGTCGTTATACTGCTAAAAAATCTGAATTGTCCATATATTGAGACTTCTGTCTGTCTGTTGGTGGTATGACTCAGATAAGCATTCAGTCCATAAGGGTAAAGTGACTTTTTTTTGAAGTATGTATATGGATTCCTTAGAAAGTCTAAGTTTAGTATTCGGTACAATATCAAGCACAGTAATTTCTATGTTATCAAAATTATGCATATTATAATGCTCGAGAATAGCTGTATGCTGATTATTTTTTGTGATATTATTGCTATTATTTTTAAATTTTTTAATATGAGATCTATGGTTATTAATTCTGAGGTTGAGAGAGTTTTTTGTCTGACCTATATATGTGAGAGAACATTCTTTACAGGTGATTTGGTAGATACAATTGAAAGTCTTTCATAGTGATTGTGTCTTATTAGTATTGGTGGGAATATATATATATATATATATAATATATATAAATAAACTCCTGTTTGAACTAAGCAGTAAGTTACATGCGATGCGCATGCAAAGAGTTCTTAAAAAATTGCTATAGCAGCTGATAGTTTACCTTGGAGTTATATGGTACATTGTAGCTTCAATTAACTGATTCTGTTGATTCTGGTTGTCTTTCTTAGCCCCTCCCCTCGACATTTTACACTTTCAGCTTTTCAGTTTTCCTTCCAGTTTGAACAATCAGATGAAAGCAGTGAGGGCTACGTGAGTGCAGAAAGTTAAGGAAAACCACTGTTTTATTTTCGACCAAAAACTATGTTTTGAGGAAGGTTGCCCAGATATAGGCCGGCATTTCATGATTTTAAACAAGCGATAGACTTAGAATTTACTCTGTAATTCTGCTGTCGCGAGAAAAGTTTCTATTAAATAGTGCTCACACCATATGTATTACGTGCGGCGCTGCTGGTTATTCAGATTTGTTAAACCATGAAAGAAAGGAGTTAGAAGAACAACTGATTTCCAAAATAAATTATAATGAAAGTACGAAATTTTGTTCTATTCAGAACAAAAAAATCCTCCAAAAAATCCTCTCCTCCCGGTCAGTCAAATGATTTCAGATCGTGCATTTGAGACCACCGCTTTAAATGACTAACATTAATTTTGTATGCTTCGTTAGAGTACGATTTTTCGGTTCTTCTACACCAACATTTTGCACATATTTGCAACATATTTGCACATGATAATGTGTGTGTCACTTAAGCCTCTTGGGCGAACTCTTTTATTCTGTCAACTATTTCTTTTTTATGGCGATCCATATTGATAAAAATTACGATCATTATGAAGTTAAATTGCGTGTTTAAAAAACGAAATGGAAGAAGCACGCATTTGTTCCACAGCTTGTGACACGACTGAACTGACAGTGGGAGATAAAAGGCGCGAGGAAGAGTTGTTAGAGGTGACACCAATATTTGCTCCAAAAGATAATAAACAATGCCTCGCATGTAATTGCTAATCCTGATAAATTTCACATTTATTCACATATGTTTCATAAATACAAAATTTATGTATCCTTAGCAATAAGCAATCAAATATATGTCTGAATCCCGTCCGAGTATTTGTGATGACAGCCAGCATTGTAGCACGAAGCTAATTTTAGAAGCATTTGGTTTATTTTATTTCATCACGTTAAGAACAGTTTCCTCTTACTAAAGGATTTATAATTTGTGAACAGCTTATCTCAGTTTTAAAAGTCTTTTTTGGATCGCGATAAATTACAGATTCTACATAAAAAAATCTGATGTGTACACCACATGACTTCCTCGTACGGAATATTAAATTATACGTATTTTTTCTTGCATTTCATTTAAACTTATTGGATTGAATTAAATCTATTTCGTCGATAGCGCTAGAATAAATGCACTCTTTAAAGTTCACTATATTTGTTTACCATAGTGACACTCTGGCGCTAGGCTCACTTAACAACGTTATATTTCGTTCATATTATAACTCAGAACGCACAAAATTTTTAGCATTTGAAGAATTATCTAATCGTTGCCACATGTTCTATTCAAATACTATAATAAATTTAGAACGATGTATAAAAGAAATTAAGCAAACAAAACAAAACAGAAACAGTTTTTCACAGACGATTCAGTATTTCTCATTCAATTAATTCAGTTCTCACTTCGTGACAAGGCAAAAATACATAAAAACTCAAAATATCTATATTAAAAATTACGAAGTATATCTTAAACGCTTAAGTTTGTATAATGTATTTTGTTTAATAACTCTAAGTTAATAAACTGTTGAATGATGAAATTTAAAAAAAATAATAATGATAACCAAAAAATGAAATTAATAAAAATTAAAACATGTAAAATATAAAATAAAATTAAGAAATAAAAGGAAATAAAAACAAAAGGTTATTGTAATAAATTCTGTGGAATTAAATAGGTTTCTCGATCTTCTTCTCTCCTAACGTTTTTACGCAGTGTCATTTGGAATTCATTTATCTGTTTCGCTATTTTCTTTAAGAGCTGTTCGTGAGTCACTCTTAATATTTGAAATGGAAGAGAAAATAAATTGCCACAGTTTACAAGAATGCACAAACAGCATATGATATGGTGGGAAGGAGAATGATAAATTGCATGTTTAGAAGAAACTTGGTGCAATCCCGTCATTAGACAGTCAGAGTTCCAAAACGAAGAATTTTCTCAGGCACTGTTTGTTCTCACACACTGAGATAAAAATAAAGTTCAAAATAAAGATATAGTCATTATGAAGTAGAAGGCAGAACTCAACTCAAACAAGGAAGAATTACTGGTCTTAGGCGATAAACGCTATCCATCACAGCAGTTTCTAATGATGGTATAATTGAGGTGCGGCTCGCCTCATTTACCTTTAAATCGCAATGGTAATTCAGAGTCGAGAACAATGGCTGTAGGAAAAGAAATTAAAGTGGATATTGAGCAGTGATCCCTTTCCGAACGGGAGGGCTACAGAAGAAAAAGCGGAAAAAATCAAAAAAAAAAAAAAAAAAAAAAAAAAAAAAGGGAACCATTTTCATTAAATAAGCAAAATGTGCATTTTAATTCCCCAAAAATTCAGAAAAATGATATATGATTTCTTTTAAAAAACTCAAAAGAAATCTCTTCAAGTAGCTTATTGTTTTCAGTTTGTGAATTTCATAGTCTTGCAAAACAGATAATATTACCACTTCAATGAATGTTGCAAGTCTTATGTTCAAGCGATTGAATAATATAAATGCTGGGTTACGTCTTGATTAATTAAGTTTTCCTTTATTAATTAAGCATTTAAGTCTCCACATATCGTTACATGTGATGAAATAATATCACAGCAATTTTTCCGTACCATTTGGATTTATCATTTTGAGCAATTCATTCTAAATATAAGACTTCATGTTCTGTACTTTTTAATTCCTTACTTCTTAGTTTTCTAGAAAGGTAATTTTTAGACTAAAAAGCCTAACTAACTAACTAAGTAAACTAAAAGATCTATAGTAACTGCTTAATTAAAGTTCTTGCAGATGCAAAAATGGAATCTGATTATCAAGTTCAGACTGCAATTTCATTTTAATATAATATTTTTTATATTTCTTAATAACAGAAACATTCTGTTTTGTTAGTTTTTGGCATTTTAGAAAAAAATACTTCAAGGGGTTTGAGATTGTATCTGTCACTTCATGTTGTACTTTTTTTTTGTATGTGTGTGCGCACAGTGTGAAATACTTGAAATGCTGCTTTTCTATGAAGTAAAGCTTCCCTTCTAATAAAAGTTTTAAGACGTTTCAAGCATCTAATCTACTCTTCCATTTTATTTACCATTGACTGTATTCTTCATTTTGAACTTCAGATGACTAATTCACTAATTAGTGATTTGATGATAATGATTTGCATTCACTAATTTATTTTCTACAGACGATGTAATGAGATACATCCCGATGATCTCAGAGATCACATTACTTATATACAAATCTAATGTAAACAAGCAAGGTAGATGACCTCAAAGATCACGTGACTTACTGTAAACAAATAAGGTCATCTTCCTCCTCTTGTCTTTCGGAGAGTGTCTCGTTCTAAGTGAGATTTCATCTTTTTATGGCTATCAAACTCTCATTAATTACGCAATCACAAATATATAATGAGTAATGAACGACGTTTATGACTATGTTCAGTGACTGCGTTTTCCGGAATTTTTATTTCTTTCCTCTCGAATACCCAGTTTAAATATAAATATAATCTTCAAAATTCGGGGTCTTCTTTCTAAATTTTCCAAAACCTCCAAATTCTTGGGAGGAAAAGGAAAAAGTAAAAAAGAAGAGAGAAAAACCAATTTTGATAAAGAATTGGGGAAGGGGAGTATTAGACACCATGGGAAAAAAAGAAAAGAAAGAAAGGAAAAAAACCATACAAAATAAAAACAGAAAACAATGGCTGTTGTGTATTTATTTAGTTACTTATTTATAATCTTACATTAATAAGAAAAGGAGCAATAAAATTCGTTTCACAATTGCTGATTTTTTTTAAAAAATCCAAGCAGCTTTTCAATATCTTCATTAATTTATCAGGTTCAATGTTTCTTCTAACCTTCTTCGGAAACATACAATGACCTGACTAGGAACAGAGAGCTTACTAAAGCTATGTTCACTAATTGTAGTAAGTAGACAGGATACAGACGAAGGGTATACAAGACCCTTTATTTTTCTTTATATACAATGACTTCCGTACTTCGGAATACAATGACCCTCCACTCGGGGTCTAACGTAAAAGGTATAAAAATAAAACTAAACTCTAATTTAACTTTAGAATAAGATTGGCCTTATAATAACAGGAAGCGTATGTAGCACAGAGACTGTGAACACTACAATACGTTTAATTTATCAAGAGGATTAAAACCTCTGGCCTGGAAGGCAAATAGCAACTGCGTAACTTCTAAGGTAAGCGGCCTGCTTCGAACTCACTGCTTCCTCTCTCCTGCTTGGCAAAAAGGCCACACTTAAATACTTGGCGTTCGCCAGACAACTTTGCATAAAATCCTTCACGCTTATAATTCTGGCCGGAAGTAGAAAATAAGAAGTGATAGTAAAGATTTAAAATAAAATAAACGTTAGTAAAACTTAAGATCCTTACAAATTTATCTGCGAAACCGCTCTCACTGACATCAGTTTTACGAAAATAGTGTATTTTTCTTCATTTTTAAATTTTCTAGACATATGAAATGCATTTCCATTACAAAATTTTCCTCCAGCTCTATATTAAAAACTAGAAGTCATGTTCACCATGACTTCGTATGGAAACACAAAAGCCACAACATAGTTCAGATGCACATTTTTAGACTTTCGTACATACTTGAAGTTTTTCCCCATCCTTTAATAACATCTTTTCTTAGTCTGCATGAAAGCCAGTAGACCAAATCGTGTTCATTTGTGCTTAATCATTTGCAACTGAGCACGTGACGGCTATCTACCTAAGAGAAAAAAAAACCCTTTGGGAAGGACTTTCTAGAAAAACTTTCTCGTATTCAGTTTTCTAAATGGGACCGGGGAGATGCTCATGCTGAAAGCTTCGTTATTCGGACTTGAGTCGAGCTATCGGGTTTTTGAAAGTTCTTTCCACTCTGCAATTTATGACCAACGTTCGATTTCATACTGTAATGTAATTCCTTATTTCATTTTAAAAAGTTATGGAGAATTAGAACTACTATATTGTTCCAGTAAATCACACGATAGAAATCTCGAGTACAATTCCTTGAAGAGATGATCAGGAGCAAGAGAAACACCTCCAGCTCTGACATGGGTAGCAAAACGGTTGGCTGATTGACTGCTTTTCGCAGTTTTCTCCATGTGTAATGTAAATATGAGCAAATTTCTCTCGGAATGTCCTCCATAAAGTCATCTTTTCTCCAAATACGCAGATAGCCCTGGCGTGATTTTGTACATTCAGATAACCCACCTAACTTTTTTGCAGAGATAAATGGAGAAAATGAACTATGCTATCACTAGGATTCGAATCACGGATATCCCATTTGCTAACTAGAGTTACTGACTATTTACACCCCAACAGCACGTAAACAAGAATGCGATAATTCTTTATACACTGATTATACATTGCTAAAAGTCAGCAAAAAAGAAAATATATCTACAGTTTTTTTGAAGACTTTAAAATCCTTTGTTTATTTGCTTTTGCAATTAAACAAGTAAATAATAAATTTCCCACTATAAACTACGTTAATACTTTTTTTTTTTTTTTTGAGTAGTTGATTGTTGCTGGCTGGCGTCAAGCAAATCACTGTTCGGCTTAAAATTTAACAGCAATACTTTTAATATCCTTTTATCAGCGAACTGCGACTGTATATTTGTTCAAAGTTTATTTCATTTGATTATGGCAAAGCACTTAGGGCTATTTGTCTAAGAGAAGGAATACTTCGTGGAAGAGTTTCTAATGAAACTGGCTCGTATCAAAGTAATGTATGGGTAAAATCACGAAAATTCCCGTGCAGTCAGCTAGTTCGCCTGGAAATGAAGTCGAACTGCCAGAGTTTTGCCACTTTATCGCTCGGGCGCTTGATGGCCTGCCCACTAGACCGCTAGTGGGCTTGAGAAGAGTGAAAAATAACAATAATGAGAGCAATTTTATAAATAATAAAGTTGCTTCCTGAAGAAATTAACGTAAGCTATTCCGTTGAAAGCAAAAGTACTTTCGCATCAAATGCAACATCAGAAACTGTTTTTGTTGTCAAGTGAGTCACCAAACGTTTTCAGCAGTTTCGTGAATAGTCAAAAGGATGTAACCCTATACCGTTAATTGTAAAGAAAAGAATATTAGCATTCTTGAAGGAATAAAAAACATTGTCTCTTTAATGCATATAATGCATTCCTCTTATCATTTTAATGCATTACATACATAAGGAGCAAATGTTAAAATCATAAAACAATTGTTTCTGAAGTGACAGTAGACGATATTGTAGCTCATTTAAAAATATCAATAATCAAATGGGGACCCTGAAGGAACGGTTTGATTTAGTTTCGTTAATTTTAATAACGCCAAAGCACTCGAAGGCTATCTGCCCAAGGGGAGAGATGCCTTTGAAGAGGACTTGCTAAGGAAAACTAGATCGTATACATGTTACACATGGGAAAAACTGCGAAAACGCCCATGCAGTCAGCCCTTTGCCGGGATTCGAACCGCAGATGTAACTATTAGTGGTTGCTGTTCTAAACAAGCATCATTAAACAAATTAAAAGTAATTTTAGAGCATAAAATAAATTTTAGTTTGTTTAAGGATAATTTAAACTGCATAACCACTCATGTTCATGATCGGATTCAAAAAACATACTGAACATGACTGGTTGCAGTTCTTTGAATACCGATTACTTTTGTAATTATCATTGTTTTCTGTAAAGATAAATGCATTCATTTTATTTTGATTTCTTAAACGTATGATATTCTTCAAAGTTTAGCTAAGCAGTTTTAATTTTCCTGTAAATGTAATTCAGCAATTGCATAATCTCTATGAATTAAGAAAATTCTACAGTTGGTAAAGTTTGTCATAATCAGATTTGCTCATTGTCTGCAGACGAATGTCGCTTACACTGTTTTGCCCAATTTGCTGACCTATTGTCTACTGGGTTATCCTTCGATTAGGCTTATCTTACACAGAAGCTCACCAGTGACTAAATGGATCAGACTGCCGAAGATTTACAGTTCTAACCGAATTTCAAATCCTTGTGTATCGGCTGACCGCATGAATGTTTCGTGGTATTTTTCCTGTGTATAATATAAATAGGAAATAGCTTCTTTTAAAATATACTCTACAAAGACACCGTACCCCCTGAGCTACATAGCCTTCGTGCGCTTTACTTAGCCACTCAATCTAATCTGATAAAATATAGAAACCTTCACTATCATGAATTCCTCTCGTTGTAAAACCTTTTCGTCAAATGCCGAATATTTTTAATTATAATTAATAGGAAAGTAGGAAAGATGAGGAGCTTCGAATTTAGCTAGTCAGTGTTACGACATTCACATAGGTGCTGGAATAGGTGACAGAAATATCTGCCAACTGTTATCAAATATCTGCCTTAAAAGGGGGTTTGTAAAATCAAAAATAAGGAATATGCAGGATCTGACAATTTAAAACTTTAAGCAAAAATTATTACGGATCGACTTGGGTATCGTATGTTTCCGTACAAAACAAACAATTTTTTTTTAATTTTAAGCTCTCGCAGGCTTTGCTGCAAATATGAGGTTGTAATGTTTTTAAAACATCTCTATGATTTTGAGATTCACTGTGTAGGAAGGATTAGGTTCTTTTTTCTCCTTTAAAGCTGGAAACGTGAAAGGCCGATTCTGCCCTTGTCGGGATTCGAACCTTGGATCTCCCAGTTGTTAGCTGGAAGCACTAACGTACACCACCATAGCAGACATACGATAATTCCTGAAAAATCCAGTTCTCAGTCTTTGCAGTTTGGAATTTAGTAAACATGACAAACGATGCGAAATTAGAGACGTTGTAAAGACGAAGAAATTAGAGACATTTAGCTCCATCTAAGAATAATCATATAAGATAAATCAATTTATTTTAAAAGTATCTCAGTTTTCTACAGACTCTAAATTTGATCTATACATAGCACTGATTTTTTTTTTTTTTTTTTTTTTTCTATAAGGCAAAATTTAGACAAAAATATGTTTAAAAAATTATTTCTATCTAAAATTGCCAGCAAATAACTTAAAATAAATACACTTTGCTGTAAATTTTGGGCTATACAAAATTTCAAAATATCAGACAGAGTCATTAGGAAAGGTAGGAAAAGTGAAGTTTTTTAAACTTCATCAGGTTGAATTCGAAAATAATGAAATTCTATCTATAAGTTTGAAGAATATTTTTAAAATTTTTTAAAGTTCTTATTTTTGTTTTTCTGAAAGAATTCGGGTAATTTGTAAGAAATCTGATTTCTAAAAAAGGTGTTTTTATCAAATTATCAACCAATTTTTGCAGATTTTATTAGAACAAAATCTTTGTATCTCTGATAAAAACATACATAGTGTTTTTACCTCGAACAGCCATTGGACCAACAGATTCTGATCTCCCATTCATTGTCAAAAATTGTCTATTTCTGTTATACCAGTATTTGACGTCCGAATAACTCCAAACCACAATCTATCAGCAAAATGGCATTTTACTCTGAGAACTGGCGTTGATTAATGGCTAATTATACATAACCCCTTTCAGAATTAAATTTAAATAATATTTTATAAAGCCATTTGAGGATAGGGAATAGAAACTTATCGTTATTAAATTTTTCTAATTTATGTTTCATTTTTAAATGCGTATTCAAAATTTTGAAAGTCACTACACAATTGTTCCCACCATCGAACTGATGCCTGAAAAATATTGTAACCGAGAGGAAGTTATTTTTGCTAAAATTACCAAACCCTTGATTTTTATCTATTAGTATGGTAGACTTATTTTTTATGTTAGATTGCGAAGAAGGTTACCAGACACTGAATAGTTAAAGCTGTAAAACAAAGTGGGCTCAAGTTCTGTTTATGTTTTTCCCACTGGTTTCGTAAATATCAGTCATTTTATCTTAGAAAGTTCTTCTTTTAGTGGAGCTCATGAAAAGTTCTTCTTTCATTGCTTTGCAGGCAGTACTTCTTTTAGCAGTTCTGCTCAATCCAATCCAGTCTGAGAATATAAAGCACGTACGTTTCTTAGAAAAGAAATTTATATAAAATAACACGCCTATGCTTCAGTCTTTGCGATGTATCTTGTTAATGTGATTAGTAGCGTACATATTTCTATTTGCAAAGGTTCCTATTAGTTTTAAAGCATTTCATCATCATGCCGATTTTCCTTTGCAAAGACTGCAATTACTTTTAAAATATGTTCTCGTCCTGTAGATTTCAGTTTGCAAATACATAGTTTAAATAATAAAAATATTTTAAATTATTAATTTTTAAAGCACTTTAATATTTGGAGTAAATGTGGAACAAATTTCATGTTGAATAAAATCTAAAAAGAGGTCTCAGGTTATGTCTCATATTTTATGAAAAATTCATAAAATTTTATCTTTTTATAGTGAATCGGAAGAATTTCTACAGTTTTTTTGAAGACTTTAAAATCCTTTGTTTATTTGCTTTTGCAATTAAACAAGTAAATAATAAATTTCCCACTATAAACTACGTTAATACTTTTTTTTTTTTTTTTTTTTTGAGTAGTTGATTGTTGCTGGCTGGCGTCAAGCAAATCACTGTTCGGCTTAAAATTTAACAGCAATACTTTTAATATCCTTTTATCAGCGAACTGCGACTGTATATTTGTTCAAAGTTTATTTCATTTGATTATGGCAAAGCACTTAGGGCTATTTGTCTAAGAGAAGGAATACTTCGTGGAAGAGTTTCTAATGAAACTGGCTCGTATCAAAGTAATGTATGGGTAAAATCACGAAAATTCCCGTGCAGTCAGCTAGTTCGCCTGGAAATGAAGTCGAACTGCCAGAGTTTTGCCACTTTATCGCTCGGGCGCTTGATGGCCTGCCCACTAGACCGCTAGTGGGCTTGAGAAGAGTGAAAAATAACAATAATGAGAGCAATTTTATAAATAATAAAGTTGCTTCCTGAAGAAATTAACGTAAGCTATTCCGTTGAAAGCAAAAGTACTTTCGCATCAAATGCAACATCAGAAACTGTTTTTGTTGTCAAGTGAGTCACCAAACGTTTTCAGCAGTTTCGTGAATAGTCAAAAGGATGTAACCCTATACCGTTAATTGTAAAGAAAAGAATATTAGCATTCTTGAAGGAATAAAAAACATTGTCTCTTTAATGCATATAATGCATTCCTCTTATCATTTTAATGCATTACATACATAAGGAGCAAATGTTAAAATCATAAAACAATTGTTTCTGAAGTGACAGTAGACGATATTGTAGCTCATTTAAAAATATCAATAATCAAATGGGGACCCTGAAGGAACGGTTTGATTTAGTTTCGTTAATTTTAATAACGCCAAAGCACTCGAAGGCTATCTGCCCAAGGGGAGAGATGCCTTTGAAGAGGACTTGCTAAGGAAAACTAGATCGTATACATGTTACACATGGGAAAAACTGCGAAAACGCCCATGCAGTCAGCCCTTTGCCGGGATTCGAACCGCAGATGTAACTATTAGTGGTTGCTGTTCTAAACAAGCATCATTAAACAAATTAAAAGTAATTTTAGAGCATAAAATAAATTTTAGTTTGTTTAAGGATAATTTAAACTGCATAACCACTCATGTTCATGATCGGATTCAAAAAACATACTGAACATGACTGGTTGCAGTTCTTTGAATACCGATTACTTTTGTAATTATCATTGTTTTCTGTAAAGATAAATGCATTCATTTTATTTTGATTTCTTAAACGTATGATATTCTTCAAAGTTTAGCTAAGCAGTTTTAATTTTCCTGTAAATGTAATTCAGCAATTGCATAATCTCTATGAATTAAGAAAATTCTACAGTTGGTAAAGTTTGTCATAATCAGATTTGCTCATTGTCTGCAGACGAATGTCGCTTACACTGTTTTGCCCAATTTGCTGACCTATTGCCTACTGGGTTATCCTTCGATTAGGCTTATCTTACACAGAAGCTCACCAGTGACTAAATGGATCAGACTGCCGAAGATTTACAGTTCTAACCGAATTTCAAATCCTTGTGTATCGGCTGACCGCATGAATGTTTCGTGGTATTTTTCCTGTGTATAATATAAATAGGAAATAGCTTCTTTTAAAATATACTCTACAAAGACACCGTACCCCCTGAGCTACATAGCCTTCGTGCGCTTTACTTAGCCACTCAATCTAATCTGATAAAATATAGAAACCTTCACTATCATGAATTCCTCTCGTTGTAAAACCTTTTCGTCAAATGCCGAATATTTTTAATTATAATTAATAGGAAAGTAGGAAAGATGAGGAGCTTCGAATTTAGCTAGTCAGTGTTACGACATTCACATAGGTGCTGGAATAGGTGACAGAAATATCTGCCAACTGTTATCAAATATCTGCCTTAAAAGGGGGTTTGTAAAATCAAAAATAAGGAATATGCAGGATCTGACAATTTAAAACTTTAAGCAAAAATTATTACGGATCGACTTGGGTATCGTATGTTTCCGTACAAAACAAACAATTTTTTTTTAATTTTAAGCTCTCGCAGGCTTTGCTGCAAATATGAGGTTGTAATGTTTTTAAAACATCTCTATGATTTTGAGATTCACTGTGTAGGAAGGATTAGGTTCTTTTTTCTCCTTTAAAGCTGGAAACGTGAAAGGCCGATTCTGCCCTTGTCGGGATTCGAACCTTGGATCTCCCAGTTGTTAGCTGGAAGCACTAACGTACACCACCATAGCAGACATACGATAATTCCTGAAAAATCCAGTTCTCAGTCTTTGCAGTTTGGAATTTAGTAAACATGACAAACGATGCGAAATTAGAGACGTTGTAAAGACGAAGAAATTAGAGACATTTAGCTCCATCTAAGAATAATCATATAAGATAAATCAATTTATTTTAAAAGTATCTCAGTTTTCTACAGACTCTAAATTTGATCTATACATAGCACTGATTTTTTTTTTTTTTTTTTTTTCTATAAGGCAAAATTTAGACAAAAATATGTTTAAAAAATTATTTCTATCTAAAATTGCCAGCAAATAACTTAAAATAAATACACTTTGCTGTAAATTTTGGGCTATACAAAATTTCAAAATATCAGACAGAGTCATTAGGAAAGGTAGGAAAAGTGAAGTTTTTTAAACTTCATCAGGTTGAATTCGAAAATAATGAAATTCTATCTATAAGTTTGAAGAATATTTTTAAAATTTTTTAAAGTTCTTATTTTTGTTTTTCTGAAAGAATTCGGGTAATTTGTAAGAAATCTGATTTCTAAAAAAGGTGTTTTTATCAAATTATCAACCAATTTTTGCAGATTTTATTAGAACAAAATCTTTGTATCTCTGATAAAAACATACATAGTGTTTTTACCTCGAACAGCCATTGGACCAACAGATTCTGATCTCCCATTCATTGTCAAAAATTGTCTATTTCTGTTATACCAGTATTTGACGTCCGAATAACTCCAAACCACAATCTATCAGCAAAATGGCATTTTACTCTGAGAACTGGCGTTGATTAATGGCTAATTATACATAACCCCTTTCAGAATTAAATTTAAATAATATTTTATAAAGCCATTTGAGGATAGGGAATAGAAACTTATCGTTATTAAATTTTTCTAATTTATGTTTCATTTTTAAATGCGTATTCAAAATTTTGAAAGTCACTACACAATTGTTCCCACCATCGAACTGATGCCTGAAAAATATTGTAACCGAGAGGAAGTTATTTTTGCTAAAATTACCAAACCCTTGATTTTTATCTATTAGTATGGTAGACTTATTTTTTATGTTAGATTGCGAAGAAGGTTACCAGACACTGAATAGTTAAAGCTGTAAAACAAAGTGGGCTCAAGTTCTGTTTATGTTTTTCCCACTGGTTTCGTAAATATCAGTCATTTTATCTTAGAAAGTTCTTCTTTTAGTGGAGCTCATGAAAAGTTCTTCTTTCATTGCTTTGCAGGCAGTACTTCTTTTAGCAGTTCTGCTCAATCCAATCCAGTCTGAGAATATAAAGCACGTACGTTTCTTAGAAAAGAAATTTATATAAAATAACACGCCTATGCTTCAGTCTTTGCGATGTATCTTGTTAATGTGATTAGTAGCGTACATATTTCTATTTGCAAAGGTTCCTATTAGTTTTAAAGCATTTCATCATCATGCCGATTTTCCTTTGCAAAGACTGCAATTACTTTTAAAATATGTTCTCGTCCTGTAGATTTCAGTTTGCAAATACATAGTTTAAATAATAAAAATATTTTAAATTATTAATTTTTAAAGCACTTTAATATTTGGAGTAAATGTGGAACAAATTTCATGTTGAATAAAATCTAAAAAGAGGTCTCAGGTTATGTCTCATATTTTATGAAAAATTCATAAAATTTTATCTTTTTATAGTGAATCGGAAGAATTTCTACAGTTTTTTTGAAGACTTTAAAATCCTTTGTTTATTTGCTTTTGCAATTAAACAAGTAAATAATAAATTTCCCACTATAAACTACGTTAATACTTTTTTTTTTTTTTTTTTTTTGAGTAGTTGATTGTTGCTGGCTGGCGTCAAGCAAATCACTGTTCGGCTTAAAATTTAACAGCAATACTTTTAATATCCTTTTATCAGCGAACTGCGACTGTATATTTGTTCAAAGTTTATTTCATTTGATTATGGCAAAGCACTTAGGGCTATTTGTCTAAGAGAAGGAATACTTCGTGGAAGAGTTTCTAATGAAACTGGCTCGTATCAAAGTAATGTATGGGTAAAATCACGAAAATTCCCGTGCAGTCAGCTAGTTCGCCTGGAAATGAAGTCGAACTGCCAGAGTTTTGCCACTTTATCGCTCGGGCGCTTGATGGCCTGCCCACTAGACCGCTAGTGGGCTTGAGAAGAGTGAAAAATAACAATAATGAGAGCAATTTTATAAATAATAAAGTTGCTTCCTGAAGAAATTAACGTAAGCTATTCCGTTGAAAGCAAAAGTACTTTCGCATCAAATGCAACATCAGAAACTGTTTTTGTTGTCAAGTGAGTCACCAAACGTTTTCAGCAGTTTCGTGAATAGTCAAAAGGATGTAACCCTATACCGTTAATTGTAAAGAAAAGAATATTAGCATTCTTGAAGGAATAAAAAACATTGTCTCTTTAATGCATATAATGCATTCCTCTTATCATTTTAATGCATTACATACATAAGGAGCAAATGTTAAAATCATAAAACAATTGTTTCTGAAGTGACAGTAGACGATATTGTAGCTCATTTAAAAATATCAATAATCAAATGGGGACCCTGAAGGAACGGTTTGATTTAGTTTCGTTAATTTTAATAACGCCAAAGCACTCGAAGGCTATCTGCCCAAGGGGAGAGATGCCTTTGAAGAGGACTTGCTAAGGAAAACTAGATCGTATACATGTTACACATGGGAAAAACTGCGAAAACGCCCATGCAGTCAGCCCTTTGCCGGGATTCGAACCGCAGATGTAACTATTAGTGGTTGCTGTTCTAAACAAGCATCATTAAACAAATTAAAAGTAATTTTAGAGCATAAAATAAATTTTAGTTTGTTTAAGGATAATTTAAACTGCATAACCACTCATGTTCATGATCGGATTCAAAAAACATACTGAACATGACTGGTTGCAGTTCTTTGAATACCGATTACTTTTGTAATTATCATTGTTTTCTGTAAAGATAAATGCATTCATTTTATTTTGATTTCTTAAACGTATGATATTCTTCAAAGTTTAGCTAAGCAGTTTTAATTTTCCTGTAAATGTAATTCAGCAATTGCATAATCTCTATGAATTAAGAAAATTCTACAGTTGGTAAAGTTTGTCATAATCAGATTTGCTCATTGTCTGCAGACGAATGTCGCTTACACTGTTTTGCCCAATTTGCTGACCTATTGTCTACTGGGTTATCCTTCGATTAGGCTTATCTTACACAGAAGCTCACCAGTGACTAAATGGATCAGACTGCCGAAGATTTACAGTTCTAACCGAATTTCAAATCCTTGTGTATCGGCTGACCGCATGAATGTTTCGTGGTATTTTTCCTGTGTATAATATAAATAGGAAATAGCTTCTTTTAAAATATACTCTACAAAGACACCGTACCCCCTGAGCTACATAGCCTTCGTGCGCTTTACTTAGCCACTCAATCTAATCTGATAAAATATAGAAACCTTCACTATCATGAATTCCTCTCGTTGTAAAACCTTTTCGTCAAATGCCGAATATTTTTAATTATAATTAATAGGAAAGTAGGAAAGATGAGGAGCTTCGAATTTAGCTAGTCAGTGTTACGACATTCACATAGGTGCTGGAATAGGTGACAGAAATATCTGCCAACTGTTATCAAATATCTGCCTTAAAAGGGGGTTTGTAAAATCAAAAATAAGGAATATGCAGGATCTGACAATTTAAAACTTTAAGCAAAAATTATTACGGATCGACTTGGGTATCGTATGTTTCCGTACAAAACAAACAATTTTTTTTTAATTTTAAGCTCTCGCAGGCTTTGCTGCAAATATGAGGTTGTAATGTTTTTAAAACATCTCTATGATTTTGAGATTCACTGTGTAGGAAGGATTAGGTTCTTTTTTCTCCTTTAAAGCTGGAAACGTGAAAGGCCGATTCTGCCCTTGTCGGGATTCGAACCTTGGATCTCCCAGTTGTTAGCTGGAAGCACTAACGTACACCACCATAGCAGACATACGATAATTCCTGAAAAATCCAGTTCTCAGTCTTTGCAGTTTGGAATTTAGTAAACATGACAAACGATGCGAAATTAGAGACGTTGTAAAGACGAAGAAATTAGAGACATTTAGCTCCATCTAAGAATAATCATATAAGATAAATCAATTTATTTTAAAAGCATCTCAGTTTTCTACAGACTCTAAATTTGATCTATACATAGCACTGATTTTTTTTTTTTTTTTTTTCTATAAGGCAAAATTTAGACAAAAATATGTTTAAAAAATTATTTCTATCTAAAATTGCCAGCAAATAACTTAAAATAAATACACTTTGCTGTAAATTTTGGGCTATACAAAATTTCAAAATATCAGACAGAGTCATTAGGAAAGGTAGGAAAAGTGAAGTTTTTTAAACTTCATCAGGTTGAATTCGAAAATAATGAAATTCTATCTATAAGTTTGAAGAATATTTTTAAAATTTTTTAAAGTTCTTATTTTTGTTTTTCTGAAAGAATTCGGGTAATTTGTAAGAAATCTGATTTCTAAAAAAGGTGTTTTTATCAAATTATCAACCAATTTTTGCAGATTTTATTAGAACAAAATCTTTGTATCTCTGATAAAAACATACATAGTGTTTTTACCTCGAACAGCCATTGGACCAACAGATTCTGATCTCCCATTCATTGTCAAAAATTGTCTATTTCTGTTATACCAGTATTTGACGTCCGAATAACTCCAAACCACAATCTATCAGCAAAATGGCATTTTACTCTGAGAACTGGCGTTGATTAATGGCTAATTATACATAACCCCTTTCAGAATTAAATTTAAATAATATTTTATAAAGCCATTTGAGGATAGGGAATAGAAACTTATCGTTATTAAATTTTTCTAATTTATGTTTCATTTTTAAATGCGTATTCAAAATTTTGAAAGTCACTACACAATTGTTCCCACCATCGAACTGATGCCTGAAAAATATTGTAACCGAGAGGAAGTTATTTTTGCTAAAATTACCAAACCCTTGATTTTTATCTATTAGTATGGTAGACTTATTTTTTATGTTAGATTGCGAAGAAGGTTACCAGACACTGAATAGTTAAAGCTGTAAAACAAAGTGGGCTCAAGTTCTGTTTATGTTTTTCCCACTGGTTTCGTAAATATCAGTCATTTTATCTTAGAAAGTTCTTCTTTTAGTGGAGCTCATGAAAAGTTCTTCTTTCATTGCTTTGCAGGCAGTACTTCTTTTAGCAGTTCTGCTCAATCCAATCCAGTCTGAGAATATAAAGCACGTACGTTTCTTAGAAAAGAAATTTATATAAAATAACACGCCTATGCTTCAGTCTTTGCGATGTATCTTGTTAATGTGATTAGTAGCGTACATATTTCTATTTGCAAAGGTTCCTATTAGTTTTAAAGCATTTCATCATCATGCCGATTTTCCTTTGCAAAGACTGCAATTACTTTTAAAATATGTTCTCGTCCTGTAGATTTCAGTTTGCAAATACATAGTTTAAATAATAAAAATATTTTAAATTATTAATTTTTAAAGCACTTTAATATTTGGAGTAAATGTGGAACAAATTTCATGTTGAATAAAATCTAAAAAGAGGTCTCAGGTTATGTCTCATATTTTATGAAAAATTCATAAAATTTTATCTTTTTATAGTGAATCGGAAGAATTTATTAACATTTTGCGAGTCTAATTAATCGACTGTATTGTATCATCGAAGAGTTTTTCAAATAGAAGCTGACTCATTTATGTTACATATGAGGAACAACTCAGCAATATCCAGTTATTCCATTCATCTGCTCGGAGGAAAAAATCAGGACGTATTTGTAGTATTTGTAGGTCTTAATCCATTCAGCTACTGAAGAATATATGGCGTCTATGAAAGGACAAATTATGGGCAATCAGTGTACAATCGAAGATCCGTTAAAGGATGCTCCATTTCATCGAGCATTTACCATTTTCTAAATTCCCTAACCCTGGGTGTCAAAAACCATTGCAGTCACATTTAGTGCCACTCTCTGGTAACAGGCAAAGGCCTTGTCCTTGTAAATGTCCTGTTAACGAGGGGTTTGACTGTGGTTTGTAGAGATGACATTCAAATATGTATTGATAAATATCCAATGAATTCTGTTTTATCAAATTGAATTATTTAATTTAGGAAAAGCAAATGAAGCAATTATGCAATTATGGTAGCAAGCTGTTTCAAACTCAGATAATGTAAGAAACATTACGCGTTTTATAATACTTGTTGCTTAATTTCGGGATCTTTTCATTTCATAAAAAATAGATTTTTTATAGTTTTATTAAATATTTCGTATTACTTTAGTTATAAAAGCAAAACTATAATTGCATACTTAATGATGTTGTCGAATAAATAACAGTTCCTTAAACGTTTTGGGCTAGAGGAATTCTTAAAATGCAGTAAAATTTTATAGAACCTATGGAGCTCCATCTTAAAAATGCTTTGTTTGCAACTAAATGGTACATTAATTTCATGATCAGTAAATTGTAGGAATAATGTTATTCTAATAAAGACTTTTTCTCTGTATTTTTTTATTTGTTCGGCGTATTAGCTAACATACACTGGGGTCGCTTTTCTCCTTTTTTTGCCCCCCCCCAAAAAAAAACATTGTTGTATTCTTTCTTTCATTCCCACTAAATTAAACGAGTAAATTTAACTTATGATACTAATTTGGCTCTAAAAAAGAGCCATTTCTCCTGCTTGAATACTATAAAGATCTGCCGAGGCTCACTAAAGGGGGAAAAGATGCGCGCACAGTATGGATATTTAACATTGTTCTGACAATTAAGATTTTTGAAATTTAAATGTGATTTAAAAAAAACTTTCAGCATGAAAAAAAATTAATAAAATTGTGTAGAATAAAAATTCTGAATTAGAATAAATGGATATAATGTATAAACTGTTAGAAACGTGCTTTTTGTACATCATGCAAAACAAAATAATAAAACAAGCAGGTCTTTTGCATTAATGAATCCGTAACTGTATTAAAATATTCTTGTTTTCTATATAATTACTTACTTCTGCAAAGCGATGTATAGGAATGTCGGCTGCAATTAAAAGCTCACGTCGCCATGTAATGATCCGTGGGAGGTCCCCACTCTGTGGGTGTTCGTCTCACGACTGCAAACAAACGATCCGTTTTATAGGTTAAAACCAACATTTTCTCTCCCCCCTTATCATTCCCTACCTCGACAATAGGATCAGCATACCACATGAAATTCCTTAACTACGACGTCATATGAAAATGGGCGGGGATTCGGAGTTGCTCTCGTCCTATAAGCAATATCGGAGAAGAAAAAGCAAAACGATCGATGCTTCTCGGTTTCCAAACCATCCCGAAAAAAGGCGGGAAAAAACACAGTCCGTCATGCTATAAAACACACGAGCATTCTCAGCAGGGAATACCCGGTTAAAGATACAGTTGCCGAAAATTTTTGCCATCTGAAAGTGCCGGATGGACTTGGGAGGCGGACCGCCCGTCATTCGCCTCCTTGATCCGCCCTCCGCTCGTTGCGGCAGCGGCGGCGAGTTGCTCACTTTCTCGATAGACAGGATCCTAGCGCCCGACTTCGGCCCCAAGGCCAACCACCGTCAGACGGGTGACCAGCGGGGCTTAGGCGGCAAAATCGTCGAAGCACAAAGCGACGACCTCTACCGATTTCCCGGAACACAAACACTGTGTAAAATAGACACATCTTTCGACGCTCTTTATCTCCATAGTCATCACACACTAGACAGTAATTCCAGTATATGTTACTACCTGAATTCTTCTCTGCCAACTTGCGTGCTATGCAGCAAAGAAGAAATTGCGGTATCTCCGCTAGAAAAATCCATTATTAGCCCAGTTGTGAGCACCACAGAGGTTTGGGAAGGTCAGAAAATTACATCTCCTGAATTGTGTAACAGTCCAAAACTATACCAAAATGAGGTATATATTTCTAGGTTTAACGAAAAGCATGTTGATTTGAAAGCTTTCAATTCCAACTGCAATTTGAATTACGATTTTTTTGACAATGTAAATTCTAAACAAAACTCAAAAGGCTGGAAGCCAAGATTGCTGAAAAAAGAATCCAGAAGACAAGCTATATCCATCAGTGATGAGAGCGAAATCTCTAATTTGGAAGACAATAAGGTAGTTAAAACAATTGCTGTATCCTCGGATGGTACAATTGTTCCAATTAACAGTTTCAGTCCTATAGATGATAGTCCCATAAAATTCAAATCCCTCCAGAGCTTCTCCGAAGAAAAAAGTGCCCGACATTCAGCCGATAAATTTATATCCCAAGAACTGCAGCAAGTGGAGAAGTGCCTTAAAGATCCAAATAAATCAGAAGTACTTGATGTGAAACCATTCGAAAATACTACAAACCAACATCGAAACTTTAATAGCTCCGAAGAAAACTGTTCATCGCCAACCTTGGGAAATGATAAACCTTCTTTAATGAAGTTGCAGCTGAAATTAAGAAACAACTTTGCCAAAAATAACGGGATTGTCTCTCAAACTGCCACACAGCCGAACTCTGAAGGTGACAGGTGTTCTGCAGAAACAAGCAGATGGTGCTCCACAAACTCAACCGCGAAAAACTCATTAGAACAGGAAAACGACTTACGAAAGGAAGATGCTAAGATAAATGAAACTGTAGACCCATTATCCCAAGGAACAAAAACTGGGTGTTTCCACGACATTAATTCGAAGGATACAGACAATAATTGTTCACCCGAAGAACAGCAGTTACCTCAATCAAAAAACATAGATAGTGGGACAGATTTTAGTAAAAATTTACAACTCGGTGAATCTAGTGCAATATCAGAGAAAGGGAAGTTGACTGGTGACAGCGCCTGGCCAGTCTGGGTGTACTGTAGTCGATATTCGGCGAGACCGTCTTCGGGTAAGTGAATAAATTATATTTTTATTAATGCCAATATTTAGTAAATTTATTAATATATATATAATCCTGCACAAATAAACTTTGGTGTCCTTTTGGAATACGTTTATAAGAAACATAATTAATTATTAATTAATTAATAGTATTTAGAAAAATAAATTTTCTCATGCTGACAAAATCCATCTTTTGATTTCAGAAGGAAATGTTGCACTTTATAAGCTAATATGTGGAATAAGATGTTAGATGAGAAATATGACTTTATAATTTAAAGATACCGTTAAGCATTTAATAACTTCAGAAATCATATGCTTCCTTAATTAATTGTGCATTTTAATTTTGACTGAAAGAAGAAACCATTACTGAAAATTTATATGTCACCATTAACACGAAATTGTGGACAGTTATAAGTGAATGTGTACTTTTAATTGTGCAGATTTAAATATATTATTTAAAATATGTAGAACATTTTTTTTTAATTTTTTGTTTAGAAGTATATAATTTTTTAAATAAGTAGTGAAACGGGATATCAATAAAATGCTTAGTTGAGTTAAAAGCTTAATTTATTATTGTATATATTATTTTTTTAATACTGAAAAACGGCGGAAATGATTACATCATTTGGATGGTAACGATAATGATTTTAGTCTGATGCATAAACCAAATTCTAAATAAATTAACTTTCATTAGAAACAGCATCTAATACATGATGCTAAACTCATTTATTATTTTAACAGATGCTGTTAAGCTTACCGTTAATTCTTTCAATTTTAATTTAGAATTACATAAATATATATTCAATATGTTGTCTTTTCTTTTTTAATGAAATCTAACATCTTACAATTCGCGCTTTAAATACAGTATGACATTATGTTATGCTTTTCCTACCGACAGCCAAATAATAATCGTACACATTTTACAGTAATGCTAAACTCGTTTATTATTCTAAGAGATGCTGTTAAGCTTACGATTAATTCATTATGATTAATACTATAATGTACACTTACGGTTAAACAACTACCCATGTTTCAAAAGATTTTAGTCTTTTGAGTTGGTAATTGTTATAAAGAAGTTGTCATCAATACCGATGTTTGTTTATGTTTTTGAGGAATAAACATGACATTTTCATAGATAGCCTACATAAATATAATAAATAGCTAAGCTGATATATGCTATTTTTTGGTACCTTTTTGTAGTATTAAATGAAGAACTGTAAAGAAGCATTTACATGAAAATAAATATTTTTATTATTAAAAGGGAAGACTATGTTGTCAAAACTGTATTTATCTGCTCGAGAATTTTAGTCGATGAATCCGAAGTATTTCATACAGTTTTTATTGCATATAATATATATAGTTTAGGCATAAATAGTTATATATTCTAATGTTGCGTAATTTAGGAATAAATATTCATACATTTTACATGCTTATATTAATCAGCGCTGAGTGATTAATTATATATATATATATATCAGACATTATTTATATTCTAACTGAAAAGTTAGACTGAATGATTAACTCAATATTAGTTAGGAGGCCATAAAGAGTTATAATAAGAAGCATTATATTATGGGATTCTGTATCCTTATACTAATTAGCACAAACACTTTCCATGTAATATTCGTTTTTATCAATGCTAATTTATGTAAAATTTAAGAACTTGACTTAAATTAGTATTATTATTACAAATATTAATTTTAGTTGCAGATTTCGTATGTGATTATTGATGTGATTTCGCGTGTGATTATTCGTATTACTATCTATGTTTTAATCTACACGGTGGGTTAGAAATATAGCCACACATTTGATCCTATAGTGTGATGTAAGTCTAGTTTAGGTTTTCTCAAACCTATGGCACATGTGTAGCTAATTGTACATTACACTATTTTTGGTAGTACGACTTTTGCACAAAAGATGAGGTGAATGCAAAATGGCGCCTGTTTTGGTATAGATAGTGCATGATAGCATAAGATGGTACACGTAATTTTAATGCTTATTTATGTGGGACAAAAACTAAAAAGTTTGAGAATCCCACTTCTATGGGAAATGCGTTAGCCCATTGGAAGATAAGTCTTTCAACTGAAGAAATATGTACAATAATACCAACCAGCCTCACTTTATAGCCTTAAAACTGCATTCCGTTTCCTAACTTTCCAATTCTCAGCGATCCTGCTGCGTCGGCATTATTGCGCATCCGTTTGAGGTATTTTCTTTTCTAAATATTTTTTTACTATAAACAGTTCCACTTTGTCAACTACAGTAATGCTACGTTAAAATCACGTTACAGTCACGGCCTCACAATCATTCTGGGCAGTGATCAACTATACACAAATTATTGTCGAGATCATTCTGAGCAATGATCGAATGCAGCTGCATTTCCATATTGTATGATTTATCGGCCCATTGAGATGTTTGGTTTAGGTGCATTGTACGCTCTACTTAACCGTGAAACAACTGTAGTAATGGGCAGAACTAAAATATGAAGCCAAACAACAGAAATAAAAGACTCAGATTATGATTTTGTTCCTTATCTGTTTTAAAATGACTGAACTATATGAATTTGGATATGTAAATGGTATTTAAAATGAAACAAAAATGATGCTCAAAATTTAATACAGCATTTAGCGTTTCCTTCTTTATGCATAAAATACCACATTTGCTTTTTGACTTTCTTGTGCATAATATACATGGCATGCAAAAAATACAGAAAAGCTTTGGATCACAACGAAAGGCTGGAAAAGAGCAAAATGCTTAGACCAAGGTACAGCATTAGTTCAAAATGAATGGGCATTGTGGAGAATAAAGTGAAGAATATCTGCCTCGGAAGAAGGGAAGATCTGCTAAACGCTTATTAATGACTTTCTGTCATGTTACAAAATCCCTTTCCCGAATATTTAGGTTCCACTATCATAAAAGCTCTTCTACCAACACAGAAACAAAGTTTTCTAGTCTTGATGATTAAAACTTTGTACTAAAGTCTCCGAGAGGATTTAATAGATTTTCTTTATTATCCATTCATTCATATAAGTAATGAAGAAATTGTTGGATGGATTTTCTAGTGGCAGCAAAGTAACTCGATTTAGTTTTGTAAACAAACACCATATTTTTAGCAGCGTATTAGCTTCTTAGCACCAAACAAACACCGCATATTAGCTTCTTAGCGCCACGTTTTGAAAATTTTAAAAGTATTCGCGTATTTTTCCCCTTCTTCAATGTTCAAGGAAAGAGCTACCCCATATTTTAACATGGATTCGTCTGCGCAGTGAATTCTCTCCCCTTATTAACAAAGCCTCCCAAACTACCTGCGAAAGTCACGCCGAAGCTTTCCCCTCCTAACTGTTAAACTTTATGCCAGCATAATACAAACTGCGACCAATTACAGCTAAGTAAACATGGACTGACATTCACTATAATTTCGCTGAGATGCCTGCACATTCACCGTGTCTAGTTATTTACGGATGATTTGACGCTTAAAGCATAGCAGAGACAAAAACTACAGAGAAGTAGAAATGATAATAATTTATTAAATATTGTAATGTTAATACGACTACGCATTCTTATTGTAATGTACGTTTCTTTTAAGCAAATAATATCGTATTAGTTATCTGTAGTTTATCCATAATTACTTTTCATTTGTTATGTCACTGTGACCGTGTCCTTCGGAAATGACATTAATTCCATAATTTCTTCCTTATAGATTTTCGGATGATAAAATTTGTAAAGAAGTTATGGAACATACACAAGAAAATAAAACAAATTAAAAAAAAACTCTTGAATGATTAAATTAGTAAATAATTTATTTCAATTTAATAAACCTCCAAATTAATGTAATACATTCTCAGTCCTAGTTCCATAAATAGTTATTCCTAAATTTAGCAAATTCAGTTGTTTTATAGTTTAATAGTAAATTTAGCTTAATGAATACAAATAATAATTCGTATCCCTTATTTTACCTCAGTTAAGTAATCTTGTCGAAAACTCAAATATAATTTGATATTTTTCTACACCCGTAATATAATCATTATATAAATAACTTGAATGCTTTCAGTGTATCATATTTTTATGGCGCAAACATTATTCAGAGGATTTAGAAAGATAGCTATGCAAGCATATTTTCATAAATATTGCTCCTATGTATGCATTTACGATTACAAAGTAATTCAAAGTAAGTAGAATCTTAAACGAAATTTTTTTGCATTGCTGCATCGCTATACTTCCGCAAAAGTGATATATAGTGCTTCTTTATCTAATACGGTATAATTAATCGCCAAAACAAGCAAACACTTTGCATTTCACTAATTAAAACACAATTAATATTTTATTTATTGTAAAATGTATTTATTACACAGGATACATGTAAAAAATACTTTTATGTTTGCAATGAAATATTTTCATAAAATCTGTGCTTGTATTTTAGGAAATCTTTTAATTGAAGTACGTTTTCTAAGATAATTATTTTTTAAGAAAATAAAACCCGATGCCACATTTTTTGAAAATATATGTATGAAACGTATGCTCATACAATTTTGTTCATAATTACTGAAGCCCATTAGAAACAGTCTTATATACGTCTCTGGAAATATAAATGCATACAAGGGTAGAATAAATCCATGTAATCCAGCTAACAGCTAACTTACGTTGTCTGCATGTGCATATACTATAATATAACAAAGAATTTTCCCCCTTTTCATCCTACGTTGTAATTAAAAAGGAAATCATTAGGGTCACGTAAATAATCGGCACTTTTAAATCAAACACAGAAGATATTCCCTGCGGCAAAAATGTTATTAATGAAATACATCAGCTGGAGTGAAAGAAAGTCACAGCTTTTTCTTTCATTATTTATTATCTAACGTCTATTGTGACTCATAACATTGGAAAAGTGACTGTTGTGCACCTGCTTCTTGTATAGAAAACTTATCCTGATCGATAAAAATAACGCTCTTTTAATATTTATTTTGGCGAAGAAAAGTAATGTAAAAGTTATTCTACAAAATTTATTAATAATTTGCTCAATTTTTCCCTCTTCTAAAAAAATTAAATCAGTATACGATTGTTCTTAATCAATATTAAAAAGCTTATCAATAAATTCTTGAAAAGTGATATGTATGGCTACATACTAGCAATGCATTCTAAAATATTTACGAAATTTTTATTTTATTTTACTGCAGTAGAGCTCACACTACTAACATTCGTGACCTTACAGCAAATCGACTTTTCAACTCACTGAAAACTTCTCATTGCTTTCAATGCATGGCTTTTGTGACCCTGAACCTAAACTTGAAAATTTATAGTTTTATTTTCATTTTACTTCTTTTTGGTTTTATCACTTACGCTGAACTTTCGTGCAAAGTGTAGTACAAAAATAACCTGGATATCAACATTTTAATGAATAGCATTTAGAAACAACGCTTAGCAAAATACGTATGAAAAATTAAATAATAAGCATGCTCTCAGATGTACAACGTCAAAAACTAAAACCGGTAAATTTGAGAACAAATAATATCCTCAGAATGTTTGACGGTGGACGTACTCCGGAAAATGCAGCATTGATATCCTCAAGAAGTGAAATTGGGGAAGTCCTCAGGACATCTAAGAATCGACATCTTCAGGAGATCTTGACATAACCCAGGATATAGCGACTTAAACATGACATCCTCGCATGTTATAGATAATAACATGCGAGGATGATAGTTTCAACCTAAACTTGAAAATCTATAGTTTTATTTTCATTTTACTTCTTTTTGGTTTTATCACTTACGCTGAACTTTCGTGCAAAGTGTAGTACAAAAATAACCTGGATATCAACATTTTAATGAATAGCATTTAGAAACAACGCTTAGCAAAATACGTATGAAAAATTAAATAATAAGCATGCTCTCAGATGTACAACGTCAAAAACTAAAACCGGTAAATTTGAGAACAAATAATATCCTCAGAATGTTTGACAGTGGACGTACTCCGGAAAATGCAGCATTGATATCCTCAAGAAGTGAAATTGGGGAAGTCCTCAGGACATCTAAGAATCGACATCTTCAGGAGATCTTGACATAACCCAGGATATAGCGACTTAAACAGGACATCCTCGCATGTTAAATTACGATGTCCTCAGGACATCTGAGAATAAATATACTCAGGATATCCTAAGCATATCCGGGATATTGCGACTCCAATAGGACATTTTGAGGATATTCTTTGCTATGGGGGGGGGTTGTCAAAGAATATTGAAATAATGAGCGAGTGCGCTAAAAGCAGAAGCTGCTTTTTGACTCTGCAAAATTTTGCGCTACCTAGCTGTATTGAGTTTTGCCTGAAGGTTCAGTGTCGGTAAACTGAGCTTAGTTTCATATTGGCAAGAAATCAAACCAAAAAATGGCGAAATTTTTTAAACAGTTACAGGCTTTGCCAGTTTAGATTTCACCAAAAATAAACCGTTAAAGATTAGACATAGATGCTATTTATACTCATGAGTTACGGCCCAAAAAAATTGCCTAAATTCATACACCTAATAAAAATCGTTTACAGGCTCCCGAAATCTAACAGAGACAGTCTTCGAGATGAGGGAAGATTTACGAGTAATGGGATTATCATAGTTAACCACGCGTGGTGCTAGAAGAAATGTTTCCGAGAAATGATCTTCTCGTTCTCTTGCCAATGGAGAATTCCTAGCCGAAAACATATTTCACTGGAATCGATGTCCCAGCTAGCTATGTGAAACATTTTACAATCGAAATGAAAATGTTTAGTTAAAGCTGTATCCCGCGTAGCTTTTCGTTAAAGATCTGATTTTCGTGCAAGTCATGGATAAAAGAGCGTTTTCCTTTATGCTCTGGGAAAATGGCTGAGAAAACTAAAGGGCCCGCGAATAGAACTTTGAAGGAAAAGAACTGATAACTGAAATTGATAGCTAATTAAATAATTTTTGAGCGTATAATACCTTCTTGAGGAATATAACTTTGTGCAGTTAACTTGTTTAATTAGTAAATAAAGGTAGACGTTCAACTTAATTATTAGCACAAACAAAATTTAACCACAGTACAACAATATTTTGACAAAATTGAACGAAGCTCCAACGGATTAGCAATCAGCCATAAATTTTTGCTTATTTGTGTTAGTTATTATGTTGAAATTCATTTGTTTAACTTATCTTTGAAGAAGTGACGAGGTCATATTGAAGTAATTTATAGCAAAGTTTTGAGTAGTTAGTTCAAAGTAAGCATAATTAGGGTTCGATTGAAGAACTTTCTACTTAAACTGTGCAAAAAAATCTTTTATATTTCCAGTGCAGAACTTTATTTTCGATGCATCATGCAAACTCTATAACGCATTGTAAGATCTCATTTTGAAAATCTCGCATTATTGTATAGCCTTTCCAGATATTCTCTGCAGAGAAAGCTATGATAGAATGGACTTTCATAATGGTTAAATATCTTTTTTTTTTTCACCTTTTCATGAGTAGTTACAATGAAGATAAAACGTCTAGCGAGGGCTTAAAAGTTATTACAATCCAGAAAACCTTTGCCTTAGTCATAGCAATATAAACGTTGTCGTGAATGAAGTTATAAAAGAAGCTTGGAGTGCCCTAGGAATATCATCACTACGTTTCTTATAACAATGAAGTGTCGCCAAAGTTGAAGTTACAAAATTTCAAATTTCAAATTGTTCAATATATATAAAACGAAGCCCCGATTCTTTTATTAAGAGCTTTTTATGTAAGAAACTGTGTTTTAATATCTTTCATACATGCATATATGATATTATTTATGTTATAAAGTATTTTTTCCCTCCTTCCAGCATGCCCTGCATAGTGTAGCGGTAGGGCAATGGGCGCGTATTTGGGAGATCCAGGTTCGAGTCCTAGCGAAGGCGCTCCTCAATTTTCATGTCTCAGTGCTTCAAAATAACCTAATGACTCTACAGTGGCGCCCGAATTAAAAGGCGGTGGACAATAATTCGTCATCAAGAGGTTTGGAGATCGGGTCTACTAATCCCCAGTCGCCCTTTAAAAGGGAGGTATATAAGATATTTTCTTCCGCTTTCCAGCATGATTACATTGTGTAACACTAGCACACTCGGCACGTACTCGAGAGGTACAGGTTCGAGACCAGGTGATGGAACTGTTCATTTTTCATGTCTACTGCTTCCCCCCCCCAAAAAAAAAAAAAAAAAAAAAAAAAAAAAACCTAATGAGTCTGCAATATAAGGCATTTCTACTAAACTATGTACACTATTTTCTGTTGACATGATAACATTTAATTGCATTTTTTCGTTATGTTTGCATGAAAACAGTTAAAAATAGGCAATAACTGTTTTTGATTAGTGGAAAAGAAATAATTTTCAGATTCGGGTAGTCGGAAAAAAAGCAAATTCAGAATAAATTTTAAAGAAACCCTCTTGCTTTGTTAATTTAGTTAAAACGTAATAACATTAGTTGATGTATAAATGGATATTAACTGCATTTTTCTGGAAGCGATGCTTTTTGATCTGGCGTCCAGTACTTTATTTCAACTTCAGATTTTGAAATCTCGATGTATATAAAATTATCCATTAAGCAACTCAAAGATTGCTTCATTTCAATTGTTTTAATTTATCAAAATCTATGCAACCTTTATGGCAACAGAAACTATTTTTGTTGTAGAAAACAGTTGTTTCACGAAATTCTAAAATTCATTGCAAACAAATTTATTGCAATTAATATGTGACAATTTTTTTTTTCAGTTTTATTTTAATTTGCCTTTTTCTTTGCCAGATATAAAATCCATCTGTAAAGGTTTTGACTGTCAGCATTATATAAAAACAATTCCGCTCTTCTGAGATTTAATTACTCAATAAGCTACATAAATAAAACTAAAAGGATAACTAGTCTCTTTTAAAAAATATCCAAAATTTTAATTAAAAACGACCTGTAAAAATATGGTTGTACCACGCAGAGCCTATCGCATCCTGTTTAGTTGATTACAAAGAATTTAGAGTTTTTATGAAGCTTATGGGAAAGAAAATATGTTTAAGAATTCATTGCAGAGAACATACGTGATTCGGGTATTACATGGATTATAAATTTTAGTTATACCTGGTAAGTATACTTGATTCTTTTATCATAAAGAGGAATCATGTAAAAAGGAAAAAAGATGGCTAAAGAAACATTTCTATAAATCATCTGAAAAGTTAATATACGAGTTATTTTGGAATGTCTAGTTGAGATATAACTTAAATGTAGAAGCAGTTGTTATTCCATTTTAAAAGCAACAATGTACAAAAAGCCTTGGCGTAAAATGGCCATCATTGTCAGGCTCGAGAAGAGAGATAACATATAAATCCAAAGGGAAAAAAATCCTCTAAACGAACTGCCCTCCAGCAACGTGACAAGAACATTAATTGCAATTTATCAAGTTATAAGTGACAGCCACTTCATCCTTGTCACTTTATCTTTCTGCGCTGGTCCGAGAGCCCAAGTATCTAGTAACTTTGTCAAGCTGTTAGTTGAAAAATGGCTTGGCCTGCACACCTCACTAAAATGTAGTATCTTAAAAACATGGGGTGTATTCTCAAGTTATCTTCTCATTAAGAAGTTTAGGAGTGCTTATGGGGCCACAAACACATAATGGCTACCGAGCCGATAAAGTATGCCGAACTCGATGGGTCACTTTTGTACAGGTGGTGGAGGTTCATAAAAGATTTTTCACTCTCTGGATACTGCTTGTTATTTATTTGTAAAAGGCACTCGAAAAACAGTGGCTGTACAGCTTTTACGTCTTCAAATAGTAATCTAGCATATATACTTCGAATTACATGGACCTTTTGACATTATTATCAAAATGGATGTTTAAACAAAAAATATTAATTATGCTGTTATGAGTTACTTATAAGAATTTTGCTACTGCTTGCAAACTTCGCGAACATATAAAGGAGATATATTTTCAAGACGAGAGCTATAAATTACAGTTCGTTAAAGGGATTCATTAAAATTTCAATAAAAATAAATACAAACAGCTTTTATTTTGTAATTGATCCCTAAATTTGATTCCCATTTCCTGAATTCCGGATTTAATTATTTGATTATGAAAAAGTGCTACGTACCTAAGGGAAGAGATGTCTTCATGAAACCTTACCTAAATGAGGAGGCTTGTATTCATGTTAAAAATGGGGAAATTCATGATAATGCTGTACGATCAACCCAATTCTTCATATTCAAACCCTGACCAAAGTGTTTGGTGATCTTACCTTCTCGACCAGAGGTCTGCTTCTGAATTTCAATCGAAGTAGTCATTCGATTATTTATCGAACATATAAAAAATGGATAAGATGTTTATAATTATATTTTATATCAGTTCGTATTTTCTGCACAAAGTAGGCGTATTTTACAAGAGAAAAAATCATGGGATAGATTAACTAAAATCGTAACTCGTTAATTAAAATAAAAATAAAATTTGACATATAAATTGTCTGTTTCGGTCAGAAATATAAATTTAGCAAAATTAAAGTATTGATCTAATTCTTCCATATTGCCTTTTTTAAATTTAGAAGCTAAAGTTGTAAATTTGGGTATATTCAAAATTAAAAAGAGCGAAATAATTCAATATCTTTAATCGTTCAATACTGCTTACCAATGGTTGGATTTAGACACTTTTAGAAGATCAAGAAAAGCCGAATTTTGGCGAATCAGCATTCACTGGAGAAGCATTAAGCGGTCTTGCTGTCTACGAAATGATTTAAATTACTTTAATCTGTGTTTTATATAATAAAATAACAAGATAATTTTGTACTGAGCAAATAGATAAGTAACTGACACTCTTTAAAAGTTAGTTTTTCTTTTTGAACATGGCAGAGTTCCTAAGAACTATCTACTGGTTCTGAACAAATCTCCACATTCATCCAGAGTCCTTAGAAAGCTTTGTAATTAAAGTTTAAAATACATTATTTTCCGTCATTTTAGTTAATTAACTCCGCTGCTTATGTTATGTTGAAAATCTTAGCATTTAGACGCTTGTAAGCCGTTAATGTAATAGTTCACATTAGCAACAAAAACTCTGGGAGTACATCACTGTATGACAGAAACAATTCCAGTTTATCAATTCTAAACGCAGAATTGCATTATTATTAATTCAATATATATAAAAATTTCTTAATATTTTTGCAAAGGTTCTACACCATTTTCTTTCTTAAATAAAAAAAATTTATAATATTCATATTCGTTATATCAGATAAAAAAGGAGTAAATACGTAACATATTATTCTGTTGGCGTTTCTTACCTGAAAAAATAAAATTAATGTAACAAGGTAACTCATTCATAATAAAAGCCTGACAAATTTCTTTTAAGTTTTATTCCGTCTTCAGAACGTATCATTTCGTGGTCTTATCTTTAAGAATACTAGAAAAAAAATTTTTTTTTTAATTTTGCAGGAACATTAATATTTGTTTATTGCTTTCTTTGTGCCACCAGCTGAAGAGAAAGAACATCAATGTAAATTATAAAATTAATAAGTTATCTCTTACAATATAAAAATGTCTTACTCCTATTTAGAATTCAAAACAAAAAATGACTATTAGGATCAAACAGAAATGATATATAAAATCATCATAAAATAATCAGCATCAAAACAAAACAAAAGTATCGAGATCAAGAATAATTAAATCGTAAAATGAATTGAGGATTTTAAGGAAGTTTTTTATTTAATCTTACTTCGTGATATAACACTTCCTGAATTCCAATATTATTTCGTTTGGATTGGATTGGATTATTTAATTATGGCAAAGCACACGAGGGCTATCTGCCTAAAGGGAGGGATGCCTTCGTGGAGGACTTTCTAAGGGAAACAGACTCGTATACACGTTACACATGGGGAAAACCACGAAAACACCCATGCAGCCACCCCGTTCGCGGGATTCGAACCTCGGACCGAACTACCAGTGTTCAGCGACTTTACCTCTCGGCCGCTGGTGCGCCCTGAAGTTTTGTGACTCTACCTTATTGCAAACTAAACTCACATCAGTTCATTGCGGATAGCGGTCCTCAGTTCACATCCAGGCGTATATTTGTTTCATATTTTTTAAGAACTTTTGATATTCTCTGGAGTGAAAATGTCGTTCCAAAAGAAAAAAAGAACTAACTAATGTGACAATGGAAATGAAACTAGATGCCTTAAAGAGACTGAGCAAAGGGAAAAGTGTAAAGAAAATTACTATGGATTTAGGTGTTGGACGGACTACTTTGATAAAATGGAAAAGGATAAGTCCGAAATCGACTCTTGTTGTGTGAAAAGAACATGTACGGACAGTTTAAAGGAAAGAAAAAGTATGAATGATGGTGAATACGAAAAAGTGAGCGAGGGGCATTATTTGTGGTTCAGGCAGCAAAGGAAACAGGGAACACCGTTTCAGCACCAATTTTACAAGAGAAAGCCCTAAAATTTTATGACTTTCGAGAAGAAAAGCCTGGATTTACTGCTAGTGCTGGCTCGACAGACGGAAAAAGCAGGATCACCACCCACAGATCAATGGGCAAAAGTAGAATTTTTTAATTCATATATTATTGGTCTCGGATCATAATATTCGATTTCTAGAGTTTTTTTAGTTAAAACATTATAAAAATAATATCGTGCGCATCAATGGGTTAAATATTAGGAGTTCTGTAAAACCCACCCCTTATTCCGTAAATCTAGACTTTTCGGAAATTCGGTCTCTCAGTCCACATTATGTCGAGTTGTATGTTACATTATGGTGGGATTCTACTGTACCACCAAACCGCTGCCAGTATGCTCTCGATGTAAACAAAACACATACACACTCGCTTTGGAGACGAAAGCTCAGCAGCATTGCATCAGGCATAGTGCGAGGATGGCGTCTCCTTTTATTCTTAACTCCATGCCTGTGCACCTTAACGCGTCATTTCCGCACACACATTCTTTTACCAAATCTGCTTATGTCGGCCCTCTGTACTTGCATTTATATTTTTGACTGAGGTTTTTGAATCCTCCTTAGAAAAAAAACCTGCTATCCTTATAAGGAATTATTCCATTTCTTGGTGCATGTTTCTGTGATGCAAGTACTCCCAGCTAACCGTAGGAAGATCAATGGTTCGAATTCCGACATAGCTGATTTTTCATGTTTCTTGCTCTGAATACCCATTAACAGCCTCTACTGTTTTCAAACTGTATGTTGGCTGAATGCACGATCTAAAATCAGCTGGCAGGCAAAAATTTTATTTTATTTATTTATTTTTTACAAAATTAAAATTTTTTTAATAAAGAAAAATAAAATATTTTTAAGTAATTTATTAATTTCTCTCACTAAATTTTTATCAAAACGTGCATAAGCAATAATAATAACACTCAAAGCGAAAAAATTAAATCTATATTTATTTTTTATTTGAGAATTTGGAACCTGCAAGACATTTTTGTTGCTTTGCAATTCAAATGTGTTGACAGATAAGTATGAAATTTTCGTTACTGGCATTTATTTCAAATATCAGAATGGATATCTGTAAGTTATACTAACTTATTTAATGATTAATTAACAAATCAGCTTAACTAAAAATAAAAAATTTGAAAACTCTATAATCGGAAAAAAATTCAGAATAAATAATGAAAACTTGGTCTCTTTTTCTTATTTATAAAATTTTTCTTCGAAGTATATATAAAAAAAAATATATATTTTCATGTGCATAATTATGAACTTTGTTTTTAACTACAGCTTCAGATTTGATAGCGTTTTGATTCTGATAAAGTTTGTAATCTTGGAGAGAAATTACTAGAAATTATCTTCTTCACTACTCATCGGTCAATCGGATTCTTTTTTCAGTAATTTTCAACCTTGAAAAAAAAAAAAGGCCTTTCACATATAAATATAGTCCTAGACAGAGCGATTATTCTTAGCGCAAAAATTCGTAACTAAGTGTATTTATTTTTTGACATGTACGAATAAAAGTGAATAACATTTTTAGTTTCCAAACTCTGAATAAGATTTATATCACTATGTGAATTATTAGCTCCATTTATAGATTTTCTGCTGTGCAATTCATTCCCGGCTCGCATAAAATTTCTTCGGAGACCGCTTGCTGCCCAATCTAATTAATAAAGAAAAAAAATTAAAGTTTTCCGAAAGATCGGAAACTGCGACTTTCGTCGTTTTCGTCGTTCTGGTATCGTTCGAATTTAAAAAAAGAGAGAGAATAGCATGAGAACATAAATGATACCAGTTGTTGGTTCATAAGATTTTGATATCAATTTCTTTCGTAGACATTTCGTTTCCTGTGCATTTGCTTAATATAAGATTTGTAAATAGCTACTACGTAGGAAACCTAACTAGGGCATTTTTGAAGTCCATGTTATTCTTCACTCTGTTCATTATTATGATAAAAAGAGAAAATTTTGCATTTGTAGCCAACAACTGCTTTGCTACCATAAGTAGATAAGTCTTAATACCAAATTTCCCTTAAATGCCCTCTACGAGGTATCTCCACGCATAGGCAGATAGCCCTGGATTTGTTTCGCCTTAATCAATTAACTTAATCTATGAAAATTTTCTAATTTTTCTATTCTACGGAATAGTAATCTAAGATAGCAATGATTCTTCCTAATTAATCTATTTGGCTTCTAAAACTTCTCTAAACTACTAATTTACTAACTTCTAGATGTTATTAACAGTTACTGCGAGTCAACTGAAGCTAGTGAAGCTTGGAAGTTAAACAAAGTAGACAAATTTAAAGAGTTTAAAATTTATCAGACAACAATTTTACTTATGTATTAAAATAATACAAACAAAACAGTTGCTTTCTTTCAGATTAGTAACAGAAAATATTAATTCGGTTTCAGGAAAGACGTTTATTCATTTTTTTAAACTGATCTCACTGCAGCTTTTCGAATTGAGCTAAATCAAGTTAAAGTTCCATTCGCTTTAAAAATAAACTATCAAAAAGGCCCCTCTTTAACGAAAATCAGCCACAATTTAAAGCCCAATTTCTAACTGTTCTGCGAAACATTAAACATTTGTTCTCTAAACAGGCACTCGAGCAGTACTCTTTTTGCTTCTTTTTACATAATTGAGAAGTGAGGAAGTAAAATGAAGAGGAGAATAAACTGGAAAGTTATATTGTTAACAAAATTGTTAATAAGATAATCAAAATGCTACGAGACAAATTTTCCTACAACTTTTACGATTTCGTTTTATTTATTTATTTTCTCTCAAAAAGCTTCCTTTTCTAATATTACCACACTGATCGGAATAATGGTAGCGAGACTTACCGTTGGGCTCAGATTTGAGTCTCCGAGAAAACGTAGATGTTTGTAAATGTAGATTAGCTTTGCTCTCTGGAAGCATTAATACAGTCCGAAAGTCCAGGTTGACGGTAGGAATACAGGAGCACGACATCCTTGGATCTGCTCTCAGAGGTGTTATTCATCAAAACTGGAACGAAGCTAGACCAAGTCTCACTATCACCTACAAAGTGCACAAGGTTTTTACAACAGACATTCTCTATCGCTTCGTTATATGATTAATTCGCGTACCTGTTTTATATAGACATCAACAGCAACAAATGTATGCTACAGACGTTATATGTCTTAAATAAGGTAAGTAAGATATTATATGTCTTAAATAAAGTGAATAAGATATTTTAAAATTCTTAGGAATAAGCTATATCTTCGTTTATGATCTGGATGTATGCAGATTTTACGAGATAGCAGTTATTACGAGTTACGTAGATTTTGCAATTCAAAATTGAAGAATTTTCACCATCTTTATTCCCTTTCCCAATACACTACATTATGTTCATAAAAATGCATATTAAAGCGACAAAACCATACGAATGTTATGGAAGAAGTTTAATTTATAACGTTCTGCGTCAAGTCCGTGTATTTCTAAGAATAAAAAGCATCTCTGGTGTTCTCTCGTGATGGCATGGTCAGCATATCAATCCTCTTTATGAGACTTGAGTTTCCTTCCCGGCAAGGTGAACATGTAAATTTTTGTTCCATCTGTACATAATATTTGATCTGTATATAATCTAAAATTAAAGTTTAGCTACACTAAAGGGCGGGGAATAGGCAATGCGCGAAGACTCCTGAAATGAGCCCTTCTGTAATTATGTCTAGTTTTATGTAAATAGTTATGAACCAGCTTTCATTCCTTACTGTACATTTTTACTTCCTTGTACGAAGTAAAAAGGAAGTATTGTAATCACGAAAAGTTTCAGGAATCATATTTCAACGCAAATATCCATTTTCACCGCTATCGAATGCAATTTAACGATGTTTTTGCGTTACATCTGTACGTAAGGACAGGATAAAAGACTTTTTTCCCCAAACAAAATTGTAAAATTAATTTAAAATGAATTCTAATGAGAATTTTTCGTGTCGTCTGTGCATACGTACGTATGTATCTCTCATAAGATAAAAACGAGTAGCCTCAGAACGTTGAAATTTTGTATATTGAACTGCTATAACATGTAGATGTGCACCTCGTATTTTGGTTGCAATCGGCCTCACCAAAAGTATATATATATATATATCCACTCTGTTACTCGGCTCAGTGATCTCAGTTTCTTTATTCTTATATGTTTATAAATTGTGCATTTTTTGCTTTAAAAATGATTGAATTATGTTGCTCTTATCTTCCGTTTAAGGTTTTTATGCCTTTAGGAAATCTGTGTGCGATATTTTTAGAATTATCAATAATTTAAAAGTTGTTTAAGTGCCGCTAAGCCTAATAATGTTTTCCATGGCGGCCATTGCTCGTTTACATTTGAAACAGCAGAATAGTAGATTTGTTGCCAATCTAGAGAAAGTAAGCTTCGCAATAACAAAGATAACGCCTTCTTTTATTACTGCGAATTAAATCATGCTTAATCCATTCTGAAATTTATTCGAGGAAATAAGTGTTTAAGATTTACTTCATAATTTTTCATACAGACACTTTGAGTTTTAATGTATTTTTGCCTTGTCGCGAAGTGAGAACTGAATTAATTGAATGAGAAATATTGAATCGTCTGTAAAAAACTGTTTCTTTTTGTTGTTGTTGTTGTTGTTCTTTGCTTAATTTCTTTTATACATCGTTTTAGATTTATTACAGTATTTGAATAGAACATGTGGCAACGATTAGCTAATTCTTAAGATGGTATAAATTTTGTGCATTCTGAGTTAAAAAATGTATGAAATGTAAAGCTGTTAAGTAAAACTAGGGCAAGAGTGTCGCTGTGGTAAACATTTAGTGATTCATTTAAAAGTGAATTTTATAGATTGCATTTATTCTATTGTGGTTTATGCGCTATCTACGAAGTAGATTTAATTCAATCCAATAAGTTTAAATGAAATGCAAGAAAAATGGGTATAATTTAATATTCCGTACAAGGAAGTCGTGGTGCACACATCAGATTTTTTTGTTTCATTCTTAAACAAATAAAACATTTTAAGACAAAAATTCCATTAATTGAATGCTCAGTTTATTTGCAGCAAAGAATGTATTAAAATAATAGCTGCTCATTAATAAATGAAATTATTTAATATTTTATAATCAATGCGATGTAAGAAAAAATTATCCATTGATTTCTTTAATTTCATATGAATAAAATTCTAAAAAATAATTTTTGTTACATGATCAGTTTTAATATATTTTACGAAACAATTTATTCTTGACTAATGGTTTTAATAAGCTAATTAAGTTTCTTATGCCTTCATCATCTTAAATTTTTAAAGGACATTAATTTGTCAATTGCTTAATAACTTCAGTGAAACTCCAAGCATTTCCTAGAAATATGATTTTTCACTGAAAATTAGTAGAAGCATTTCACTGAAAAAATTCTTCTTGTTATTCATAAAGAAAATAAGATAAAGATGCACTCGTAATAAATGTGGTTACTGGAATAACAAAAAGGTGAAACCTATAACCACAAAACGTAGGCGTGGTTACTACGTATGACGCATTCAGAAATGGATTTCTTACTCAATCAACTTGACGCAGTAATTCAATTAACTTAAAGGGATCAGTTTATGAACTCTGCGGTCTGTCTAGGTACCTCACGTTTTTGACTTAGATGATCTTTCCAACATAGAAACGATAAGCAATAATGTAAAAAAAAAATAATAATAAATAAAATAAAAAACAACTAAATTAAGTTACCTTGCAACGTTGTAATGCTTATATGAAATTGTCCTTTCTGTAAATAAAAAAGTAGTTGATAAGATACCAAACTCTTACCTAATGCTAAAGATCCTATTTATGAATATTTATTATTTCTTTATTTTTTCTGCTTCTACTTATTTTTATGAAAAATATTAATGTAATTCGAGGATTTAATTTTTAATGCGAAATATGACAGCATGTAAACAACCTGTGACTAAACAACGGACAATTTTTTTGTTCATCAGTAATTTATTTCTGACGTTAACTGATAAACTCAGTAATAAGCAGTAATTGAAGAGGTCCTAGTAAAATTAGTTTTAGAAACTTTATTTTCACAGATTCGTTCAACTCTGTTCACATTACGAATTCTTTTTGAAATATTTTCTCCCTGTCTTCCGATCCCAATTCTGACACAAAATAAAAAATAAAACTCTATAATAATTTTTATAACAATTTGGAACTTTTCATTTTTCATCAAAAATGACCATGTTTTATCACATACGATATGGAGGTTAAATAATGAGACTGCATTGTTTTGAAAAATCCATATGAAGCTAAAAGATCAAAACTGTATCGCTGAAATTATTTATTACCTAGCCGAATTTACGAATTTTCAGTTAAGCAAATGATTTTCAGTGCTACGTCTTACGACATTCATCCAAATACCTTGTATTTCGAAGCTTACTTCACACCAGTCAATAAGCGTACATCAGTTTTGGGCTGTGATTGTTGTCAAATGTAGTCCTTATTTTCCAGATATACTTTCTTGGAATTATTTTCTCTTCTCAGGTCTAGAACTTCCTCTCAGAAGTAGATCTTGGACAAATTTAAAAGAGAAGTAACATCTACTTTTAGGTGGTGTGAATAAGACCTTTGAAAATTGGTTGTTTATCCCAAGCTGGAATCGCGATGACCGGATTGGTTGCATGGATATTTTCGTGTTTTTTCAAGTGTAATTCAAGCAAAAACCATTTGCCCTTATAAAATTTTCTACAAGCGCATGCTGTGATTTACTTTATGAACGCTATAGTCGAACTTCACTTAAGCGAAAACGAGGGGGGGGGATTCATATAGTTGAGAAACTGAGTTGATAAAACATTCCACACACAGCTTTTGATAAATAGTTAGGATTCTACGTAGACATCCGTATAAAGTTGTTTGACAAAGAATGGCGATAATTATTATTGCATACATCAAAGACAATAATTATTCCAGTACATAAAAAGTGTTAAAATGTAATTAAGGTCTAGAAAATCATAGTTTTATTAGATTTTTTACATTTTTTATGTACTGGAATAATTAAAGTTTAGATTAGGAAAATGCAGCATCTTTTTGCAAGAAATCATATGATTCCGAGGGAGAACATGAAAGCCAATATCTACTTGAAAGTGCAATGAAAGTTAATAAAATCTTTGCATTTGTTAATTTTTTGTTCAACAAGGGAAATATTATGTAAAAACATGAGCATATACTGTGTAATAAAAAATAATGACTCAAAGATTTCTTAAAGACAATTTATTAAACTCACTGAACTCACTGAACACTGATATTTTGACCTCGGTTTAAATCCTGATGAACGCTGAATGCATGGGTGTCTTGTGGCTCATGTGCAATGCAAGCAAGAGCCCAAATTTCCTAAAACGTTTACCACGAAGGAATTCCTTTCCTTGGACAGATAGCCATATGCTTTACCATAGCTCAAATAACATAATCTAACATAAACATTTGAATATTTAGAATATTGAATAGTTGACTTTTGCTTCAGTTCAAATAAAAAAGTGAATTACACAAGATAAATTAAAAACTTTTATAAAATACCTTTTTAGATATTCACAAAAAAGATGCAAGTTTCATAAAACTGAATTATAAATTGTTAAAAATTGAATTATGTAAAATTTTAAGATCATTAAATCACCAAGTAAATCACGAGAATGCAAATTACTTCGAATTTTGTATCCCTGCAAAGGAAGTCTGGCTCATTACCGTCATGATTTTGGGATAATATAGGACTTCAGTGGATGGAGAAAGAAATGCAGAATTATATAGAAATAACTTCAGTCCCTTTCGAAAACATTCTCGACTTTCCAATATATTGACTAACTAAATTAATGGAAGTCGATTTATCGAGAAACGTTAGAATCAATCTTTAATATGAGCGAACTTGCTTTATTTCTTCTTCGCTACTATCCGCGGTTTGCGTATCCATAGTATATCTTGCGTATCCATGGTATAAGGTAAATTCAATTCCATCGACATAAGGTAAATCCACTTCGTATTAGTAGCTTTATTTTTTCATAAAGCAGAAAACTTAATACTCAGTGGAGATTCTAACATTATTCTAAAAATTCCGATATACGTTTAGATTTTATTACTTAGCACAATATTTAGATAAGATGCTATTTAAAATTAGGCAAAAAAGGCAATTTTATTTCGGTGTACATTTTAAATAAAACTATCGATTTCGAGGGCGAGCAGACATAGATCCCTCTTCTTTACAATAGCATGCTTTCCTTTCATTCGAATTTATTAAAATAGTATTTTAAACCTGAATAAATAATCACTTCCGTTTTAAGCTTCAACACGGAATGCAGAATATAAATTATTCCCTTGTGAAGCTTTCTAAATTTTTAGAAAATTGGGCACTTATTAAGAGTAAGTTGATACAATGTTCATGCTTTGTTGCCAGTCAAACACTCTTTACATTTATTTACTTTCAAATAATGGCAAGTTTCAAAACAGGAAGAAAAGAAAATTATAGTAGATAATTCAATGCATTTAGTTTTCCTGAATTTCTTTTCTCAAAACTGTATTTCCACTAAAGAGGGGAAAATATTCCTTTATACAGAAAATAATAGAGATTTACCTACTCGGCAAAACTGTTCAAAGATGATACATACTACGACTATGCATATTTCATTAAAATAAAAATATATGCATATTCAACAAAGGCTGCTTACGGTTTAAAAAAAAAAATAACTTATGTACCTTCGAACCCATTATTAACTGATGAGAATTTTTTTACGATGAGAAAAATAAAATTTCTAACTATCATGATGTTTGTGTTGCCTTTGGCAACTATGAAAACAAAGCCAAATCAAATAAATACTGCTTGCACTTTCCGACATTTTTACCCACAGGCTGTCTACATCATTCAGTAATGGTCCCATAATTACCTTTCGACTTCTGCATCAAGTTAAAATTTGTTACAATTCGCAATAAGTAATTCAAGCACCATCTGTCGCTCCAACCCTTTCTTACTGAATGGATTGATTTGCTCGAATCATCCCCAATCTCGTTCAGATGACAATAGAACGCCTGTCACCTCTATTTCCCTCCCCACGAGAACCCCTGTATAAATACCCAGATGTATCAAATAAAATACATATTATTATCCGTTGAGAAATAAATAAGGGGGTAAATTAGCCCCCGCGTCCGAATGTCCACTAAATTTTGACATTTATCGGTTAGCAGTAACACAGATATTAAATCTGGCAGCGGAAGGGTGGTTGCTTGGTAACGGTGGGCGGGCGGAGCCACCTGGTGGTCTGTGTCGGAACTTCAAATTACCTGGCACGCATGCTTCATTACAGGGGCTATTAGTTACGCTCACGTGATCGCATCTTTTACCCACCCCTACGATAGCCTTCGAATTGAGTCACGGAGGTACGCCTGAGGGTAAGGAAATATTTGATTCCAACAGGAAAAAGGGGGGAGAAAGTGTTTAATTTCATCAATTGCGAAATCGGTGCCGGATATTGATAGCTACATATTATACAAATAGCACAAATGTTACTAAAAGTTCCGAGAACATGTTTTTGAATGTGAGTAATAATTTACAGAAGTTACACTGATTCCAAATATCTGAATTAACTAGGGCCAGAGCCTATCCGGATAACTGAGTCAAATATGTAGTATTTAATAAAATGCAAGAAGCATAATTTTTATTTTTTCGCTTATCATGTGCGTTATTTTAAATTCAATACCAACAGCAATAAGGATAATGATAATAACTTAGTAGTAATAATAATGATAAAAACAATATCAAAAACGAAGATAGCACAGCAATAGAATAATAACAATTATAATTTTAGTAGAAACAGCAATAATAATATGACTATTATTATAATTATGTTTATTATTATTATTATACATGTAACATTAAAGAAGTATAAATATTATTATGTAGAATTAATGATTATTTTTTAAGTAATTTTGCTTTCGTAACAACTCGATGCTATGCAGCACCATTCAGTGATTGCTGTGATTCCACGTTAATCGGACCATTGCAAACTTAAATGTTTTCAAAAAAAAAAAAAAAAAAAAAAAAAAAAAAAAAAATTAACCGGTTTTGGTTTGGTTTCTTTAGGTTATGGCAAATCATGCTAGGGCTATCTGCTTAATGGGAAGATACCTTCGTGGAGGACTTGCTAAGGGAAACTGGCTCGTATCTACGTTACACACAGCGAAAATCACGAAGACGCAGTATTCAGCAAACTTGTCGCTCGGCCGCTGGCTAGCAGTAAATAGAACCGCTTCAATTTAACGAGAATTTGGCCGAACGCGTATTTGTTAACCTTCTTATGTCAGCAGTTATATAATAGAAACTAATCTGTCATTTATATTGCTGAATCTAAACTCCTTATAAAGGCTTAAAAGCATTTTTATATCAGAAAATAAAATGCAAAGCGTGTTTTTTTATTTTTAACTTTAGCAGTAATGATAATGAAATTATTTTTTTACCTACTTAAATATATAATCCATTTCTGTCTGAAGACGAAAAATTAATTCTTACCTACCTAGTCTCTAAAATTATATAAATAATACTATTTTTATTTCTACTGAGCTAAAATTAAAGGAAACAGTTTTTTTACTAAGCAAAACAAATAGGGAAAATTATTTTTATTTAAAAAAATTTCCCAGATGCATCAATTTTTTTTATTCATGTAAAGAAATACAATAATAGATTACTGAGCAATGACCAGCCTAGTAAGCAAAAAAATGCTAAACCTATGTATAGAACGTATTCCTTTAAATGTTAATAGGCTACCTGTTTATTAAATCCTGTTGTTTACACCCTGTTTACAAGTCAAATACATTCATTCAAATTAACATAATATTTTTTTTAAAAAAATAAGTACTCTAGTGTATTATATTTCTACTTTGTTTAAATGAACTATGAGTTTTTCCTTGGCGCAGGAAGAAAACCATTCTCTCCTGAGAAAAAGATTTTGAGAGTTTCTGACGTCAGAGTAACAAATATTCTAGTGAACTTCTCTATTAAAGTAGACAAAGAAATAACACAACCCCCCATGCTCAAGGAGTTCTAGAGGGAAAAGATGAGTATTTTTTCCTTCCTTTCAGAAAGTTTTTCAATGCATCCTGTCACGCATGGACAAAGCGAAACCATTCATTGAAAGAGTGTCTATTAGCTCAATTTAGCACCTTTCATCTGATAACCAATCATTATGTAAATTGCAAGAATGTTTGAACGACGAGTTATGTTATTGAAGAGAAGTATACATGAAAGCTTAATTTGTAATATTTTAAGAAGATAATCTTCATATTTTATCAATTTAAAACAGACATTTTTATTTAAGGTGCTTATGCGGAATCCGGCAGCAGGGGCGGCAAAGAATGGTTTGCCTTTTAAGTGAAGAATACGAAGATTTATTTTGTAAAAATTAAAAAAAGAAACTGCAAGAATGGTATTGCTTTGTAAAAGTTGCAAGCAATAATCAAACATTTCCTACTTGATAAACTTCTGGATAAAGGATATCAGAAAACACTGATTTAAAAGTATATAAATATAATATATATATATAAGAAAAATAAAGAATATGTAAGAGATCACATTAGCAGCGTAAATTTCCCTTCTCCATTCTAAAAATAGTAATTTCTATTTGCACTGCGTCATTTCCAAACTATGTTATATGATTCTTACGTAATTCTGATGACATGAATGGAATTAAAACTCAAACAGCCAATAATAATTTTACAGAAGTATTTACTATCCAATTAAAACGCAATGAGAACCAAAACTAACATCTAAATTAAGATTTCACCCTCAAAATAACGCACTTGCTTTCTACGCTTTGGCCTAGCTGAAGTGCAGTCAGTCTGCTCCTTCTAGCTAACTGCAAATTTATCTAAAATATAAACTTTTTGGAATAGGCACATTTAATGTGCCAACTTGTTTGTGGCCGTAACATGTTTATTGAAATAAAAAATGAAGATTTAATCTGCCTTCGCCTCCAATATCCTAGTCATTACGAATGAACGCTTCTACGCCATCAAAATTCCTGCTGGTCATTACTTCTGAGTTTGTTTTTATCACACACACACACGCATATATATATATATATAACTAGGTGTGGTGGTGTATTTAATTATGGCAAAGCACACTAGAGCTATCTGCCTAAGGGGAGGGATGCCTTTCGTGGAGGACTTTCTAAGGGAAACTGGCTCGTATACACATTACACATGGGGAAAACCACGAAAACGCCCATGCAGCCAGCCCGTTCGCGGGATTCGAACCTCGGACCGAACTACCAGTGTTCAGCGTCTTTACCGCTCGGCCGCTGGTGGGCTATATATATAACTAGAAAAGTTTTAATATACCATCTCCAAGGAACAGAAATTCAATTAAAACTATGAATATTAAAAAAGTTTTTGGTCAGGATTTCAATTAGTTTTTTAAATAAGTATTTTCTAAACCTGAAAACATAAGAATCTGTAAAGAAAATCCTTCATTGCAAAAATACCAGAATCAAAAGTAAGAATTTTTTTTAAGTATTGAAAAAGTAGCTATTGCCATTGATCGCAGATTAATCGACTTATCAATGTTTTGCAATTAAGAATCTTCTTTACAGATTTTTACGTTTTTAAAGCAATAGAGATTTCGAAAATACTAATTTAAAAAACTAATTAAATACTGATGGAAAACTTTTTTTAATATTCATAGTTTTAATTGAATTTTTGTTTCTTGGAGATGGTATATGAAAAGTTTTCTAATTATAAATTATTGGTTTATTACTTTGCAGCTTTAGCACAGGTCATAGGCTTTTTAATTTACTCATTACATTTATTTAGAATATATATGTACATAATTTATTTATTAATGGAATACTGAGTATATTATCTCCTTATACAAAGTTAAGGGACTTGTATCTGAATGAAATAACACAGAAGCATTGAAACTGAATAACGAAAATAATTTTTTTTTAAACTTGAATTTTAATCATAAACAATAGAAATGGAATCTTTCAAAATGAAAATTAATTAATAAACTAAGAAATTATCGTCATTGGTAGGAAAATTGTTGACTTTTCAAAGGGAACAAACTAACCCCCGTTCAATTAAAAATAATTAATAAATGCGAAGGTGTTTCGTCTTTCACTCAAGTAAAAGTATGATGCCAAACTGGTAGTTTAAGTTTAAGCCGAACTTGTAAGTTGAGCTTAATCTAATTAGTGAGATTAAAGTAAGATGAATTAAAGTAAAGAACTATAGTATAGAATTCTGTAAGAATGTAGCAGTTCCTTTAAGCTAATGAATTTTTGTAGAGATCTCGAGATATTATTGCCAAATTGAGAAGTAGTAAAAAATTTGCTAAATTAAGTAACTGTAATTTTTTTTCCTCTTTTACTTGAGTAAAGTGTCCCCCGACACCCTCGCTTTCCACAACCAATTTCTTCCTGCATTCCAAAAATAGCTCTTCAAAGGTTCCCGAATGTAAAAATTTAAGGGGTCCTTCACTGCTTCGCTCTACATCTTTAATCGCACACCAAACTCCTTCTGAGTAAGAAAGCAGACACGACCACATCACCATCCTCCCACTCGAAAGAACATAAGTTAATCAATTCATATTCTGGCCTTTTATATATATTTTGTACATTTAAATTTGTACATTTTCTTGTACCTTATTTTATATTAATATCTTTCGTACTTTCAAATTTTACGCTGTATCATTTTTGCAAAGCTAGCATTGTTTATTATTATGTTTATAACGATTACTTTGAATTTTATTTCGTAAATATGGCAAAGATTACATTCTATTTATTATGTTTTAAAGATAGCTTTGAATTAAAGAGGACAAAAGTTTTTATTACTATTTAATTTAGCACAGGAATTTTTTACTACTTCTCAATTTCGCAATAATATCTCAAGATCTCTACAAAAATTCATTAGCTTAACGGAACTGCTACATTCTTACTGAATTTTATATAGTCCTTCACTTTAATTCATCTTACTTTAATCTCTCTAATTAGAATAAACTCAACTTGCAAGTTTGGCTTAAAACCAAATTACCAGTTTGGCATCATACTTGAGTAAAAAACGAAACACCTTCACATTTATTCATTATTGTTAATTGAACAGGGGTTGGTTTGTTCCCCTTGAAAAGTCAACCAATTTCTGATCAATGACGATAATTACTTAGTTCATTGATTAATTTTCATTTTAAAAGATTGATGATTTCTATTTTTCTTGATTAAAATTCAAGTTTCTTAAAAAAAAAAAAAAAAAAAAAAAAAAAAAAAAAAATCGGGATTCAATTTCAATGCCTCTCGGTTACTTCATTCGTATACAATTCAACTAACTTTAAGGAGAAAATATTCCATTAGTAAATTAATTATTATTATATTACTTTGCAGCTATTGCGCAAGTATTAGGAAATTTATTTCGATCAATGTGTTTCAACTAATTAATTCAATCTTTGATTTATATTATATAAAATACAATAATAAATATAATTATATATATATATTATATAAAATGTAATTACATTATATAAATATAATAATTTATATTATATAAAATATAATAATATAAAATATAATATAAAAATGTTAAGATGAATTTAGTTAATTTATCTGAATGCGCATCACAAGTTTGGTGAAAATTTTCCTGCTCAGCTCATTACAAAAACAATTTGTCAGATTCTTGTAATAATTATTATTTTAAATAACTGCCAAATGAATAAACTATGATTTTGTACTATCTTCGTAATAGTTTTCAAATATAAAAATACATATTATATTACATATAATTAGAATTACATTTCATGAAATAGTAGAATGTTTTAGCTATTTTATAAAATTCTTACTGGATCTTAAACTTTATCAAGTTCAAGCTCATCATTGCAATCATTAGCAGTTACCTGAAATCTAGTCAATAACATATCCAAAAGGAAAAATTTAACACTCGTCGGTTGCGGGATTCAGCAATTCTTCCTTCCCAAGCACGAGCGATATCTGTCAGTCAGTACGTAAATTAGTAATGCGAATGTTCCTTTGCGCCTACTGCGGTGAGTAACTGTGAGCTCGTTGGTGACCCTCAAATGGTTAAAGTTTATTCTGATAAAAGTAATATTTTTTTATTTGCATTTTATCTAATTAACATTCTATTAAAGCTTGACGGCAAAAGGGAGACAGAAAAGATTTAAAATAAGAATAACTGTTCATTTAAAATAAAAGCTTACAAATTTCATCAAAAGCTAATATTTAATTTTGTAGCTAACTTTTCAATATAAATAATAGTTTGTTCAAAGGCCCGGTAGCGCAGTGACTAGCGCACCGCGCAGCAGCACCACAGGTCGGGGGTTCGATTCCCGGGCTGGGCAAGTTCGACTCAGCCTTTCATCCCTGGATTTCCATCACTTAGGTCGATAAAATGAGTACCAAGTTCGCTTGGGGACTGAACACTGGGGGGTCCTGTGACAAGCTGACCACTTGTTAAAAGCATATGCTCACGCACCCCGGATCCCACGGTCAAGAAAGCAGATTTTCGGGCACTGCAGGCCTTGGCCCATTAGGGCCGTTACGCCACTGAGCTTAGTAATAACAGTTTGTTATTACACGATAGTGCTAAATGATACTTAGTGTTCTAATAACTTCAATTTCTTTTAATGCGAGCAGTTTCATTACATCTTATGTTCTAGTTGGAAAAAAATATTTAGCTGCACGAAGCTTTTGATATAATTTATTGCTGAATCTAACTATTATTTAAGAATGTAAAATAAACGTCTCTTTAATTTGTAGTCCCCCCTTTTGTATTTAATGTGGCAGCTTGGGGTAGCTAAAATAAAGTAATTTGTATGTGGGGTCACATAAAAAGAAAGGTTACCCACTATTACACTAAACCGGTATTTTTTAAGTACTTCGACCTAAAGAAAAATCTTTGCAATATTTTTTGGTTCGTAGGGAACGGGTGCATAAAAATAGTCTCTAAAATGCATTATTTTTCATGCAAAACACTTATGTCTATATTTTACATATAAAAATGTAACAATGATCAGTAATGTTATTTTGAGTAACGAATTTTTTTCTTTATAGGTCTGTTTATTTTTGTTTAGCATATTAACAGCCTTTTTGTAAATTATCTTTTCTTTTTTTTATCTAAATATGGTCGGGTGATTCCCATTTTCATTTCGAATTAAATGAATAATTCATTTATTACTCATTTTGAAGCAAATGAGTAAGACTATATTCCATTAGATTCTAACAGTTCTAGATTCTAGCAAGAACCAGAATTCATGTATAAATTTCGCAGCAACTCTAATCAGATAACTGAATATATGAAAATATTTAGAATCGCTGCCCTCCTTCACTGCAGAATACTGATATTAAGAACTATTCAGACCTTTTTGAGATATTTCTTTTTTTTTTTTAATTTATCTGTAACAAGTTTATTAGAAGTTCTGTCAATTACAGGAGAAAACATCCCGGCAAAAACATCACGGACTAAAGAAACAACGCAGGTCCTGAAAAAAAAAATATCGTAGGGCTAAAACGTAGTCGTACGAAACATCGTGAGAGAAAAGAACTCGTGAAAACATCGTGGTACAAAACATTATCGTCGAAAAAAAAAGCGATAAAAAAAAAACCGGTTTTAAACCATCGAAATTTTCAACTTCATCGAAATTTTTCATCGTCGTCGAAAATATTGTGGTAAAAAATAAACCTGGAACCTAAATTCACTTGTACAGGATTTTTTTCGCAGAATACCTACATTTATATGTACAGCTTTAATAAATAATTTAATTAGATCCATTTATATTTATATATAACTGATGCATATAAAGCATCTTCATACCTTTTACGGATGTTTTTCTGCTATAGTATTTTTTACCCAAAGTGAATTGCTTATGCTCCATTGCTCCATTCGCATTAAAAACAGATCATATTTAGAAAAATGGACTTGATTTATTGAATGAACAAGCTATCCCGTTGATCGTCTTTCGATGATATATTTTGAACAGACGTTCCAATTTGCCAATATTCACTTTCATATTTGTAGCATAAGCTACGGGAATATAAAGAAATTTATTCACATAAGCTTAGAAAAACTGTCTTTAAGTTAATTGTAAATGAGTGGATGGGAAGATTTTAAACTTACATGACAGCTCAAGTTTACTCATACCTCTTTGACCATCACGACCATAATTTTGATATTTCCATTTGCAAGCAACTTAGCTTCCCCCTTTTTTTATTTTATTTAATGTCATATGGTCACTGCAGTTTACAATAATCAAATAACCATTTATAATAGTAAATCTGTGATTGGACAACGATAAAACTTTTACTTCAGTACAGTGCTTTTTTGTTTAAAATGTCATTTTTCCTGAAGCAAGCAACTTATTCTTCAAAAATGGTGAGAAGCATTTTAACGCCAATTTCAGAGTAAAAGACTATTAAATGATACAGAATATTTATAAGCCTCACATCTGTTTTATTAACATTTTTGCTGTTAACGTGGTTAATAAAATATTCTTCTATTGTCATATATTATACAACGCAAAAACAACGAACAACTAATATACAACAACGAATTCTCTATAATTATGCATATATGTGCGCTCTAGTTTGCAGTAAATTTAATAATACTATTAATAGCATAATCGAGTATACGTTGTAATTACCAGGCTGTTTCTTTTTTCAAAAAAAAATATTATTTATCTGGAAACCCTCTGGATTTCTTTGACAAAGACAATTGCTATTTTTTTTTTTTTTTTTTTTTTTTTAAGAAGAGGAACATTTTTTTCGTCTCCGGAAAATTTTTCCAAACACATTTTTGTTTAGCAAATTCCACTGAGAAATTCTAACCCGTAGTGTTTTTCTGAAAAGCCCAAAACATGCTAAAATTAAATTTTGCCTTATTTTGAATCTTTATACTTGTTCTCTGAATTTTAAAATAGTGAAATTAGTAATTTTATGCTTTTCATTGTTTTTACATAGTAAATTTTTCGATAGTAAAATGTAGATCAGAAAATATAGAAACATGAGGAATATTAGATTAAAAATGCATAGAAATTTCAAGAAAAATTTATAATCGTAATGAACTTTCCATAGAATATCGGTTACACTTTTTCTTGTTTCGAAAATCCTTAAATTTTTTAAAAAGTTTCACTCTTAAATTTGCTTTGAGAATTTCAAAGCATAATGTAAGGGAATCACTTTCTCGATTTTCTTCAAGAGTAATATTGGGAATTCTCAGACTTGCAATCTCAAAGAGCTGTAAATTCTATAAACTAAGAATACCCTATATCAGCCGTTCTCAACCTTTTTTGACCAACGCGTACCATCTAAACAAAAACTGAAAACTTTAGTACTACCCCTACATTTCACCGGGATTATTTTTTAATTTCTCAATAGAAATATTTAAAAAAGTATATTTTGCCATTTTCATAACCTATTGATTACTTGTATTAAATATGCATGTATAAAAAAATAGTAAATTAAAAATTAATTACCATTTTAATTATCAAAATTTAAGTTATACTACTTTAATTCTAAAATTTAGTGTGAAATTTGGACCTGTTTAAGAGAGATCAATTTCTTTACGTCTGGTCTTCTTTCACTTTGTTTTAACCGTAAATTAGGATCTACTTTTAATTTTGTTCTGTATTTATTTTTCAAATATGAATCATGAAGGGATTCATGAAATAAATACTCTTCGGCAATTAGTTTATCTTCTTCGAAATCTATGTAAAATAATAATTGAACAAAGTTCGTTATATCAGTACTTTCATCCAATTGCAATGCGAAATATTCTTTGTGTTTTATTTTTCGAATAAGTATCTCGTTTTTGTGAATTCGTCGACTTACTGTATCATTTGATACTGGAAATATTATTAAGATCATTAGTCACTTTTTTGTCGAATAATGTCAAAATGATATCTTAAGCTTCTGGTAATAAGATTTTCTCCAATTATGTGAGCCTGTTCAGTCTTGGTAGTTCTTACACTTACTAAGTAAGTAGCTTTCGGGGCTTTTTCACTTGAAGTAACAAAATCTTTCATTACTTGTTTACTGTTTTTTAACTCCGATAATTTCCTCTTAAAATATTCTTTATTTTCTTTTAAACTGACATGCTGAGATTTAAGAAGTCTTTTAAGAAACGATGGTTTCATACTTTAATTGGATAACAGTTCATCGCAAACAACACATTGAGGTTGAGGATCCATTTTACTACTATTCCAAGTAAACCTAAATGATAAATAACTTTCATTATATTTTCTATAAAACCTTTCTCTTTTCTTTTCAATATTCTTAGTGCTTAGTATAGATTGTCCTGGATCCATCACCTGTAAATCATAACTTTCCCGCTAGACAATTTTCTGTTTTGAAACTCTAGGTTTGTTTTATTATTTTTTTTTCAAATATTTAAATGTGCAATTTATTACGACTTCTTCAAAAAGAAACGAGGATATTCTAAAATCGTGTAGAAAAGTAAAGAATACAAAGCAACAAAAGACCAGATATTTGCTGTTAGGAGTCAACAACTCGACGTAAAAAAATTATTCTAATTGAAAATAGAGCAACATGAGTCCCGAAATGGTGGCGACGTAAAGTGTAGAAGTGCTAATAAATCGATCAACTCTAAAAAAATGAATGAGATACTATTTTCTTTTTATAGGAAGTTATCTTTATTTCCTATTAAATGCAGCATCCATTTCTATTACTCCTTTTAAAAACATCGTTTATGACAAATTTTGTTATGTCTGTGACTAAAAGAATATTTGGGAAAACAAAAACGTATTATTTTGCTAAGTCTAGGAGCGGCTATTGACCTTAAACAAAGTTCAGATCGCATACATTTAGTAGAGAAAAAACTTAAACAGGGTGTTGGGGTATTTAAAAAGTTAAAAATATTTTGTATCTTTGCGTACAGCCTATTTTTCTCTTGCGTACACCGGTTGAAAATCGCTGCCCTGTACTATTATATGCAGGGTGTAAGAAAATTGTTGATCTCTATTTTAAGGAGTGACAGAATATGTCAAAGAGGTAACTATTTTCGTAATACAACATGGAATGGAATGTAAAATGTGACTGCGGAAACTACCGAAATATGAAGAATAAAAAGAACGAAAAGTTTTAATCACAGATATTTACAAAAATTGTTCAAATGAACGACCACCACTTATTGTAAATGCGGTGACGAAATTGGTATAACTTTGGAAGATGTCTAGCATGTCATGTATTGCAGCAGCGATGCAATTTTTTGCAACAAGGGTGTTCATAAGAGTCAATGCTTATCTCATAAATGAGATCCATCGTCTTTGTGATACATATATTGTAGTTATTGGTTATTTATTTAAATGATTTTTGTTAATATCAAAATCTATTGAGCAAAGAAATTGGGTTCCATTTGAACTGAAGCTGAGAAACGTTGAACGCCGATTTTTTACATGTGAAATACAGCTTGCCAAGCATAAACGAAAGAGTTTTTTGGCATCGTATAGCCACTGGTGATGAAAAATAGATCCACTACAATACCTCAAATAAGACGAAATCATGGGACCACCTGGCCATGCTTCAACATCGACAGCCAAGCCGAATATTCATGGAAAAAAGTCGTGTGGTGAAAAAAGTTTAGTGCCATGTATTATGAGTCGCTCAAACCGAACGAAACCATTACTGGATCTCTCTAGCGAATACAGTTCATGAGATTGAGCCGATCACTCAACGGGATGCCTACCGAAAACATTGCGGACGAAAACGTCGCGGAGAAAACAACGCAAGGCGAAAACGTTGCTGCACAAACCATCGTAGGAGAAAATAAAAAAAAAAAGAGAAAACACCGCAGTTCTAAAACTTCTCGGTACAAAATATCGTCGTCGAAAATAAAGCGGCTCAAAAACTTCTGAGTTTAAAAACATCGTCGTCGAAAATATCGTAGTAAAAAACAAAGTACCTACAAATAATCGCATAACGATAACATCGCAGACATGCGTTTTCAAGACATGCTTTAATAATTGTAATTTGTGAGTGATAGTGATTTGTAAGCGCAAGATGGAAAGAAGGATAATTTTTACTTTCATATTTATTTATTAACAAATAAATATTTGCTGAAGTTGTAATATGGAAACTTAAGCATAGAAAATTAATGCAGCTTATAGCACTTAATCGAATTTTAAACTGGCAAAGTTAACTAACAAAAGTCATTAATAAATTATTTTTTTATAAAATTTTACTGGTAATTTTTTATAAAAGTATAATCTAAAAAAGAATAGAAAATAAAGATAAGCAACTGCATGACCTTATCTAAAAAAAAAAAAAAAAAAAAAAAAAAAAAAAAAAAAAAAACAAAAATTCAGCTAAAGACATTAATTTTTCAATCTAGCTCTTCCCAAAGCTTTCAGAAGTCTAATATTTTGGTTTATTTACGTTGCATTACTATTTGGCTCAACAGATCACGGTATATTCGTTTCACTTTAATCCACTTTTGCTTTTCATGTAAAATCATATCGCTCCTCCCACCACTGAAATTTTCTTTTACCCTCCTAAAATAGAGGGATCTATGTCTGATCGCTTTCGAATTTGATTTCAAAATATACGCCAATCTGAGGTTGCTGATACTTTTATCTCTAATTTTAAAATTCGTATATTAAATAAAGACAACAAAAATGCAGTACTTGTCCATAAACCTCCTTATTACCTTCTGTCGAATAAATAGCGATAAATTTTACTAAAATAATGTCGCAAGTTTTTGCCTAAATGTGGTGTGTCAGGTAAAAATGCTGTTGGCTAAATATATTGCCGGTTAAATTTGCTGTCGGCTAAATATCCTGTTGGCTAAATGTCCTGTCCGCTAAATATCCACATCGGCTAAATGTTCTGTCGGCTAAACGTTCGAGTCGGCTAAATGTCCTGTCGGCTAATTGTCTCCTCGGCTAAATGGCTGTCTGCTCATTGTCCACGACTAACACTTATCTTCATTACTTCCTAGAATAGGTAAAGTGATTAAATAATTAAAATTTAATGCAAATTTTTTAACTGAAAAAAACTTAAATATATTTGTACATGAGGTTTTGTCTCTCTAAGTTAAGACAATTTTTAGTTTGTTTATTAACCTGCAATTTTGGCATTTATCTTCATATAAAGATAAGAATCTTTTGGTATCGCTGCTTCTATCTAGGTACATAATACCATAGTGAGAGAAAAGAAAATATTCTGACAAAACTCTCAGTTATTCTTTAAAGCATTAATACTTACCCAACTTGAAAAGTATTTTTCAAATTGCCCAACATCTCCATAAAATAAACAAATAATAAAAACTTCATCTCCCCTCCCTCCGCTCCGCGTCCGGATGTTCGTAACGGAAAGTGGACGAGTGGGACTAGAAATGTCAATGTTTAAAAGAAAATAAGTTTTATGACTGCGACTATAACAATAGAAATAATATCGGGTTAAAAAATAAAAGAATTCACTCTAGGAAACAAAATAGCAAAAGCATATTTCGAACGAAAAAGACCGGGTAAAAAAAACTCAGAGGTAGCGTTGCGTAAAAGACAGATTGATCTTACTCCTCCACCGCCCACAGTCTGTCTTCCCCTGGGTGGTCGCCCACCCTCATGAGTTCTTTGGGGGTCAGGGTACGTTACGAGCTACCGAAAATAAGGTACTAGTGTTTCCCGCGCCTTGTCGGTGGGATGTTTCAACAAAAGCCGCCTTTTTAATCGAAAAAAAAAATTAAGAAAATTTATCCTTAGAACACGCATTAGGAGTTAGCAAGTATTCCTCGTGAAGTTCTTTCCGCACGGTTGAGTTCGTTCTACTCTCACCCCTCATTGGGAGATTATAAGAAGATCTGTGATATATGCATACAGCCAACACACTTTTGGAAATCGTCTGTGAAGGTTTTTCGGCAAGTGTTTTCATTTATCAAGTGGCAACTGAATCATTGTATCTGATTATTCTTTCGAAGGAAGTGCAAGTAGTACATCCTGTTGAGATAAAGACATACTCAGGAGCTTTCGATGAAATTTAGAATTCAGAAAGAAGCAAACTGCAGATATGTAGTATTCTCTCACTTCTTTTATTTGGTTCCTGAAATTAATTGCTGTAAATTACAGTTAATTTTTAATACATAGCAATGCTGCATTGCACTATCTTATTTATATTCAAAGCTTTTAATTTAAATGAATTGAAGTAAAACATAATTCTTGAAGGAGCATACATGGTGGTGTGGTTGGTGGTGTATTTAATTATGGCAAAGCACACGAGGGCTATCTGCCTAAAGGGAGGGATGCCTTTCGTGGAGGACTTTCTAAGGGAAACTGGCTCGTATACACGTTACACATGGGGAAAACCACGAAAACGCCCATACAGCCAGCCCGTTCGCGGGATTCGAACCTCAGACCGAACTACCAGTGTTCAGCGTCTTTACCGCTCGGCCGCTGGTGGGCTGGAGCATACATGTATTTAGGTGAAGTGTACCTTATTTTGTTTGTACCCGAATTTGTTTTAACAGAATTCAAAATAAACGATTCATTCTCTCTTTACGCGTGTAATTTTAATTTAACCCGAGCGGGCTAAGTCAATTTTAAATTTATATATATATATATATATATATATTTTATAAATTCTGCGAAAAACAGTTTTAGTTAATATCATGGTAGTTCAGGCAGGAATTGATTGCATAACAGCTAGTGGAGCAAAACGAAGAGCTTGCCCGTGACGTAATGCATTTTTATTACATGCGTCTTATGCAATAAAATAATAAGCTAATAATTAAAGCGAGTATTTTAAGATTTTGTTAAAACTAATTTTGCTAATTTTAGATCAGGAAGCACAATTTTTCCCTCATAGATACGAGGGCCATCCAGGAAGTAGATTACGTTTCCGTCTGTGTCCGCTAGGGGCGGGGCTAGCGCGGCCATCTTGGGGTCAGAGCGTTGCGCAGCTCAGTCTGCATCTAGCCGTGCTAGTGAGAGGTTCGTGCTGTGCTCTGTTCAGATACTGTGACGGTTTGAAATGTCTGCGTTAATTGAAAATCCCGCGAGCTGCGAGGTGCGCTCAGTAATAAGGTTTCTGACTGCAAAAAACTGTAAACCGATAGAAATCTATCGGCAGCTTCGTGAAGTGTATGGGGACAACATTATCACTGAAGGTGGAGTGCGTCAGTGGGTCATAAGATTTCAAAATGGCCGAACCAATGTTCACGACGAAGATCGAAGTGGGAGACCCAGCATAGTGACCGCCGAACTTCTCGAAAAAGTCGATGCTAAAGTCCGTGAAAATCGAAATTTCACAATAACGGAACTTTCTTTGAGTTTTCCACAAATTTCGCGAAGTTTGTTGCACGAAGTCATCAGCGAAAAGCTTGGTTACCACAAGTTTTGTGCAAGATGGATTCCAAAAATCTTGACAGAGGACCACAAAAATCAGCGAATGGCTGCAGCGTTGAACTTTTTGGACGCTTACCATAAGGATGGTGACTCTTTACTCGATCGCATCGTTACTGGTGACGAAACATGGGTGAAGCATGTGAACTGTGAAACGAAATTGCAATCAATGCAGTGGGGGCACACAAGTTCTCCCCAAAAACCCAAGAAATGCATGCAAACAATGTCGGCAAGGAAGATGATGGCGACTGTTTTTTGGGACAGAAAAGGTGTAATTTTGGTGGACTTCCTGGAAAGAGGCACTACAATAAACTCTCAACGGTATTGCCAAACTCTCCAAAAACTCAGAAGAGCAATTCAAAAAAGCGCAGAGGAATGTTGAGCTCTAAGATCTTGTTGATTCACGACAACGCCCGGCCCCACACGGCAAATGTCACTCGTAAAGTTCTTGAATCTTTTAAGTGGGAGTTGTTTCCTCATCCGCCGTACAGTCCCGACCTGGCACCGAGCGACTTCCACCTATTCCCAGCAATGAAGAAGTGGCTGGCTATGCAGCGTTTTGATGACGACGCACAGCTGCAAGAAGAGGTAACGAAGTGGTTGAAGGCGCAGTCGGCTGAATTTTTCGACGAAGGAATTTCCAAGCTCGTACATCGCTACGATAAATGCCTTAATTTGTATGGTGACTATGTAGAAAAGTAGTATTTGAGTGTGGCTTTCATCTGTATATAATAAAATTTGTTTCCTATACTTTGTTTATTTTTTTATTCCAAAACGTAATCTACTTTCTGGATAGCCCTCGTACAATGTCATTTTTACACATATTCTTCAGAAACGTATCTATGGTGTAAAAACAGAATCAGGTGTATAGCAGTTTTGCGGCCTGTTTATAAGGTTTTCATAATATAGGAGGTTAAATTAATAGTAGATTAAAAGCGATTTATATCCTTCAAATACAGTGTGTTCAGGTGTTCAGGAACGAAGGGAATAATTTCAATAATTTATTAAATTAACAGAAAAATAGATACTAAATTCATATTCACTACGCCTGAAGGAAAAAGCATGCAATTTGTTTTTCATTATGTGGAATGGTGTAAAATTACACAATCGGTGAATCGGCATGGACGAAATAACACTTTCCGCGCCCTTGTTAGGCTCCACCAAAGATAATTTTATATTTTAGCTTTTTCTTTTAAAAAACTGTCATCAGCCACCGTCGGCAAAAGAAGGGCTGGGCCTGCACGGCAAGGATTGGTTTACCATATAGCAATTGAATCTTTGTTAAGTCATGTGATATAAAAAGAATTTTAAAATGTTTTCTTTCAGGTAGTATAGGCATGACCTTATATTTGTCCTACTAATTGTATAATTAATTGTTGAAAATGTGTGCTAAAACTCAGAAAGCAGTTCATTTACTTTATCCTGATTCTCATGGAAAAGTTTATTTTTTAAACTGCTTCATGAGCTTGAGAATTATCTACATTTCCCTCTTGGTTCTAAGAGATAGTTGTATTTTTATAATCTTCACAAAATTTCAGACTTATCCCAACTTTTCATCAGGAAGTGGTGAGGTCAAAAGAAACATACTTAGTTAAAATGACCGGCAATATTTTAAATGCTTTTAGCATTTCACGACTGCTATCTGAAATCAACTTCAATCCTTCGATCCATATTCAAAAAAGGATATGAGTAATAAAGACTTATACTTCCTTTTATAACTCTTACCTGAAGATGGACAAAATTTTTGATATCCTTATAGTGAATGTTTTCTCGCATGATCCCGAAAGAAAACATCCGTTAATATAAAGTCCGAACATTATACAGTCCAGGAATCATTTCTGATCTTCTGTTCTAAAAAACGATTGTTTAGTGTATCTTGCATAATCATTACAAACTGTGTTGTTGCATCCATCTGGTAAATATTAATGTGAGCATATTTTTGCATCTTCTAGATCTATGAAAGCATAATTACATTTAAACATAAAATCACTCCAGCATGCCTGAGTAGATGTTTCCACTGACAATCAATTGACAAATAATTTTTCAAGCACTTTCTTTTTTACAAAATAACATTTTACTAGTATATCACACTAATTACACTTCATTGAACACTCTTAGTGAACACTTTTCACATCAGTACCGCAGTCTTAATGCATGGCAGTGTCTATTACATCAATATGACTGAAGTTTTTTTTAATTGTATCAGGCTATTATATTAAAGTTCAAGTTAAAACTTAAATACGAATAAAGGAATTTATTTAAAACTGGGTAAAACACCACATTTATTTTGGCGAAAGTTTTAATGTTTTAGAATTTTATTCAAAACGTATGATAAAATAAAGTTGATTTTTATTTAAGTTTTATACTGATGTGTTTCTTATCTATTTGTTTAACTACGTCAATGTTTTCTCAAACTGATGTCATCCAGTTTAAAATCAGTAAGGATAGCAGGATTATAATTCTGAACCATTTATGTATTTCAGTTTGTAGAAAGGTGATAAGAAAGATTTAGTGTTTGTACACTCGTAATAAATGATATTGCGTATTTATAAAAAGCACATTTTATGGTTCCTTTTTAACTCAAATTACTTCAGATTAAAAAAAAATTCACCAATTTTATTTTTACTTTTGCTATTGCATGGGAAATACATTTACATGTATTTTGCTTATCGACAGGGAGAAGAGGGGAAAATGCTTCAAAAAGACAAAACATAATTAAACAAATAAATTACGCCCAAAAAGATGCTTTTTTAATGTTTTGTGTGTTATCTTTATTGATAAAAAATGCGGTGGCTCATTCTCCATCGGCCAGCTGGCACATAAATTCTGTGCTGAGTAACAGTATTCCTCGTGTGTTCGGTGGTTACTCGGTTGCTCTTTGCATCTGCTGGATTCTAGTAGCTTTCTTCTCTTCCTGGAACTTTCTCTTTTCAGTTGTCTGAGCCCTCTTTTCTTATGATTGTCTCAGTTGCCTCTTTTCTTTTCACTTTCACCAGTTTCGACCTTCTTTCTTTTTCTTTCCGGGACGCGAGTATGTTCAGATAATCCTTCGTTGTTCCGACCAAACGATTCCTGCAAAACTTTATTAAGCAGAGGCATATCAGCGCGGTTGCAACAGCACTATATTTGATCAATGTTTGTTTCTACAGTCTCTTCATCTGGAGCTTTTAACCATACTATAGTCTTCTATATTCGCTCAATCAAAAATGAGCCTTCTAATTTATTAGAAAGCTTTCCCAGTTTACATTCAGGGAAGCAGAAAAGCGAATGCTTGATTTCCAAGATTTTGTCTCACACATTCAAATCAACATCCTGCCTTCTCTTGTCATAATAACATTTTTGCTTTTCTCTAGCCATACACGATTTCTGATCGTACCATTGATTAGCTTTTGGATATCTGCCACCTAAAATTACTCAGGCCTTCACTGACGCAGCTACCTCAGCATTTATGGTAATATTTTGCATAGTTGCATGCAAATGATTTTTCACATTATATCTCCGCTCTGCAATATTTGATTGCGTTCGATAAAGAACCGCTTAAAATTGCTGTATGCCAGATCCTGAATATAAATTCTAGACGATTTGATTAACAAACTGTTTTCTGATATCTGAAGTTACCTTTAATGAACATCCAAATTTTAAAATAAATTTATTTAAGAAAGAAACAGAAAAAAATTTAGAAGAGGTTCTTTTGAGAGGAGCTATGTCTACTCACTTCGAAAAATGATGCGCGATTACGAACAAATATCTATTTTTAATCTTCTTCCTCTGTAGTAGGAATCTAGTAGGTGAATTCCTATGAACTCATTGGGGAAAGTAATTCTTATGCTAATTAGATATCCGGCCAGGCTATAATTAATATCGTTAAATAACTGGTAAATGTGACAAGTTTGAACATATTCGGAAGAAAATTTTTGTAGCTGTGTAAAATAAACAGTTTCGCGGACATTTTGAACTCTTTCTTATCGCGAGGTGGCTTGAATTGGCGCATCGAGCAAGTCTTACAAAATGCTAGGTTTTAAACTCGCTAGGATGACGGGTCTCAATTCTTTATTATCATTCGTTACTCTAGAATAAAGCAAAAGATTATCAATAATTTGCAGCTCTGTTCTAATATCCAAGATATTCTGATGTTCAAAATGATTAGAATCTTTTAAATACTATGCATAAATGTTTTTAAATTCCGGTTCTGTTTGTAATTCAGCAATTACTGGTTCGCGAGAATAAGAAAAATTTTGTGTTAACATTGCCCATTTCAGTTTATTACCCTCGTCATGAAATTTTATTCTTGATAAATTTTCCGCAACTACGTTATCTTTCCCGGTAGTATGTTTAAACATTAAGTTGTATTCTTGAAGTTCAAGTGCCCATTAAGGAACCATCTTATCAATCTTGGTGATAAATTCTTCCCGGAATACAAATGAACCACAGTAGCATGATCTTTGTAAATAGTTATTAGTGATTTCCCAAACTAAGCTCGAAATACTTGAACCGCCAAAAGAACTGCTAATGTTTCTCTTTCTGTAGCGGTATAATTCTTTTGCGTTAGATTAAATATCTTACTAAAATACGCAAGTGGCTGTCTGTCTTTCATGAGCACGGCTGTTGTCGCAAAATTTGCAGATGCAATGCAGACAATGCAAAGATTTCTAACTTTCGGTTGACGTCAGGGAATTTTAATACTGGCGCTTGGATTCAAGCAGCTTCCTTTCGAAAGTTGTGGTTTTTTCGCCGACCAGATAAACCTGTCTTACTTTTTTTTAAAAAATTCAACAGTAGTTCAATATGGGAAAAATCTTTGATAAAAAACCTACAACAGCAAACCGAAAAATGAGCTCAACTTTGCTCTATTAGGCAGAGAGCAATTTTTTATTACAATTATTTTTTAATCTTCCGTCTCTATGCTCTTATGAGATATGTATAACCTAAGTAACAAAGTTCTTTAACCGCAAATTTGCATTTGGATGCCTTTACTTTTAATCCTGCTTCCTTCAGAACCGAAAACGCTTCATGTAAATCTCACATATGTTCATATATAATCTCGATAGTAACAACAATATTCCTTAAATAAATAAATGGGCTTTATGTTACATCCACCCCCTCTGAAACGTGGCGGGTGCTCTACATAAGCCAAACAGTATCCTCAGGAAGGCATAAATGCGGTTTTTGTCACATCCTCTGGTTTTACACATATTTGAAAATGTCTAGAGAAGAGATTTAGCGTCGTCATGTATTTTGAGGATTTTATATTTCGGATAATTTTCCCGATTCTTGGCAATGGATTGAAAGAGTATTTAGTTATGCTATTTAATTTTCGATAATCAATTACAAAACGCCATGCTTTATGGTCCGGCTGTGGGAGATTATTTTTGTTTCGGCACAGTACTACTGGGCTAGCGAAAGGGCTATTTATGGGGATTATAATTTTATTTTTTAACATTTCCTCAATGTGCTTCTTAATTATTTGTTCTTTAACTTTATCATAGCAGTAAAGCTTTACTCGACAGGGAAAGCTGTTTCCTATGTCATCATTTTTTATTTGTAGGTTTAATGTGATCTTTCCTACACATTGACATCATTTGCCTTAGGCGAAAATAATCCTTGTTTCTTCAGTACGAAGCTTTCTGCACCGTTTAAAATTTTTTGCGAAATAATTTTTGTGCCAAGAAATTACTTTGCACCTCTGTCCCCAACAATACGTTCGCTGGTACGTTTTTTAACAGAATATGAAGGACTGGCAATGCCAAATTTTTTATTGTCACCGTACTTCAGTGAACTCTAAAGGGATTTTCTCCGTCCGGGGTGACTGTACCCTCTGCATTTCAGTACCCCCGATTAGTTTCAGTTCCCCTGATTAGTTTCAGTTCCCCTGATTAGTTTCAGCTCCCCTGATTAGTTTCAGTTCCCCTGATTAGTTTCAGTTCCCCTGATTAGTTTCAGTTCTTGCCATCTTCTCTCTGTTCCCACTTTTGTGATTAACTTGGCGATCGGCATTCGCGGGTGAAAATTTCTTTCTATTTTCGAAACATTTATAGCTCTCAAACCTTGGCCTTCCTTTTCCTACAGCCTATGAAACTGTCGTTCGACCTCTGGCAATATCCCCACGCACGTGTACTTTCTAATGCCTTCCTACTTTCAGACTTCACCGCAAGTTCAAATACTTGTTCTAATGTGCTTAGGTTTCGAGATTTTGTTAGTCCTGAATTTGCGGCAGTATGATTTGGATAACCTCCGCAAACGGTTTTTTTTTTTTCCCCATGCAATAAATTTATCACTTGTATTGTTCTCAAACTCAATCATTTTTTCGACCTTTATCTGGTATCTACTAAATCATACCGCTTCTAATTTCGCCTTTTCTTTGAATATGGGAAATGCTTTCACAAGGGCAGCTTTAAACACCTCCAATTTGTAAGTTTCGCTGCCTGGTTCTCCTAATAGAAATTTACCAATGCACTTGCTACCAGTTTAATGCCTATCCTTGCAGCGCGGCGGTTGCTTTGGTGACCTTCTGTACATCTGCAACCGGATAAAGCAAAAATTGCGAATCCAGTTGCTGCAAAAAGATCGTTACGGCATTTCTACCATCGAAAGCAGATGCCGGTCATTGATGCTCGCATCCACGATGGACCCAAAATCTTCCTATGAATATATGGGTGCCGGTAGAGCCTGAGATCTTGGCGGGGAGGGGGTAGTCTAAAATTCGAATTCTCTTGAGCCATTCTTCGTGTTTTTGTTCGGCCTCCACTACAGAGTTTGGCTCTTTTCGGTAACATAAACTAGTATAAAACTCCTAACAGAGTTGGAGTAAATTATGACTTGGGCTGAAGTAACAACAGGGTCTTGAAAACGTTTAAAACGGTCTTTTTACTAAATCCCAGAACCTGAACATAAAATGAGCGTGTTGTGCTTACAAATAAACTACCCCTTGTGGCGGTGTAACTTAAAGAAACAATCAATTTCAAATTTGGAGCCCACCAGCGGCCGAGCGGTAAAGTCGCTGAACACTGGTAGTTCGGTCCAAAATTCGAATCCCGAGCGAACGGGCTGGCTGCATGGGCGTTTTCGTAGTTTTCCCCATGTGTAACGTGTGTACGAGCCAATTTCCCTTAGAAAGTCCTCCACGAAGGCATCTCTTCCCTTAGGCAGGTAGCCCTCGAAGCTTTGCCATAATCACACACACAATTTCAAATTTAAACTAAGCCTAGTAGTCAAAGACTATACAATTGATTTAGCGCGAGGTTGGCCCAAAACTTTTCGCCGGCGCAACAATTTAAATCTCGGTAGCAAAAGAATTACAGTATTCAAATGCTCTAAAAAGGTTTTATGGCAAATGTTCTCAAAATTTATAAATAGAACATTTCTTTAAGATTAATGTCTTTCGAGGACTGAATTTTGGCTTAAAGTTCAACTTGATATTCTTTTCTTACTTTTATTCGTGTCACATCTCATGAAATATTGAATAATATTGTTCTACGATTATGCAAACAGCGTAACGCTGAAATTAAGGAAGAACGCACTTTTTTCCCTTTAAGAAAATGATGTAAAGACATCTGAAAATCGTTGAAAAGTTACGGAAATCAGTGAAGTCAGAAAATTATGTTTTATCTCTTTAGTAATTGACCTAAATCTCGCAAAACAGCTCAAGATGATCCATGGAGTGGACAGCCAAGCGAAGCTACAAATAAAACAACCATCACTTGGGAGAAATCCACTGGTGCAAGACAGATGACTAACTAACTGTTCGCAGTGTTAAATACAATTACTAACATCAATATGTAGAAGATACGTATACATGAGAATTATACTTTGTCAATTGGACATGTATATGGTTTCAGCTCGCTGAGTACCTAGACTAGTGGGACTAATTTTCTATATGATCCTTTATGATAACCACTAAACTAAATAAAGAACTCATTTATTATTGCCACATTGCAATACCGCAGCATATATTGCTGGTAAAACTGTATATTTTTTTATCCTTGTCTTGCACTAAAAATAATTGTGTTCTTCGTTAATTAACCTCAAAAATATTCAATGGTTGTTAAAATATTCATCCAATGAAAACTGTGTACTTGATACATTAGCTATTGGCTGATCGCTTCGTTTTCTAAAGGAATGAGAACTTTATGTATAATTCATTACTTCCTGTATCGTGACCTAATTGTTTTAAATTGCTTGCTTAATTTCTAATTTATTTAAAGGATCAGCTCTCATCAAGAATTTTTTAACTTGCCCCCCCCCTGTGGGAAATTTTCTTCTGATATTTAGAAGTAGTGTCTATCCTTTCAGACATGTCTTTTTTTAAATCATTCTCAGCTTGAAATTTTGGTGACAATAAAAACCTTAAATCTTAGCCTAATGATTTTAATTTTCTGTCGGTAATGCAATTTCCTTATTTTTATTTTTCAGGAACTGGAAGAGAAAATAGTATTGTTATTAAGTTTATTTAAAATATTGTCCAAAAGTATTAGATCCAAGCCAATTTTTTTTTCACCTCAGCAACTATCTACATTATTTTCCTTTCCCGTACATGTAACTATCTCGGCCCTTTTTATCTAAAATTGGGAAAGTTAAAAACTTTAAAAATGAAATAACGTAAGGTATATTTTAATTTTATAACAGTTATTTTAATTTGGCTAACCTTTCCTATCAGTTCTTGTTTCCACTTACAACTCCATACTAGAATGAGATTTTAGAATCGCGTTGAATGTAAATGAGTTAGAGGAAGTATTTAAGGAAGGTTCAATTTACTTCGTGAGAGCAAGCTAGGAATCCTGAATAGTGCGTGTTTGCTTTCGAGCTAAATCTCTCTTGAAGCTATTACGCTAGGACGTATTATTACGTGCCTTTTGAATTTCGCCGGCTAGTTTAAATTAAAGGCCAAATACGTAAGATACTTGTATTTTAGCTTCGGCTAAGTCTCTCTTAGTTAGTCAGAGTTTAGTTCTTATTTCTTATTGAGTTTAAGCTCGGGTGGAGGCTTTGTTGTAAAAATGGCTGTAAAAATGAGCGCGAAATCTGTATAAAATTGATAGTAAAAGAGCTTTGAAGAAGTAACCATCTAGTAATACATATTTATTATAGTATCTTAAGTGGCTTTCATTTCATCAAACGTACATATTATTATGAAGAAGATCGTGACCCCCAAACACGACTCAAAGTTATATTAAAATTATCTAGCAAGGAAAAAAAACCCATACCTGATGTACTATAAATCGTACTCTAGCCACATCTAAAACCTGTGGAATTTTGTTGATCAAAAGCTTAAAAAATTGAGTATTGCTCAAGTAAGTAAACTTTTGAAGCAAATGCAACAATTATATAAAGAAATTGGGAGGAAAACTTAAGTAAAATTAGTCTCCTTGTACCACAGTGAATCAGAGCCATAGTTTAGCAAAATGTTACTTTATGCAAATTTTCTTTCTTCGTCAGTACTGCATTGGTAATTGATCATAAATTATGCCATTTTTATTAAATAAGCGAGCACATTCATATATATGATGATATAGGTTCTTAGATATTCTTTAGTACATAAATAAAAGAAATGAAGAAACATCATTTTAATACTTCTGAGAAATACTCACATTAATTTCAATACTAGCATATATTGTTAACCCAGAAAAAAAACTAGATTAAATTGATACTGAATTTAGATTACTGCAAAGCACACGAATGCTATCTGGCTGAAGGGAAGGATACCTTCATGGAGGTCTTATTATTGGAACTGGCTCGTATTCATGTCACACATGAAAACAACCTTCAGAATTCTCACGCAGCTAACCTCCCTCCCTAAAAAAAACTAGAATTCTAAATTCGAAGTACAGTTTTTGACTGACTGTGCAGCAGAAAAATCATTAAATCGAATTATCGTAAATCAGGGACCACATTTACGAAATCCATAAATGACAAAGTTTAGGCAATAATACTGAAATGTTATTTTCATAAATGAAAAAATTTTAAGATGAAAGTATACATCTTCTTTTTCCAGTCTATGAAATAAATGGAAAAATTCAATGCACATTATTTACTAATAGTGAATCTAAAGGCTTAGTGCATTTCGAGGTACAAAAAACAATATTTCTAGTATATTACTCCTATACTAATACTTTTTTCTTCAGAAGCAATTAAGGACTTTAAGGTGCATGCAAGAATTATTTGATTTTGTGAAAGTGTTTTTGTCGCTAAAATTCATTATTTTTAGTTCGAATCAACCCCCAACTGTATTAATAGCGAACAAGTTTCAACATTTACTTGTACCCCAAGTAAATGTTGAAACTTGTTCGCTATTAATACAGGAAACATTTTAACCATTACATCTTTTGAAGTGCTTGGCAAATTACGTTACAAGCCGCTTAAGACTTTAATTACAAAATCTCTTGAACTGATAAGAGAAAAAAAATAATGATTTTAAACACATTTTTGGCTTTATGGTGAAAGTAAAAATAACAGAAAATAGTAATTATGGCTTTATGATAACAGTACCCAAGCTACATTGCTTGTGAGCTATATTAGGAAAAAAAAAACAGAGCTTACATAATTAGTTTATACGCAAAGAAATCAACTCAAACTTGGAAGTTTATGAGAATATTTCACTGCTGAGTGTTTTAATAAATAACCAAGTTGACGATATGGAAAACGCTTTCGTTTTAATTTCCCGTGACAGTGGTTTCCTTACGTTATTCTATTACTCTTAACATTTTCAAATAATGAGATATTTTCGAAATAAAATTTTCATTAACTGGAATTTAATATTACAAAAATCAGATATGTAATCAGTTACATGCTTTACAATGATTAATTTTTAGTGTACTGTTTTGACAATGGTGCCCTCATTCTTGGAATTTTCTAACAGTACGGTTAATGTGTTGGTTACTGAGGAAGAAACAAAAGCAAGAGAAAATTATTTCACGCAAATGCATTTTTTTGCTTTCGTAAATTAGTAGGTGATACTAGCTACAATCGAATAAAAAATACTATTGTATAAAGTATGTAAAATATTGTAAGGACATATTTCTTTAATATATTTATCTCATTTACAAATTTGTAGTTTTTGTTATACCCTAAAATGATTGTTAATAAAAACAAATCACGCAATTGTCTTATTTTTTACTTTTCGTTTGAATCTTACTGAACCTTCTTTCTGCTGTTTTGAATATAAAGGTTTCGGTAACAGCATTAAAAACTTGAATGTGAAAGCTAGATTTCGTTTTTAGTTTTTAGTGACATTATATCTATTTGTATCCTATATCTCTGATTTTAGATAAATGTGTGATTTAATAATTAGCGTTATTAAGAATTGCGATTACTTCGAAATTTTTTCCCAGCAATTTTTTATTAATTTTTAAAAGCTGAAATGCATTCACTCTTGTTTCGAAAATAATTTTTTTTTACTTACTTAGTATTTACTTCATCTGTCTTCCATAAAGATGGCAGGTTTGGATGTATGAAGTCAGTAAAGCTTTTTGCAGTCTCTTCTAATGATCTAAAGTGGGTATCAGCAGTGAAGGGGATAAAAACGAGAGAATTTGAAGATGGCGAATAACTCTTATCAAGAAGAATTTTCCAGCCTAAAAATTTTGCGACTTTCTCAGTTGTTTTCGCATTATCACCTTTTAAGTGCCAGTACGGATATGGATTTTGTTCAGCCTGATTTCATCTCGCATAAGTTTTACTTGCCATTTGAAAGTTCTTTTCCCCCATTCTTTTAACATTTGATAATTTATAATATCTTCCTCAAAAGCAGAGAGAAACGTTTCTATAACTTTGAGTATTATTAGTTGTTCCAGCTGAAAGGCGAAAAGAATTAAATGTATAGGTTTTTTTCAAACATGAAATGTTTTCCTTTCCGAAAACGATTACTTAATTAAATAATAATAACTAACATTTTAATTGATAAATTAATTAATAAATAAACCTTCATTTTCAGTAAACTTAGAATACAACTTTTTTCATAATTCCCTTTTTAATTGATGCTTTGATTACATTATTTTGCCTATATTTAGGGTTCACGTGTACCAGAATTGATCCCAGAATTAAGATATTTTGTTTATGTACAACATTTAACAAGTATTAGGGTCAACAAGTACTATGATTGACGTACGTTTTATATTACCCGCCTTACAAAATAACATTTTGTGATTTAACAGTAACTTATTTGTTAGTAATTTCTTTTAGAATACTTACTCTGAGATGTAAAAAAATTAATAGGAGCTGGAAAACAATAAAAACATTTTCTCTTCAAGGAATATGGGAATCTGGGTTTCCTGAAAAAAAAAAGACTCTAGAAATGTCTAAAACGTCGCTCATGACATAACATTCTGCTGAATACCGTTTTATAAGGTTATCTCGTCAGCAGCGTCCCTTATTATGATCTTTTCGATAATGTGTTTTATTTTTACTCATCCATTTATATTTTTATTTATTTATTTATACATACAGGCTAGGCATTTCTGAACCCTGATTGATTTAGCACGTAGAAGTTATGAATTTAAAGTAATTTTTTAATGTATGTTTGAATGACTGTGAATGTGTGTTTAATGTATGTTTGAAGGCCTCCGAATTAATTTGCACACCTAATAAAATTTAAAAAATAAACATGTCACTTAGTTATCTCAAATTTATATCATATTAAAAACACCATCTTCCCAGCGCAGTGGTGTTCAAACAGATAAGAACATGGTCTGCTGGTAGTTCAACCCAAACTCCGTTCCATAAAAATAAACGGGCTTGCTGCATAAAGTTTTCGATGTTTTTCCGTCCTCAATGCGAAAGAGAGCCAGGAAAAGAAAAGAAGAAATTTAAGTAAGATATTCACTGAGGTACCTGAGATACCCTCTTCAGGTTAGGTTAGGTTAAGACAATGTAACTCGAGGGCTATCTGCTTATGGGGAAGGATGTCTTCGTAGACGACTTTTTTGAGGGGGAACTGGCTCATATCCACGTTATACCTGGAGAAAACCACGAAAACCAATCACGCAACCAGCTCGTTCTCTGGGTTTTGATCTCAGGTCGAGTTACCAGGGTTCGACGACGTTACCGCTCGGCCACTGGTTACCATCTTCAGATAGCCCTCGTGCTAAGTGCTCTATAAATGTTAAATATACGTAATCACGGCGTTATTGAATAATGTAAATTTCCTTATCAAGTTTAGAAGTACTGTCTCAAGTTATATTTTATACTTCGTTTACAAATCAATAAAATTTCGCTTTAATTGTAAAGGAATGCTAGTACATACATAGATGATGTAATTTGAATGACTTTTATGCCCTTGTGTAGTAAAAAGCTAGTAAGAAAATGTTGAAAACTAAAATGAAATTATAACGAAATAAGAAAACTGTTTTTGAAATTGCAGAAGTTGTTCATTCGTCAAGAGTGGAGAGTGGAGTATAGAAAATTTAACTTCTAAGTTCTTCCGGTATTTAAAAAAAAAAAAAAAAAAAAAAAAAAAAAAAAAAAAAAAAAAAAAAACCTTTTGAAACTGATAGTCCCTTGCCCCCCCCCCAAAAAAAGGAGATACTGACCATGTACATCTAGTGCGCGTTAGGGGCTGAGTGGTAAGGCCACTGAACATCGATAACTTGTCTCAGGTTAAAATTCCAACGAAAGTTTTAACTCCATAGGTGTTCTCGTGATGTATCTCATGCATAACGTAAATGTGAGTCGCTTCCTTAAAAACGTTTCAAGGAAGGAATCCCTACCGTTAGGAAACAAGCTTTGCTTTGCTATGCCATAATCCAAAAATATTCCAAACCATATGCTGAAATTTGTTGATATGCTACATCGAAAATCTTCCTTAATTATCTAGTCTCTGATTTAGAAATACCAAAAGCTTTATGCAGTTTTCAAAAAATTTATTTTTCCATGAAAAAGATTCAAATAAAATTCTTCTACAATTAAAATGTTTTTATAAATTTGAAATTTCAAGTAGCTGGCGACACCCAATGCATATTTACATTATTAAACTGTTTTCTTCCAAAAAGATGTAACTAATAAAAATCCATAGCTTACATGAATTCTATTACAAACATTTTTGTATTATATGAAAAGTTAATCAGAATGTGAATGTAAAAATTATCCATCTATGTGATAAAAGCCAGTTTGAAATTTAGATTTATATACAGTTCAGCCTTAGACTAGTTGATTTATTTAATTACTGTAAAACATTTGCTATATGTCTAAGGGTAAACATGTTTTCATGCAGAATTTTCTAAAATAAACTGTCTCGGATGAACTTACGCACGGGGAAAACCACGGAAACGCCCATGTAGCCAAACCGTTGGCTGGAATTCGAGAGCCGGACCGTATTACTAATGTTCAGCGACTTTACCGCTCGACCGCTGGCGGGCCAACCTTAGACTACAACTGGTTCTATACAGAAGTTTCAGGCATTTCGAGTTAGACTGAAACACATGTTTATTTTTGAAAAACAAAAGTATTCTATTGCAGTTTGCTAAAAATGCGTCACTTAAACAGAAGAAGCAAAATAATAATAACAATAATGAAGCAGGAATGAAACATCACCTACTAAAACAAATAAAAAGGGAAAATTAAAAAAACAGCGAGATAAACCTTTAATCACTTTGGAGAAGAGCAGACTTGGTTTAGAATTATTTGGAAAATAACATCCACAGCACGCGAAGCCTAACTACCTACGGAAAAAACACATGTCGAGCAACAAAGCAATTTCACCCATCGATAATTGGTGGAGAGCAGATTGAAAAAAATTCTTAAATTAATGTCTATAAAAAAACTGTATTATTATACGACAATAGTGCTCTGGCATCGCTTAACTGCTAAATTTTTGGCGACCCCCTGCTGCAGGTCCCGCGACCCCTGTGGGGGTGGGACCCACAGTTTAAGAAACGCTGATTTAGAGGACCAGTTTTCCATCATTAACAAATTTAAAAGATGAATATTGCAGGTAATGGACGCTGAGATTTTTTCTTAATAAGATTCACTCAACTATTGCTGAAATCAAGTTATAAATGTAAATAAGTGTAAGCATTTCAATAATTATCTAGAAAAATAGTTATAATTTTAATTCCACTTTTTGTTTTTATTAATATTTGCAATTAATGATTATAAAATTTAACTTATATTCAACTTATACTATTATTATTCATAAAGTGCATATATTGATCAACTAATTAGCAATTTAATCTAAAATTTAGTATTAAAGTATTTTTAATTATTTAGCTTTGTTACATTGTACATTACTTAATTCAGAAGCAGGTTATAATTTCTGCATGTCTTGGACTTTATGAAGATGCCACCAGAAATGTAAAATCTTTTTTCATTTATGATCCTTTGATTTAAAAAAAATTCTAAAGTTTCTTCCTCACTTACTCAATTTTCTGCAGTAGTTTATTTACTTGCGTTTTTAACCTTATATTTTATATTTCCGTTTCAATGGAATCTGATTTTGAAAAGTTTCCCTACTTTTTATATTGAAAGTTAAGTGGTTAGTGATTTTGACTGCCTTACCGAATGACTCGGGTATGAATTACGGAAAAGGCTTGCATGTAATTTGTCCATTCCTTCATTGGAGGCAACGGTGGTTCACCTACCTATTAGGTGCCTTTGTAATAAAGAGACCACTGTTTCCGGCCTTAGTAGTAGCCAACGCCTGTGAACGGCTAGAGAACGCCATTGGGAAAAAATAAAGTATTAACAGCTATTTAAGTAACTCCAGAGCAAATAGCCCTAGAGGTTTTAACCAGGATTTATGCTAACTAACCAACTATAATTCCAGGAAGTACATGAAACACAAAAGACTCAAAACCTTTCTAAGGTATTAACCATGCTAAAAAAAATTTTTAATTAAAAAACAAAATTCTTATGCTACATACGAAAGTAGTATAAAAATACGGGTTCTGCTGCACGCGGTGTGCGGTGTGGGCGTGGCCAACGACGTCACACAGAGGGCGGGACCAAAGGCAACGTCATCACACCAGGAGGCGTGGTTTCGAATGGAGTTGAGTTGTTTTTAGATTGCTGATTGAGTTGTAGACCTCCTGCTTTTCATTTAAAGTTAGTTTTTTTTTTAAATTGGCAACGGGAAATATTTTCTGCATCTTAATTTTGATGATATAGCGATGCTGCCCTCTCTTGACGAAAAAGTGAATTATATGTTTTAGAAATATATTTTTTAAGTCTGGTGTTAAAATTATTCAATGCGCGACTCTGAAAACAATGTAAAAGAAACAAATATAAAAAAGACTTTCCTTCATCATGTTATGAAAATGTAACTACAAGATAATTTTTTTTTTATTACTCTATTTTATTCTGATACTTTTATTCTTTCTAGTTTTCCATGAATCTTTAACTTATTTCTCAGGTTTTCTGTTTTCATAATAACATATTCATTTACTGTCATATTTTTTTAATACTTAACGTTTCTAATTTGTAATATTTTATTTAATTTCCACATACTAATTTTTTTTCATACCTTTCATAAATTTCAGCATACCCTGATTATTAACTTATATGTTATATTTCACAAACGTTCCGGCACATGCTGTTTATTTGTTACATTACTTAATTTTAGATGCAATTTCACACTTTTTTTAACGTTATAATGTTCAATATATTCTGAATTTTAACTTCATTTACTTTTTTTAAACCATTCTAGTATTCTATACACACTTTAACTTAGTGATATGAAATTGTATTTAAAAAGAAACGTTTATTTTTCGTGATCTTAGTTTTTTACTAAATTTTCTACAAAATTTCTAATTTCTTTCACGTGTTCAACAATATCTTCCTTACATTACCGAATATTTTTTTAAAAAACTTAAGTCTATAACTCTTAATTGCTTTTTTTACGTTCACGATTTCCCTTCTGTGTTTATATTTCTTAATTCTAGTTTAACTTATTTATTATAATGTTTTTATTTCCGTCTCATCACTCGTAATTCCAACATTTTATCCCTTTTTATTCATTTTGACGATATAAATTGTTTTCATTTACTCCATATTCAAATATTTCCTTACAATTTTTATAATACTTGTTTTATTCCTCGATCATAATAGATCATCTACAGGTTTTACTCAGAAATTTCCATTCACAACTTTACAGTTTAATACCATTTATATCTAAATGTATTTCTTTCTCATATAGTTTTATGGTCTTCAAAGTTTCTAACATCATGTTTAGTTTTAAATCCCGATTACCTTTAAGTGTGTTGATAATTTTCATTTCTAATTTTACAACCACGTTCAGTGTTTCATCCACACATACCAAAATATTTCTTACATTTTCTGATATTTAGTCTATGTCATATTTCAGTACTTCAAATGAATTTACACTGCTCACACTATTATTTTTTCATGTTTTAGAGACACTAATTATACTAATTTTACTATTTTCCTGCACTAATTGCATCTATATCAGCACTCATGATAAACTAGCAACTGTTTTGCATCACATGTATAAAGAAATTCTTAAAACCAACTTTTTCAATATCGTACTCAAATTACTGTTTTCCAGATGGGAATTACCAGTATTCTTTGGTTTTACTCTGTTACATCTTTTTAAATTTTAACATCTTACTTTTAATTCTAACATACATCTTTTAAACAGTTTTTTCTTTTAATGATAGCCTTACCTTATTTGTTCAAATTAATTCTTTCATTCACCTTCTTTACTACCTTTCAGTACCTTCATAATTCACTATGCAAACGCAATGTCTTTCACTGACATTCTGTTTAATAATACCACAAGTTTCCTTAATTGACAAAAAGCGAATTATTTCTCATTTCAAAATAGAACTACTATATTTTTGCACAAACATTACCTTTATCCATTCAAGGCACCCCTTAACCTGTAACTGACGTAGCGATAGGAAAGGAGATTCTTATCATATGCTCTTTCGACATTTGAGGTTTCTAGAACTTCTTTGACAAGTATATCAATACCATCAGAAAATATACTTAACACTTTTACCCAGTTTAAAGGCAACATACTGTTATAAGAATAGTTTTAGTTAAATTTATCAGACAAATAAACACATTTTGTGCTAAATAGGCATAAACATTTAGATTCAGAATATTTCTTTTTAATCTGATGTAAGACTTGAATTTCATTCATGATACGGATTGTCTCTTGATTTTTTTTGCTTACCTTACACTAATAGAAAATTTTTATTTTACAAGTTCAGCTTTTAACGAAATAAAAACTACGATACACCTGGTGTTTTTAAGAAAAGAAACTTTGATATATTTCTGGAAATGTAAATGCTTTTAGAGTTTCTTTCTTTCAATAATGTTGATTTTCATTACTTTACTAATTTCAATAATTCTCTTATTAGCTAATATGAATGAAAGAAGATTGTCAAAAATGTGACACAGTATAATTCTTACGAACATACGTACCTTTACCAGCATACAGATATTACCGATTGAAATGAAGAAAGATACAGATATTTTACTCCAATCTACATTAAATTAAAAAAATATTTAAACTTTCATACATTCCAAAAAATAAACGAAAACTCAATAGATATTGTCATGTTTGTATATATGAGATAAAAGTTTTATGAATGATATTTAAAGTAATGCTTAGAACTTCATAAAAGCGAACATTCACTATGTTAATACACATATCATCAGTTATTTACATAATTCAATGTAATATTAATCATTACATGTACTATATGCATATATATTTAAAGTTTAATTGTCTTACAATTGAATAATTAACTATTGAGAGAAAGAGGTTCATATCTTACACTATTTAATTCACATGGAACAAATTTTTCCATCAACCACATTGAACCAAGTTTATTAAATTCGCCAAAGCTCTTTTATTTCTGCATTTTCACACTCACGACATATTTTAAATGTAACTATTGATTACCATTTCAAACACCGATTTCATAACTCAGTGTAAAACTACATCATAACTCATTTTTTCCCTACTAACTACAATTTTATATATTCAAGAAGTACATCTAAGACATGATCATTTTCTATGTTTAGCAAATCGATTCAATTGCGAACATACTATTAAGACTTGCGATTTTAGAAGACTTGCATGTATTAACGATGTCAACGTTTCTTCGTTTTTATAAGATTCACATCAAATCATGTCGCATTCGAATGTGGTGTAAGAGATCACTTTTTCTTTTAAACACTTGTAAACAATGGATGCAATTTATAAGAAGAGAAGTAAAAAAAAAAAAAGGTTCGTGAGATTTTCTTCAAATTCTGTTTTACTTGAAAAAATGTCCGAACATTCAATACGATGTAAAGATTCATATTGTTTTAAATTCTTATGCTCACTAAATATTTTTTATCACGATTTACTCGTAAAAGTAACTTTATAAGTTTTCATATCCTTTTTACATGAAAAGAACTTGTGATTATTCACTACAAAATTCTAAGACGAGAAGCTTCGCGACTTTTCAAACTACAAACTTAAATTTCTTAGGACATACACTACATCTGATGTTTCTTTCATGAGATTTCAAATATCTCTTCAGATTACTCGTATTCAAGAAACCTTACAAATATATCACATAAGTTCAGCGAATAATCGCTTCATAAACTCTTAAATTTTCAACACGAGTGAATCACTTGAAGCATATACTGCACTGTAAACATACAATACTTAAAAAAATTGTTATAAAAAATAAAAATACATTCATTTCACCAAGAAGCTTTTCTATTTAAATACATTTATTTATTTCCAAAGAACAAGTTTCTGTATTATACATAAAATATACTTAGAATTTTCTTTCATTAGTTAATATCAAATTAACAACAATATCCATTTACTGATATTTGATATACATGTTTGCTTTAAAATTAAAACTAAAATTTCAATATATTTCTATTAAAAAAAACATAAGGAAAAAAAATACTCATAACATCAACCAAAGACAGAAATTTAAATAGAATAACTGTACTTATATTAGTGCATTTTTATAATCTTCATAACATTTCGATTCAAAAAACCTATTACAAAATAAATGAAACATTTTTTTTCTGCCTTAAAGAATCTCTTATATTTTTAAAATTAATACATAAAAATATATCTTCCCCAATATATTTAATTCTATCCTTAACACTTATTATAATGCAATCATGTCTTGTTTGTGAAGGATGATTTACAATACAACCTTCGCATTTAAATAGTTTTTTAATCACTGAATTTAATTCAGTTTTGATAGAGTTTATGAGTTCTTTAAAAAGTTCATCATCATCACTTACCATATCCGAACAATTGTTTTTACATTTGATTTGCAACGGTAAAATAATTTCAAAAATACTTTTATATAAAGTATTAGATACATCAGGAATAATTTCTTTCAATTTTTTTAAAATATCACAGTTTACTTTTAGGTATGTAGGTTTTAGTTTAAAAGAATTTTCATCTTGTTTAAAAACTTGTTGAAAAATACACTCACCTTCTTTGTTGAAAACTACCAACTCATTATTGCAAATGATGCTGGCAGTCGTATAGACAAGATTAAATTCATATATTTTTGAAGAAAATTCTTGCCATGTTGCAGGAGTTATAACAACACTGCGTGTAGTAGGGTATAATATTTTATTTTGTTCCACACATTCACGTAGATGAATGTTCATTCTGTTTTCAAACTGATTTATGGACACAAAATATCCCCAACCAAGAGTCCACTGTGCAATCAACTTCGAACTTTCTTTTTTTCTGTTCTCGATTATTCGGCATGAAGATATTTTCAGGAACAGACTTCATATAGTGGGCAAACCAGTCATCCTCTGGAAGTTCATCCTCATTATCTTCCAAGCGTCGTTTTTTAATTTTCGAAATTTTTATGTTTCGGAATGTGATACTAATTCTAGGATCTTTAACGTCAGGTTGAGAGGGTATTCCATGCATCCAAAATTGATTCGTTGGGTGTTTCATTACAAGGAGAGTTCCATGAGTTAAGTCCACGCTTCGAGATGTGAAATTTCGTCTGGTAAATACCATTTGACGTTTTGCACCTAAACTGATGATAGGTATATCACTTTCAGGTTCGAGACAAGTTTCATTGTCTTTATGCGTTGAAATTTTCGCCACTCCGTCAGGATAATAGTTCAATAAAGCAAAATTATATTTTTTGCCAGTTATCGTTTCAACATAATCTTTTACATTTAGAAGAGTTTGAGTCCATGGTTCTGCACAAATGCTCGTTCCAGAGAATTCGTAACTAAATCCTTCATCACCAAAACCGAGTACTTTTCTTCGTGGAACATACTGAGTCCCATTAATTTCAAAACTAATATTTTTAAAATCATAATTTGATAGTTCATCTAGCAAAATATCAGCTTCATTTCGTGAATAAAATTCTTCGTATAATTCCACATTTAACTCTGTATCACATATATTCCTCATATTCGCTTTTAAATCTAACGACAATTCTGAATGATATAGAAATACATAGCATTCTTAAATAGCAAAAATTATTTAAAACATACATTAACGAAATGATTTCATCAACACTTATCGTAATACATTCTTGTCATGTCTTGTTTGTGAAGCCAGTCTTTCCGGCGTCATATGTGTAAAAATAATCATGATAGGATATGGGAAAGAGTTATAGTGTCCTAATGTTGTTATTCTGAACCTCGATATTACATATATGCATAAGGAGAATCTTAAAAGCATCATCCACTTATCATGATAGAGTAATGGAAAATTTCTAAAACTCTGATAATCATACGCGAAAGAATGTATTATCTTAAGGTTGTTGTTGCTATTCCAAATTTGACAGTACATACAGAAGTGAAGGAAGATCCTTGATAAGTGCTGTAGACTTCACGTTATCATGATAACGTGCAGCACTCATCAAGGGTCTTCCTTCACTTCTGTATGTACTGTCAAATTTGGAATAGCAACAACAACCTTAAGATAATACATTCTTTCGCGTATGATTATCAGAGTTTTAGAAATTTTCCATTACTCTATCATGATAAGTGGATGATGCTTTTAAGATTCTCCTTATGCATATATGTAATATCGAGGTTCAGAATAACAACATTAGGACACTATAACTCTTTCCCATATCCTATCATGATTATTTTTACACATATGACGCCGGAAAGACTGGCTTCACAAACAAGACATGACAAGAATGTATTACGATAAGTGTTGATGAAATCATTTCGTTAATGTATGTTTTAAATAATTTTTGCTATTTAAGAATGCTATGTATTTCTATATCATTCAGAATTGTCGTTAGATTTAAAAGCGAATATGAGGAATATATGTGATACAGAGTTAAATGTGGAATTATACGAAGAATTTTATTCACGAAATGAAGCTGATATTTTGCTAGATGAACTATCAAATTATGATTTTAAAAATATTAGTTTTGAAATTAATGGGACTCAGTATGTTCCACGAAGAAAAGTACTCGGTTTTGGTGATGAAGGATTTAGTTACGAATTCTCTGGAACGAGCATTTGTGCAGAACCATGGACTCAAACTCTTCTAAATGTAAAAGATTATGTTGAAACGATAACTGGCAAAAAATATAATTTTGCTTTATTGAACTATTATCCTGACGGAGTGGCGAAAATTTCAACGCATAAAGACAATGAAACTTGTCTCGAACCTGAAAGTGATATACCTATCATCAGTTTAGGTGCAAAACGTCAAATGGTATTTACCAGACGAAATTTCACATCTCGAAGCGTGGACTTAACTCATGGAACTCTCCTTGTAATGAAACACCCAACGAATCAATTTTGGATGCATGGAATACCCTCTCAACCTGACGTTAAAGATCCTAGAATTAGTATCACATTCCGAAACATAAAAATTTCGAAAATTAAAAAACGACGCTTGGAAGATAATGAGGATGAACTTCCAGAGGATGACTGGTTTGCCCACTATATGAAGTCTGTTCCTGAAAATATCTTCATGCCGAATAATCGAGAACAGAAAAAAAGAAAGTTCGAAGTTGATTGCACAGTGGACTCTTGGTTGGGGATATTTTGTGTCCATAAATCAGTTTGAAAACAGAATGAACATTCATCTACGTGAATGTGTGGAACAAAATAAAATATTATACCCTACTACACGCAGTGTTGTTATAACTCCTGCAACATGGCAAGAATTTTCTTCAAAAATATATGAATTTAATCTTGTCTATACGACTGCCAGCATCATTTGCAATAATGAGTTGGTAGTTTTCAACAAAGAAGGTGAGTGTATTTTTCAACAAGTTTTTAAACAAGATGAAAATTCTTTTAAACTAAAACCTACATACCTAAAAGTAAACTGTGATATTTTAAAAAAATTGAAAGAAATTATTCCTGATGTATCTAATACTTTATATAAAAGTATTTTTGAAATTATTTTACCGTTGCAAATCAAATGTAAAAACAATTGTTCGGATATGGTAAGTGATGATGATGAACTTTTTAAAGAACTCATAAACTCTATCAAAACTGAATTAAATTCAGTGATTAAAAAACTATTTAAATGCGAAGGTTGTATTGTAAATCATCCTTCACAAACAAGACATGATTGCATTATAATAAGTGTTAAGGATAGAATTAAATATATTGGGGAAGATATATTTTTATGTATTAATTTTAAAAATATAAGAGATTCTTTAAGGCAGAAAAAAAATGTTTCATTTATTTTGTAATAGGTTTTTTGAATCGAAATGTTATGAAGATTATAAAAATGCACTAATATAAGTACAGTTATTCTATTTAAATTTCTGTCTTTGGTTGATGTTATGAGTATTTTTTTTCCTTATGTTTTTTTTAATAGAAATATATTGAAATTTTAGTTTTAATTTTAAAGCAAACATGTATATCAAATATCAGTAAATGGATATTGTTGTTAATTTGATATTAACTAATGAAAGAAAATTCTAAGTATATTTTATGTATAATACAGAAACTTGTTCTTTGGAAATAAATAAATGTATTTAAATAGAAAAGCTTCTTGGTGAAATGAATGTATTTTTATTTTTTATAACAATTTTTTTAAGTATTGTATGTTTACAGTGCAGTATATGCTTCAAGTGATTCACTCGTGTTGAAAATTTAAGAGTTTATGAAGCGATTATTCGCTGAACTTATGTGATATATTTGTAAGGTTTCTTGAATACGAGTAATCTGAAGAGATATTTGAAATCTCATGAAAGAAACATCAGATGTAGTACATGTCCTAAGAAATTTAAGTTTGTAGTTTGAAAAGTCGCGAAGCTTCTCGTCTTAGAATTTTGTAGTGAATAATCACAAGTTCTTTTCATGTAAAAAGGATATGAAAACTTATAAAGTTACTTTTACGAGTAAATCGTGATAAAAAATATTTAGTGAGCATAAGAATTTAAAACAATATGAATCTTTACATCGTATTGAATGTTCGGACATTTTTTCAAGTAAAACAGAATTTGAAGAAAATCTCACGAACCTTTTTTTTTTTTTACTTCTCTTCTTATAAATTGCATCCATTGTTTACAAGTGTTTAAAAGAAAAAGTGATCTCTTACACCACATTCGAATGCGACATGATTTGATGTGAATCTTATAAAAACGAAGAAACGTTGACATCGTTAATACATGCAAGTCTTCTAAAATCGCAAGTCTTAATAGTATGTTCGCAATTGAATCGATTTGCTAAACATAGAAAATGATCATGTCTTAGATGTACTTCTTGAATATATAAAATTGTAGTTAGTAGGGAAAAAATGAGTTATGATGTAGTTTTACACTGAGTTATGAAATCGGTGTTTGAAATGGTAATCAATAGTTACATTTAAAATGTGTCGTGAGTGTGAAAATGCAGAAATAAAAGAGCTTTGGCGAATTTAATAAACTTGGTTCAATGTGGTTGATGGAAAAATTTGTTCCATGTGAATTAAATAGTGTAAGATATGAACCTCTTTCTCTCAATAGTTAATTATTCAATTGTAAGACAATTAAACTTTAAATATATATGCATATAGTACATGTAATGATTAATATTACATTGAATTATGTAAATAACTGATGATATGTGTATTAACATAGTGAATGTTCGCTTTTATGAAGTTCTAAGCATTACTTTAAATATCATTCATAAAACTTTTATCTCATATATACAAACATGACAATATCTATTGAGTTTTCGTTTATTTTTTGGAATGTATGAAAGTTTAAATATTTTTTTAATTTAATGTAGATTGGAGTAAAATATCTGTATCTTTCTTCATTTCAATCGGTAATATCTGTATGCTGGTAAAGGTACGTATGTTCGTAAGAATTATACTGTGTCACATTTTTGACAATCTTCTTTCATTCATATTAGCTAATAAGAGAATTATTGAAATTAGTAAAGTAATGAAAATCAATATTATTGAAAGAAAGAAACTCTAAAAGCATTTACATTTCCAGAAATATATCAAAGTTTCTTTTCTTAAAAACACCAGGTGTATCGTAGTTTTTATTTCGTTAAAAGCTGAACTTGTAAAATAAAAATTTTCTATTAGTGTAAGGTAAGCAAAAAAAATCAAGAGACAATCCGTATCATGAATGAAATTCAAGTCTTACATCAGATTAAAAAGAAATATTCTGAATCTAAATGTTTATGCCTATTTAGCACAAAATGTGTTTATTTGTCTGATAAATTTAACTAAAACTATTCTTATAACAGTATGTTGCCTTTAAACTGGGTAAAAGTGTTAAGTATATTTTCTGATGGTATTGATATACTTGTCAAAGTTCTAGAAACCTCAAATGTCGAAAGAGCATATGATAAGAATCTCCTTTCCTATCGCTACGTCAGTTACAGGTTAAGGGGTGCCTTGAATGGATAAAGGTAATGTTTGTGCAAAAATATAGTAGTTCTATTTTGAAATGAGAAATAATTCGCTTTTTGTCAATTAAGGAAACTTGTGGTATTATTAAACAGAATGTCAGTGAAAGACATTGCGTTTGCATAGTGAATTATGAAGGTACTGAAAGGTAGTAAAGAAGGTGAATGAAAGAATTAATTTGAACAAATAAGGTAAGGCTATCATTAAAAGAAAAAACTGTTTAAAAGATGTATGTTAGAATTAAAAGTAAGATGTTAAAATTTAAAAAGATGTAACAGAGTAAAACCAAAGAATACTGGTAATTCCCATCTGGAAAACAGTAATTTGAGTACGATATTGAAAAAGTTGGTTTTAAGAATTTCTTTATACATGTGATGCAAAACAGTTGCTAGTTTATCATGAGTGCTGATATAGATGCAATTAGTGCAGGAAAATAGTAAAATTAGTATAATTAGTGTCTCTAAAACATGAAAAAATAATAGTGTGAGCAGTGTAAATTCATTTGAAGTACTGAAATATGACATAGACTAAATATCAGAAAATGTAAGAAATATTTTGGTATGTGTGGATGAAACACTGAACGTGGTTGTAAAATTAGAAATGAAAATTATCAACACACTTAAAGGTAATCGGGATTTAAAACTAAACATGATGTTAGAAACTTTGAAGACCATAAAACTATATGAGAAAGAAATACATTTAGATATAAATGGTATTAAACTGTAAAGTTGTGAATGGAAATTTCTGAGTAAAACCTGTAGATGATCTATTATGATCGAGGAATAAAACAAGTATTATAAAAATTGTAAGGAAATATTTGAATATGGAGTAAATGAAAACAATTTATATCGTCAAAATGAATAAAAAGGGATAAAATGTTGGAATTACGAGTGATGAGACGGAAATAAAAACATTATAATAAATAAGTTAAACTAGAATTAAGAAATATAAACACAGAAGGGAAATCGTGAACGTAAAAAAAGCAATTAAGAGTTATAGACTTAAGTTTTTTAAAAAAATATTCGGTAATGTAAGGAAGATATTGTTGAACACGTGAAAGAAATTAGAAATTTTGTAGAAAATTTAGTAAAAAACTAAGATCACGAAAAATAAACGTTTCTTCTTAAATACAATTTCATATCACTAAGTTAAAGTGTGTATAGAATACTAGAATGGTTTAAAAAAAGTAAATGAAGTTAAAATTCAGAATATATTGAACATTATAACGTTAAAAAAAGTGTGAAATTGCATCTAAAATTAAGTAATGTAACAAATAAACAGCATGTGCCGGAACGTTTGTGAAATATAACATATAAGTTAAAAATCAGGGTATGCTGAAATTTATGAAAGGTATGAAAAAAAAAATTAGTATGTGGAAATTAAATAAAATATTACAAATTAGAAACGTTAAGTATTAAAAAAATATGACAGTAAATGAATATGTTATTATGAAAACAGAAAACCTGAGAAATAAGTTAAAGTTTCATGGAAAACTAGAAAGAATAAAAGTATCAGAATAAAATAGAGTAATAAAAAAAATTATCTTGTAGTTACATTTTCATAACATGATGAACTATCATTAAAGGAAAGTCTTTTTTATATTTGTTTCTTTTACATTGTTTTCAGAGTCGCGCATTGAATAATTTTAACACCAGACTTAAAAAATATATTTCTAAAACATATAATTCACTTTTTCGTCAAGAGAGGGCAGCATCGCTATATCATCAAAATTAAGATGCAGAAAATATTTCCCGTTGCCAATTTAAAAAAAAAACTAACTTTAAATGAAAAGCAGGAGGTCTACAACTCAATCAGCAATCTAAAAACAACTCAACTCCATTCGAAACCACGCCTCCTGGTGTGATGACGTTGCCTTTGGTCCCGCCCTCTGTGTGACGTCGTTGGCCACGCCCACACCGCACACCGCGTGCAGCAGAACCCGTATTTTTATACTACTTACGAAGATGAAAGAGTAAGGCAAGAATAGGATTGGAATCAAAGTTACCAAGTGATTCATGTGTTTTTTCCTTGGAATTTGTGATCATCCATTAAAGCATCAATAAATTCAAAATCTGACGTTTCTCAATAAAAAACACAAGCAAAAAAAAAAAAAAAAAAAAAAAAAAAAACAGTGATATGAATCTTACATTTGGAATCAAAATTGTAATTATCATCGAAAGACAGCAATGGGCGCATTAAAAATGTATATTTCACCGTGTTATAGAATATTCTCACTTGGCTTGCTTTTTTAATTAATGAAACTTTCATTTTTTTAAAATTAAAACCACCGGTTCTGAATAAGAGAATATTGAATTACATTACCCTACCGTATAAATATTACTGGTTTGAAAATGAAGAAATAAAGCGAAGAATAAAAGCTAAAGACATATGACTTTTTTTTTTATTATTATTTATTTAAATTTATTTTTCCAAACGCCAGAAAAAGAACGGAAGTTAAACATTTTCTTGGACAGCCAAAACAGGTCGATTCTTTTCAGCAAGTAAATAATTTAACAGCGTTATTAGCCCCATATCTTTTGTTAATTGTTATCTAGAATGATGAACTAGAATTTTAAAAGTTCTGCCAAGAGATATCCATTTAAAATTAATCACAATGCTAATCTCATCCCAGGAAATAGGTCATATATTTAACAATACTGTTTCATTTCTAGTAGAAATTACCAACATCAAAAAATAATTGTCATTACTTTGTTATCATCGACGTACAAATTCAAATTCCATTAAAGAATCAACTAATTGAAAACCTGAGAAGAGAAAAAAAAGAAAGTTTGAATCGTTTATGAAAATTAGGTCATATTTTAAAAATAGATTAATTTCTGCAAATTCTCGGGCTGAGTAATAATGATTACCCACAAAATATGAAGAAGGATAGCATGAAAACTTTTTTTAGCCTCAATTTCTTATAATGTACTAATAAAGTGTTCTAAATACATTCTTCTTCTTATGCTTCAGATTGTGTAGGCGCAGTTAAGGAGGGAGTAGATGAACAAAAAAAAAAAAAAAAAAAGGAGTGGGGGGGAAAACATAATTAAATAAATTTATTGTTTTCCTTTGACAAAAAATAGTTTAAACAAATAAATATTAAATATGAGGCTGGAATCTGAAATCAGGGGAAATCAATATTTGCATAGCAATTAAAATATGTATACCTTGATTTTATTATTTTAAAAGTCTCTTAATTTCACAAGAACTGCATTTAATGTATAGAAAAATACTATCGCATGTTGAAAAAAACTGAAAGAAAAGATTAAAATATAAATTTTGAAAAACTCAACAGAATGGGTTATTCAGACTAACTAAAATAATATTAAAATATATTAATGCTGCAATCAAAACTTTATGTCAGCTGTAAATGTTTCTTTTTCCCACTAAAGTTTTAGAAATAATTTCATTACTTGTACTGATATACAAGAGGTTTGGTTTAAAAAAGTGGACCTTTAATAGAAGTATACATATTTATGATAACCAAGCGTATGTTAAAAACAGTGTTCATGTTTATGATACATACACCGATGGAAAAAAAATCTCAGCACCAAGAAAAATTATTATAGCCTAATGAAATTTCGTCAAAGTTTTTGTCTAGGAAATATATTTAATTGATTAAATTTTCAAGATCACAGGTTAATATAGGCGCGAGAACAGCCTGTAAAATGTTGGTACATTAATAAGCGCTGCCAGAATTTTGAATGCAAGCATGCAAATGTGCATGCACTGTGTCGTACAGGTGCCGGATGTCAGTCTGTGGGATGAAGTTCTATGCCTATCGCATTTGGTAGGTCAATACAGGGACGGTCAATGCTGGTTGTGGATGACGCTGGAGTTACCGTCCAATGATGTCCCATACGTGTTCGACTGGAGAAAGATATGGTGATCTAGAAGGCCAAAGCAACATATCGAGACTCTGTAGAGCATGTTGGGTTACAACAGCGGTATGAGGGCGAGAGTTTCCTCATGAAAAACATCCCCCTTGAATGCTGTTCATGAATGGTAGCAGAACAGGTTGAATCACCAGACTGACCTACAAGTTGCAGTTTGCGTGGGATGACTACAAGAGTACTCCTGCTGTCATACCAAATTGATTCTCAGACCATAACACTAGCTGTATGGGTCCAGTGGGTCTAGGTTGCAGACAAATTGGTTGCAGGCGTTCACCTGGCCGCCTTCTAACCAACGTGCCATTATTGGCACAATGTAGAACCGGCTTTCATCAGAAAACGCAACAGATCTCCACTTCGACTTCTAGTAAGTAAGTAAATAAGTAAACTCTAGCTTGACAGCAGTAACGTCTCAAATGGCAGTAGTTTGGAGTGAGTGGAATGCACGCTACGGGGTGTCTAGCTCGGAGCTGTCCTTAAAGTAACCGATTCGTAACAGTTCGTTTTGTCACTGTAGTGTCAACTGCAGCTCTAATTTTTCTGCAGATGCAGTACGATGTGCCACAGCCATACACCGAACACGCCGGTCTTCCCTCTCAGTAGTGTCACGTGGCCACCCGAAACCCGGTTTTCTTGAGCCAGTATCTTTCCTTGACCACTACTGCCAACAATCATGCATAGTGGTTACATTCCTGCCAAGGCTTTCTGCAATATCGTGGAAAGAAAATCCATTTTCTTTTAACCCTATTACACGACTTCGTTTAAACTCATTGAGTTATTGATAATGACTTCTTCGTCTTCTTAAAGGCATTTTTGACTAACATCAACTACGTCAAATCTCAATGTTAAATAATGCTCACAAACTTTATAGCGTGTATTTAAAGCAATCTGATGTGAATCTTCATAGTGGCACTACTAGTGGTACACTCGCTCGAAATTTGAATAGATGTCATCTTTCAGATGTATAAACACACCTGCCAAATTTCGCTTATCTAGCATAACTCTTTTTTGGTGATAGTTTTATTTTTTTCGTCAGTGTATAATAATTGTTGCGAATGACGTCCCTCTAGTTCAAAGCATTTGTCTACACTCTACGTTAAGCATCATTGCTCCTAGCAATCCTGTGAACCATTTCTTACTCTGAAGGCAGAAGTGATACTCCGTTTCAATTCTTCTAAGGTGTGAATGCATTGTTCATGAACATAGTTTGTATTAAGCGTCTCCACGTGAAGTTATCCAGACCGATGAGAGTTGGTGATCTCGATTGAACATAGCCTCTAGTTATGATTCTGTCCCCAGTATCCTGCTATATCGAATTCATTCTCTTGATGAAAGGAAATGAGCTGCCAAGTAATTTCTCATACCATCTCAATGTCTGCGGTTGTTCCAAAAAACTGGCCTCTGATAATTCGTAGCCATGATATGGCACAACAGGTTTCGAAAGGTGTCGAGAAAATTCGATAAATAGATGCAGGTTTCAGAGTTCCGCGTACGGTAATTTTATCCAGAGGCATATCGGTTTGAAATATTGTCTTCTCTGTGGAAAAAAGTTATCCAAAATGGAAATATCGCCGTTAATGAAGTTCTTATAAAACAAAACTTGTCTTACAATATAACAGGGTTTAACACCAATAGCAGAAAACCATACGAAACCGTTTCTGCTTCCAAGGATTATGGCTTCACCACTAAAATCTTTTCTTACCTTCTTATGCATAATCGTAAAATACAAGAATCGGAGAATCACTACCCAGAAGTATGCGTGAACTCGTATACATAAATGTGCTGCCCACTTTAAAATTGAACATTATGTATATATGTGTGCCACGTATGTACTTGCCAGGAAAACAGAATAAGAAGGACGAAACGTCCGCCAAAAGAGCTGAAAGGTCACTTAAAATTAAATAGGTTTCAATGTGAATAACAGGTATGTAAACGTTAAAATTTTTTGAACTACAGATTTAAACGGAGATTCTTTCTATATTGCAACTTAAAAACCGTAAATGCTATTATGAACCAACCTGATAGGGAAGTAAAATGCTAAGGAAAATGCTGAAAAATGACCAAATTAAAACAAATATTACAGCAAGGGTAAGTAAATAAAATCAAATATGGAATTTAATAAAAATTAATTTCTTCAAAACAAAGTCAGTTCTTTTTAAATAATCTTTAAAACTGAAGCGAATGATAGTTTTTTGAAAGCAGAAACGTTTAACTCTTAGTACAAAATATGAAACTTATGATAAAATGACCGAATCTAAACTCTCTTAGTACAAATCTAAAACTTTTATAAAATGACCGAAAAAGATCGTACTTCTCTTTGTAGAGAATTTTATGTAAAATTTATTTAATTTAAATAGATAGCTGAAGTGTACTCAGCGATGAATCAAAACAGGGTTTGATTGAAACCGAGAAGAAAGATTTGTCATCCATTTTTTTCTTCTCAATCAGACGTTGCATCTCTTCTAGTCCTGTAATTTATGGGGAAATTTACAATTTTTTTTTTTAAAATGAGGTTTTAATTAAAAACAATATTTTCGTATTCAATGATTTTATCAATAGGAAAAAGTTTATTTCATTGCAGAAAATGTTTCAGTTAGAGAACATATTACCTTAGTGTGCTCAATAAATTGTCTTCTACTGAGCAAAATTTTATTTTAGCAAACTCTTACTTTTCCAGCTATGAAAAACGATTTATAAGCTCTTATTTTCCAATGTGTTTCAGAAGTACTCTATGCCATATAAATAGTTAATATAGTATGCAAATAATTAATACTCTACAATTTAAGAAGCATCATTTATGAATGTTTCATTGCTTCGGTATATTGACATCTTTGAGGTATTTTGTACGCAAAATATTCTCATTAAATGCTACGCAAGTGCTTAATGATCTCATTAGTAAATAAACAAATGAAAGTGTTGGGACTAATATCTACAGTTATCTGTTGGCGAACATGAAAGTACATCAATAAAACCTCACACGCCGCTAACTCATTGATATTCTGCGTGAGTCGGAATGTGACATTAAACTGGCCGCTCTGAAGACGCCATCGTATGTATACTTCATATGTGTGGTCTAAGCTTTCAATTCAATTTCCCGCCCCCCTCCCGAAAAAAATAAGAAGAAGTGTTCGAATGTAAATATAGCTTATAAAATCAGAACATTTGTGAAATTTAAGAGAAAAAAGTATAACTAAAAAGGGAGGAAGAAAGAAGATGGGGGAAAAGAGATAAGAAAAAAAAAAGGGGGAAAGGAGAAACTGATTTTCTTCTTTTTAACTTTCGTTTTAAAATAAAGCAGAACCTCGATTATCCGAAGTTACTGTGTCCGTATTTACCTCGGTTAACAGAGAATAACTTTTAAATGGTGTGAGATTTCTTCCGACAAAATTTTCAGTTGAACTTTCGAATAGTAGAATTCTGTAAGTTGGTAGAATTAATTATTAATTCTATAGAACACAAATTCTGTTGAATGTAGCCTTTTCATGCGCATTTCAAATTTGATCGGGTGTTTCCCTTTCGATTAACTATTTCAGAGTTTCAACATATTCTTCAGCAGAATCTTCATCGGCAGTTGATATTTTCTCTATTATCTCCTATGTTTAAATGCCAGGCCTCTTTTTAAATTTTTTCGGATCAACCTTGATTTCTGTAAAGGAATCAAAATCATTTAGCTTTTCTTTTAGAATCAGATCTTTTCATTTCAGAAATTGACAATAAATAACTAACCATTAACTGAGCCATACGAAAAAAAAAGTCATTCATTTTGTCATCTCCCCCCCCCCTCTTTAAGAATTCATCATCTAATAAAAGGTGAATTCTTAAAAAGGATTCTCTATGAGATAAATTTTGTGCAAAAATTTTAATATTTTATTTATTTATGTATTCGTATCCAGTTTCCTACATTGTTCTGACTACATCAAATTCAAGTACAAATTTTTAATTTAATTCTTATTTCAGTTGGAATAAAAAGGCTCTTAAAATGGAAAATTACGTTTATCACGTTTCATGGTTTGAAATATAGTGGGAGTGCAAAAGCTCGAAAGAGAACTCGTGAAATATAGTTTATAGGTATACAGAGCTTTAATCAACAAAATGTACAATATCATGTTACACATAAATTAAAGTATGACATTTCTGTTTGGACATTACATGAAATGAATAATTTATTAGCCCAAAGGCCAGAAGGGCTATTAATCTCGTTTTGGCATTTTGCTTTGAAAATTTTAAAAGAACGTATCACTTTTCAAATTTTTGCCATCAAATTTTTTCGCCTTGTGTTACATTTAAATAAATTAAATAAGGAAGAATCTGCATAAATGTTTGCATGTTCCTCTCATTGTGATAAACAACGGTACCTAGAGCCATCAAATTTTGAATAACGTAATCCTCAACCCGAACATTGGAAGGCCAAATGTGTAATTTGGAATTTGTTTTATTATCTGTTTCATATTTTGTAACGTTAGCGAATTTTTGATTAACAAACTCAACGATTTCAAAGCGAGCAATTACAACAATATACGGAAAAAAAGAAAAACATTATCTCCGGCGCGCGACACTGTGTATCGGAAATTCTAAAGGCATGTTCTTTTTAAATTATTTTGTGATATTGCTGTTGAATTGAATTTTATGGTTTAAGTGCGAAGAACATGATGTTTAATAAATAAAGGTAATACACAAAACGTTAAAAAAAGCCCCTTTTCGCGTAATATAAAATCTGAAAACTTCCAGTTTTTAAAAATTATTATTATTATTAATAGCTCATGCACATAAAATTGCTTGGTTTTGCTTTTAGCCTGAGTTATAATAAAAGAATTGAGTTGTTTCAGTATTAATAAATAATGGCTAATATCGTTGTTAGATAAGTATGGTTTGAAGTATTGTTATAATTAAAGCTGTACTTCTCCTTTAATACATTTCTTTTGTTTTCTTACCGAGGTATTCATAAACAAATTTTTCTCATAAGAACATAGAATGTTTTTCTTGTCAGTAACAACTGAGGAATTCATGCTATTCAGATTTTTTTTAGTAAGTTGAAATAAAAAATATGAATGAAAAGAAATCACAATATTTAAAAGACATAATTATTTGGAATTAGCGTCATTCAGATTTCATTCATGTGTAAGAACATTTTCAAAGTAATCTTATATAAAAAAAGATTTTTTTAAATTTTATTAACGCTTTTGAACACGTAATAAATGAAAATTAATGAAATGTTTCTCTACTGATTAAGCAGTATTTCAGGTGCATATTTAATTCACTTCCAAAACTCGTAATAATTTAGATTGCCATCATTTTCAAAATACCTAATCAAAGAAGAATTTGATTTTTAGCTTCTAAAATCTTACAGAAGTAATACATATAGACTTAATGTAAATTTTATCTATATCTAACTGAATTTATAAAGAATCAAATCTTACAGAGACTACAAAAATAAAAATAATCTGAGAAAAATTAAACTTTAATTAAAATGAGAAAGAGCTAAATGAACTCTTGTTATCATTAACAAAGCAAGAAACGCTTTAATTAATGCAGCTACTGTTAAAGGAATATTACATATAGTAGCGTATGTTTTAATTTTCTCTTTGAAGCAATTTTAATACGCTAATTAATTAATATCGGGTTATCCGAATAAGCGTATAAATGTGGTATCAAGGAAAAAAAAAAAAAAAACAACTGATTGCTTGCAAGACAGCGCATGAAAAAAATTTATTGTATTTGAAAAAAAAAAAAAAAAAATATGCTCGCCATTTCATTTTAACATTGTGCACTTTTTTCAGAAGAATTAAATTACAGTGCTTAATAAGCGGCCAGATTTCTGTAATCTGACCTTGTTTTTTAATTGATACACCTAGGCATTCTATGTAAATAATATTTCTTCAAGAGGTGGCAGTTTCAAATATATGACAGAAATAAATATTCAGAATTATTTCTGGCAGACAGAAAGATGGCAGATGTTGCGTCTACTGTAAAAAGAAGATCATACCGATGTTAAATTGGAAATATTTAGTTGCATATTTTAAATAATATTTTACTCTATTCCTTACAAAATTGCATATGAAATTAATTTTAATAATAAATTAACAATTAACAAAATAATTTGGAATTGAGAGGATTAACCTTTTTGTAACTTTTGCGTTAATATCATTCTATTCTTGTTTTATTCCATTTTTACTTCCTTGTACGAAGTAAAAAGGAAGTATTGTAATCACGAAAAGTTTCAGGCAGCATATTTCAAAGTAAATATCCATTTTGACCGCTATCGAATGCAATTTAACAATGTTTTTGCGCGATATCTGTACGTAAGGACAGAATAAAAGACTCCCTCCAAAAAAAATTATAAAACGGCTTAAAATGAATTCTGAAGAGAATTTTTCGTGGCGTCTGTACGAATGTATGTACGTTCGTACGTATCTCGCATAACTCAAAAACGAGTAGTCTCAGAACGTTGAAATTTTGTACATAGGACTGCTAATACATGTAGATGTGCACCTCGTATTTTGGTTGCAATCGGCCGCAACAAACGTATATAAATATATTTATATATATATCCACTCTGTTACCCGGCTCAGTGATCTCACTTTCTTTACTCTTATATGTTTGTAAATTGTACATTTTATGTTTTAAAAATGATTGAATTATGTTGTTCTTATCTTCCGTTTAAGGTTTTTATGCCTTTAGTAAATCTGTATGCAATATTTTCACAATTATCAACAATTTCAAAGCAGTTTAAGTGCCGCTAAGCCTAATAATTTTTTTGATGGCCGCCATTGCTTGTTTACATTTAAAACAGCAGACTAGTGGATTTGTTGCCAATCTAGAGAAACTTAGCTTCGCAACAACAAAGATAACGCCTTCATTTATTATTGCGAATTAAATCATGCGTAATCCTTTCTGGAATTTTTTCAAGGAAATAAGTGTTTAAGATTTACTTCGTAATTTTTAATATAGATATTTTGAGTTTTTATATATTTTTGCCTTGTCGCGAAGTGAGAACTGAATTAATTGAATGAGAAGTACTCAATCGTCTGTGAAAAACTGTTTCTTTTTTGTTTTGTTTCTTAATTTCTTTTATACATCGTTTTAGATTTATTATAGTACTTGAATAGAACATGTGGCAACGATTAGATAATTCTTTAAATGATATAAATTTTGTGCATTCTGAATTATAATATGAACGAAATATAATACTGTTAAATGAATCTAGCGCTAGAGTGTCACTATGGTAAACATATGGAGTGAATTTTAAAGAATGCATTTATTCTATTGTGGTTTATGCGCTGCGGGCGAAGTAGATTTAATTCAATCCAATAAGTTTAAATGAAATGCAAGAAAAAATGCGTATAATTTAATATTCCGTACAAGGAAGTCATGTGGTGTACGCATCAGATTTTTAAATTTTGCTTTTGAAGAAATAATACTATATATACTAACGCCTGGTCCCTATTCATTCCAAATTTGTTCAATAACGTTTAAACCAGAAGATTGAAAAGATGTCATATCACTTCAGAGCAACTGCACAACAACCACAGAAGAAAATTTAAAGCTTCATGATTCGGGCTGATGTTTTCATACGATGAAAATTAGTTCCTAATACACTAATAATTTTTGTGCTGATATTTTCAAGTTCTCTTTAAAAATTTTCATTTATATTACCTGAGCCAATAAATAAAATCAGTGCCAATAAAAACTAAAGACATAAAGTGCTTGAACTATAGGATATATTATTTCTATAATACTTGCATAATACTGGCCTTGAAGGATCGGTTATTCAAGTTAGATTTATTCCAGAAAATACGTTTTAATGAAGTTAAAATTTAAAGCATTATTTCCAAAGTAGAAAGTAATCAGTACAGACGGAAAAAATTTCTTTTAAATGAGAAGGTTTTAAAAGTTAAAATTAATATCATTGCAAGAAAAAAACAATACTTCACCAGTTGCGTTTGCAAAAACAGCGATTCGGAGATTTATTTTCTGCTTCGTTCAAGTAGAAATCAAGAATATATGTTAAAATCTGAGAATTATCTAAAAACCCTGTATAGACATTAGGTTAATTGGAAAAGCCGGAGAGATGAAAATTTAGCAACGTCTTCGCCGGAAATCGAATCACGGACCTCTCGAATACCGGCACAGCGTGCAGAACCACTACACCACGAAGGCCCGCTAGGAAGGTGGGAGAAATATCTTATAAATCACTTAGCAAGAATTTCCTCTTAGTGCCAAAATGCACATTACCTTTTGTTAATTTTCATTTCGGCGTTAAAAAAATCCAACACTAATATCTAGACCAGAGATTTCCGAACCGGTATACCTGCATTCTCAGAAACTGTGGATAGATTTTCTATATAAGCTGTGATACGAAGAGATTTATGTCTTTTAATGACATATCAAGTCATTAGCAAACTAAATGCCAGTATGTGAAAGGGATGCATAACAACAAGCCAACATTGACTGAGCATTTTCTAGAGATGTCCAACATAGGAAAAAGGTTGGGAACAGCTAATCTAACTCATTTCCATTACCTAGGTGAACAGTATTTACAATAGACTTTATTTTTTTACAATAGACTTTATTTTTTTACAATTTATTTTTTTACAATACAACTTTATTTATTTACAATAGACTATAGAACAGTATTTACAATAGAACAGTATTTACAACTTAGCCTGAGAATATTTGATGCGATACAAAGCGTGTATGTCCTCCAAAGAATATAGTTCTGTCATTTTTAGTAGCTACATTTCAGAAATTACACAATGACTTATGAATATTATTGAGAAAAAAATAGACAGTAAAAGACGATTAGGGCTACTGAACTCAATGCAGAGATGAGAGGTTTGATAATTTTTTCAGCAAAACGACTGACTCGAATCGAATGTTTACAATACTCATTCATGCAAATTGCTTCTCCATTCCTTGAGTCATTAGCAATCAATTATTGACGTGTTGCTCATTTGAATCAAAATAAGCGACAGAGCAAATAACTTATTTCCCTAGAAACGAAGCAATGAATGTTGTGATGATCCTTAATAGTAAGAAGAAAATACATAAAAAAGGTAGGGTAATGTTACTCAAAATAAATAAAAATCCACAGAAAAAATATCCTTCACTCAAAATAAATTGCCTGTAGTTACATTACGCTTGAAAAACAAATTAAGTTAATGTATCGTTAACCTCAGACACAGTATTTTTAAGCAAGGATTCTTGCTATCTCAAAAACATTTCATTGGTTCCTCCGTGACAAATGAGTTGAAAAATGTCGATTGATATATTCAAGACAAGGTTAGAAATATTAAAAGCAGGAGTTAATCAAGATTTAAAAGTTTTTCCTTTAAAAAAATTACTGTGGAAAGCAACAATTCTTTTTCTCTCAAAAGAAAGCAATTGCACGGAACAAATATTTTATTTCTTCTCTCTCCTGTTCAGGTAGATGTTTCTTCGTATGACTCAATCGTCTTTTTCTTTCATGCCAGTTCCGTAATCGAGGCACTTAGGACAGAAACCACAGCAGTGTGGTTCCGCTGATGTCTAGACAGAACGCATAGTAAATATCAAAAACATGATGCCATTGACAGATACATGTGTCAGTAACTCCAGCCAGTGGCAGCACCATATCACGGTTTGATAACATTATTTGGCAGTCTTTTTAAGAGTAGAAATTTAAGAGTAGAAATGCAGTTGTTAAGTTCTTTTCTGTTAAGGAGTTCATTTCAAAATTTCACAAACTTAAAATTTGGTTAGTTATTTAATTTTTTTATAGTCAGGGATGCTATTAGTCTTGAAATTCACTTTTTGTCCGTACCACTTTTGTGATCAAACCACTTTTTAAATTGTTGTCACCAAATATTATCACGATGTCTTATTTAAAGAAATCTGATGTGAACACCATATTTTACGTCCCACTAAAATATACACATTTTGTGCTGCACTTCATTAAAACGTATTTTCTGGAATAAATCTAACTTAAAATAACCGATCCTTCAAGGCCAGTTGGAAATAAATCAAAATTGCAGATTTTGAAATTGTCGATCACTGTCGATAGTTTTCGTAAGAGATTCAAATTTCTTATAATTTCATTTTTCATAACGATTCTAAAACTTTCTCAATTATATGTATAGGAGTCGAGAGAACGCATTAAAAGTTAGAGTTCGTTATTTGTCGAAAATAATTTTTTTTAGAGATGAATTGAATTTTTTTAAACATGAATATTTTCCTCATTTAAAACACTTCCGTTTTGGAAATATATGATTTTAAAACCTTCTCATTTAAAAGAAATTTTTCCGTCTGTACTGATTACTTTCTACTTTGGAAATAATGCTTTAAATTTTAACTTAATCTAACGACCAATAGTTTTTAGTGGAGTTATTTTAAAGGAAGTTTGGTGAAGTACATTTATATCACAAATAAGTATTTCGGCCCAGAAAACTTAAAATTTCATGTGATATTTTTAAGAAAATATCCCTTGAATAATTGAAGGCATCCTTTAATTGCAATAGACATTTTTTTAAAATTCTTAATTTGTTTATTCATTTAATTTATGTTTATCTACAGTATAATTTCGATTATCTCACGTATATGGTATCAGAGGGAAACACAAGCCTGCAAAATTTGGGTTATGTAATATTTTTAACTTTCATTGATTGATTCCTACGGGATTTACAGCGCTAAATCCTGAAATAAAATTAATTTTTTCCATCGTATCAGAGATTTTTGGAAACCTCTCACCCATCTTCGTTAGCGGCACCCAGAGTTTCAGGAAAACAGTGCAGATGTGAATGTAGGAAGTGAACCTCTAAGCTCATGGAGCAGGTAAATGTTTTTACTTATGTAGCATGTTCTCAATGACTGATTTGAAATTCGGGTCTTTCTTACTGCTCAGGAACTTGTTTACTGGGTCTTTGCTCCACAAGTTTCGTTTTCTGCAACTTCCATTTGTTTCTCAAAATTACCATCTTTGAGAGTTTTCTAATGTCAGAACCAATAAAGATACTTTCTTTTAGTTTGACGGTTGATTAGCTGGATAGGCAATGCAATTTGTCACAGAGGCATTTTAAACATTGATTTTCTTTCAGTAGGTTCGCATAAGGAACTAGAAAATTTTGTGTACCTACCTTGCTGTGCTAAGAGCATCGATATTATTTTGAGATCGCAAAACATAATCCACTTATGATCGTCGTATTTAATTTTATGAAAAATGAATTCCAAATCTTAGTAACACTCATTTAAATGGACAGAATATCTGACGGATATTGAGGCATACGTATTCCCATCTTAAAGAAGGACAACTTCGAGGCTTCTTTTGTATAAATCTATGAACAATCTTTAGTCGGTACTTTCGTACGGAATGCTAAATTGATTCAAAAGTCCATATACATCAAGAATGCTTAGTATAAGGTTTGGTTTGGTTTATATGATTATGGCGAAGCACTCGAGAGTTATATTCCTAAGGGTAGGTTGCTTTCGTGGAGGATTTTCTAAAGGAAATTGGTTCGCATACACATTACACATGGGAAAACACACGAAAATGCCCATGCGGCCAGCCCGTTCATGGGACTCGAACGTCGGATCAATCTATCCGTGTTCAGTGACTTCGACCGCAGTTGTACCGCTTAGAATAAACCAAAATGCAAAACTATTATCAGAAAAAAAATTTGTGTCGATTTTAAAATCTCATATTCTCGCAATTTTTCGACTTTTTAACAGTTTTAAATTTGCAATTTTCGAAACATTCTGGCGTGATGGTGATTACTGGATTTAGCCCTAAAAGATTATGAATCAATTATCAAAAAATTAAAAATATAGCCACCATGGGCTTGTGTAATCGGATAAATGGGAATATTGGTTAATTCAGCAGTAGTTGAAGTTAAATATTAAAATCATGTTGCTGAGCAAAAAAACACATTTCACTGTAAATCTTAAGCAATAAAAGAGAGAGATAATTATGCGCACTGAAATCTTAATTAATTTTTCTATGAATAAAACAACAGAATTATTTTTTTATATATAATAAAATGTTATATATAGAGTCACAGGCCGAGAAAAACTGACGTACATCCGATTGGAGCGGAAATCACAAATGCCTTCATCGTTAAAATAACATTTTTATTTTGAACAAGCTCAGTTATTCAGAAATGCATTTTAACTTAAATTGGTACAATACTAGGGGTGCTAAACGCGGCCCACAATTTCTATATATGCAGTTTACATTTCAGATAATTGAAAAATAAATTTAGTTATAAGACATGACTTTCCTTGGCCGAGCAAGCAGCAAAAGAGAGAGCAGAGCTATTGTATAGCATATAGTTCAGAAAAAGCAATCAGTATTCTAAAACGAGTACAGCTGAACTAATGCACTTCAATTAAAAGAAGGTAAAGGTAGCGTGTATAACTGATTAAAAGTTTGAGTGTCTTTTAGGAATAAACTGTAATAAGATGTTAAGCATGCTTAGAAATGGATGTACCACGTTTCGATATTCCTTGTCTTTTATTTCACTCCATTGTGAATCAACTTTCTTTAGCACTTTGTGATTACTTTGCTGTATCTAGGAAAGTGCTTTTGTTTCATAAAAGTTTTAAGGAAACATTTAGCTTCTATCAGTTGAAGAGCTAAATTTTGCCAAGTATGTGGAACTGCAAACGTAAGTAATCCATATTTAATTCGTAAGTTTTTACACTTTGCTTCCGTTTCAAAAAAGTTAAAAGCGCTAAACATGTTATTGTAAATTGCTAGGATTTTCAATATAAAATTCCAATCAGGCTTTCGAATTCGTATAAGAAGAAAAGAGCTTTTTTCTTAATTGCATGTCTCTAACAAATTATCAGCCAAATAAATCAGTGAAAATAAAATACATTTGTTTTTGGACTGTTCTGTTATTAGACTGTGTTAAATTTATTATCGGTCTGAGATTTATATATACATTTTTTTTCATCCATTAGGTTCTTTAAACAATCAAAGTTTACGGCTAAAATATTTTTGCGAATGAATTGCATTTTTGTAGTATGACGGATAAATGGTACTTCAACAATTGACGGTCAGATAATTGGAACTTTATTTGTTTGTTTTGGAAATCGCAACTATGAGGAAATATACAAAAAACAGTTTAGAGCAAGACTTGGAGCAAACTAGAACGTTTCGATTTGTCAGTCACAAATGCTATGTCATCTCATTTGTCAAGACCATTTCTTAATAACTTGATATAAAATTACACCTCGAGAACATAATTTCTTTTGGAAGAGAGAAAAGAAAAAAGAAATATTAAAAAGAAATATTTGAAAAACGTTATCTCGCATGTTGAGAAGTGTTGCAGAAAGGGCTAAAAGTAACGAACAAACAAGAAGTGATACATATCGTTAAATGACAATGGTAGTAGCGAATTACTAAAATTTGCAGGAAAATGGTATGCTACCAAAATTCAAAATTCAGTCAGATGTTTAATAAATTAAAGATGGTTAAAGTTTGGGTAACATAATCAGAAACTTTTGTTCACTGCCTCATCCTGGGTATTATGCTTGAATCTGAAAAATACTTTTTTTTTATTAATTAAGAGTGTTTCAAAAGGTTAGCTGTTTAATATTCCCTTATTCAAAGAGGACTGAGCCTTTTCATGAAATATCCATCCTCTTTTAAACCTTTCCTCTGTAGATTGAGATAACAAGCTCTAGCTTCAATTAAAATACTCCGAAAGTGTTACGCAGAAGAACAGATAAGCGGAACGTCATCTCTATTATACTATCCTAAACCAAATAACAGCATTCTTTTTTGTTGAATATCACGAGAAATTATTATTCTCTTTTCCATAGCCGAAGAATTTATAATTATTTCTCTTTCAAATAAGATTTATACGGCAAAGAAATGAATACTTACACGACACCTTGATGGCGAATACATTAAACGCTTGACTGATTGTAAATGCATGCAGATTTTAAATTTGTCTATTTATTTATGACTTACCTGCGTCATTAATCTTTTTAAGAGGATGGTTCCATGATTCCTTTGTAAACAGTGACTTCCCAAGATAGCAACTGAAGGAAAACAATAAATGAAGCGAAAACTGTTCTAAGCCAAGGACTTTAGTAAACTTTTCGAACAGCAAAAATAATTGAGCTTAAAGCGTTTTGAATATCGCTTGAACAATATAGTTTTTGTTTTGAATTATCGGATGCTTTATTCTCCCATTAATATTGCTTTTGTTTTGAAAAATTTAGCTTTGCTTTGCAACTGCTTTTTACCTGAGATTTTTTGGCTTTTTGTACTTGTATTAATTTTATTCTGGAAATATTCAGTAAGCTTTTTGCCTGTTTCTGTTTAGCTTCATCTAATGAAACTTCAAATTACCTGAAATTTAGTTTTTATCTCCGAAGACTTTATTCCATAAATCCTTTATCTCAATGCTTTACATTGCATCATTTTTCAATAAAGTTTTTTATGCTTAATTCATGCTCGAAGTCTTAAACAACATCAGTGCTATTATATAAAAGCTCCTTAAATTTTAATTTTTCCAGGAATACAACATAAGTCCCAGCAAAAATTCAATTTATCTTTAAAACTCCATAATCACTGTGTCTCTTTATATATTTCAATAGTACTTCTCGTTGTTATTGCTATACTTATGTGAAACAATTATTCTTAAAAATTTGAAATTTCGGTGAAAATATCTCTGCTGTAACACTCATGTTATTTAGTGGTAGTTCTCTCGTAGTTACTACATCACTGAAGATGGGACTAGCTTAGAAGAACAGAAATAGACAGGTCATCACATTTATGGGCACTGTGCTTTACTTGCAGTTCTGTTGGTTGCAGTTAGAATATAATTCATTTCGTTTAAGAACTAAAGGAAAGGAATAAGAATTAAGAAAAGTCATGCAAAGAATGACATTTTATTCGTAGTTTTAAAGAGAATACACAAAACAGAAATTATTTTTCTCCTTTTTTTTTTTCAGCCCAAAATGGGCGTTAGGCCGGAAGGGCAATTAACTTCATTTCGACATTTTTCTTTGGTTTACTATAAAAGTCTGAATCTTTCCAAGTTGTTGCCACCAAATATTAGAACTTTGTATTATATTTAGAAATTAAATAATGAAGAATCTGCATGAATGTGTGTAATGTTTCTTGCAGTGTGAAAAAACAACGGTACCTAAAGACTTCAAATTTTGAATAACGTAGTCCTTCACTCAAATATGGGCATCTGGAAACCTAAATTTGGAATTTCGAATTTGTTTTATTACCTATCTTATATTTTGTAAAACTTTAACAATGCATGAAACCTTTTACAGTTAAACTAAGATATGTAATAAAAATAGCATTATTGCGACAAGAATTTTAAGATCGATGTGTAGATTTTAATGATAAGTAGTTCAATTTTAAATAACATTCATTGTCATTAAAACGAATATGAATAACTCACCAGAAAATCTACAAATGGAGAAAATTAATTTAACAGTGTGATACAAATTTTATTCAAGAATTTGAAGATTGATTTCATTAATTTCATTTCTACTTGTCAAAAGATAAATATCCATACTTACGCAATTCACAGGTTTTTCGCAATAAGAATAATCGCTTTGTTTGGGAGTACTGTTTTTCGCAGTCAAAATTAATAATTCTGAGGAAATTTTCCCGAGGTTACAAACTCCCGAGGTTACAAAATCAGAATCAAAAGATCATCAAGTGTCATCTGGTAGTAAGAAATCAAGAAGTCTGTAGTTAATTGTTTATATATAAATATCTGTATTGTTTCTGCGCGTGACATAGAATAATTTAATAAATAAATGATAGAGATTATCATTATTTATTCTCAATTTTCGTCCCGCTTCGAAACTTTTCTCTAGAAATTTCGAAGTTTTCGATAAATTTCTTTATGTTATTAGCCCAAATGAGCGTTAGAAGGACTATTAATTTCCTTTTGGCATTTTGCATTGATTCACTATAAACGATAGAGACTATAAAAGTCTGAATCATTTTTCAAATTGTTGCCTCCAAATATTATAGCCCTGTATTATATTTAAGGAAATTAAATGATGAAGCTGCATGAATGTATGCGTGTTTCTAGCATTGCGAAAACCCCCCGGTACGTACAGACTTCAAATTTTGTATAACTTAGTCCTCCACTAGAATAGGGGCTTTTCTAAGCTTAAATTTGAAATTTGTTTTTTTTTTTAATCTATTTCATATTTTGTAAAACTTTAACGAATTTTTGATTAACAAACTCAAAGATTTCAAAGTGTTCCATTAGCATTAACATCGCGTGCATTTTTAAGCACGGATATTTTATGAGCGAGCTTTCTTTACATTTCTTACTAGTATTATGTTGCTAGCGTAACAACGCAAAGACGTTACAATGTCTAAAATCTCAAAGATTTTTTTTTTTTTTTTTTTTTTTTTTTTTTTTTTTAAGTTATGACCAACAACACGCGAATTGAAAAGTACTTGAGCGGTAGTAATTTGTTCAACAATATCTGCGCTGCGCTCTGATTTAAACATGATAGTTATCATAGGCCGATGTGTGTTTAGGTATTATTTCCTTAAAAGTAAAAACATGTACTTGAATTCTTATAAAACGTACAAAAAAAATTAACCTTATACGTACATTTTCTTATTTATTCTACTTAAGGTTACTAGTATTTCTAATTAAAGTACTATAACTGTTATGGATTTTGGTAACATTATTTTCTATACCCATGAAAATAATACTTATATGATTTGTACTTTAGAAACGAAAATAAGGCAATAATTCAAAAACCAAATAAAAGTTAAATATTTAATATAGTTAAAATTAAAATATTAGACTAATTTGCGTGTATTTTCAGAATTTTTCCGTTCTTTTAATGAAGAAAAACCATCAGTTTTTTAAATAAGTGATTACAATAATTATGTTATTTGATTGTTGTATGTGTATTCTATAGCTAAAATAGCTCTGCTTAATCATTTCTTCTTGCCAGCAGAGAAAATCACAAAAAATAGTTTGCTACAAGAAATAGTAATTCGAAATTTGGATATTGCTTTCAAATTCGAATCTTGTTGAATTCAACAGCATTCATAAATTAGTTAAAAAAGCTTTGACATGTAGTGTTTTAGTATCTCGAATTACTGAAACTAAGCGGATTTTTAAAAGCGCAGCTGGTGAAATTACATTACATGCATTTACTACATAAAACTAAGCTTATATTAAGAAAAAGAAAGAGAAGAGAATAGTAATCTGAAAAGTTTTGATTACAGTATACATGGTAAAGAAGGATTTGCCACTAAAAATTTCAAAAAAGTTTGAAAAGTGTAAAAAATCATAAAAATTAAAATATAAATTATTCTGCATCAATTATGTAACATGTGGTATTAGAAATATCTTTCATTAATATCTAACAGGTGATTACTTGAGTATTTGTTAATTAAATGGGTTAAACACCTTATGCTTTGTCGAATGGTTCTACTTTGAGAAACCGCTAGGCATATAGAGGTGAAATAATGGTCTAGCCTCTGTTTCTAGAATCTTTCCTTTCTTCCTATCTCTCATTTTCCGAATCGTGTTCATGTCATCATGCCTACAGATTTTATTTTGCAAAGACAAGATGCTATGTTAAGTGAAAAAATACACCTCCTTCGAAGGGTTAAAAAAATCCTTCTCTTTCTAACTGTCTTTATCATATCATAGGCAAATAGGAATGGTAAGAGGTATCGGTATGAGGAATCTGTATCTGCGATACGGTAATGTTAATCATAATACTTCGAAGTACGTTTGTACTTTTCGTTACAGACAATCCAAAATAATTTTAAAACTCTATATGAATAATTTAATTTGAGTTATTAGATATAAATTATTATCATGTTTAAATAAGGATATCAATTCGCGGTCTTAGTGTCTTGGGATTCAGAGTTATGAACTTCTGAAATGATTAGACTCCTTAATAAATTTTCTAAAAAATAATGGCATATACAAATTGGAAATGTTATGTTACTTCATCTCTAATTGGTATAGAAGGTCATCTAAAATAATGGTGATAATCTAAAGTAATTATGATAATAAAACATCATTAAAAATCTCGGAAACTTTATTGAAACATAAATTGACGGCACTGCCTCTACGCTAAGATAACGAGAATTTGTTGACGCACAGGCTCCCACAAACAACTTCGAAGATTAAGTTAAAAACAGAAAAGGCTGTTGAGTAATGGGTTTTATTTGAAAACATTTATTATTCAATTCACAATAATAACACAAAATATTAAAACGCCAACTAATTAATAGCTGATGTTCCCTTGAAAAATCCCTCATTTCTATCAACTGATTGAGCTCCTCATACGAATCAGCAATACTGCATTTTGAGATGATTGTAACCTTCAGAGGTCGATCTTTAGCGCAGTTTTTTTAGGTCTGCATGTTATGGGAACCATGTCAAAGAGAGAGAGACAGTCTACATGTCCTACACTACTATTCCTGCGCTTCACTTATCTGCATTTTCTAAATGCACGGGCAACGCCGGGCGGGTACACCTAGTATTTAATAAAGATTTAAATCTCTCTTGTATTAAATCTTTCTTATTAGCAGGGTGGCCTCCCATTCCTGTAGAAGTCATTGCTCGAAAACAGGTTGCAAAATTATTTGTTAATAATCCAAAATTTGAAACGCTAACAAAAATACACCCTCTAAATTCTACGTCTAAAAGCAACGGAATGAAGCGTGCACACACACACACACATATCATTGCAAAGCAGCCTATAAGCGGTTCAAAACTTACTAAAAGCAGCTAGAACAGATTCAAAGAACATTTTGAGTGCCGTATTTCATACTTTAACGATCCAGTAACAGTTATTCTATAGAATACCTAGTTGAACCGTAAAATTCAATAATTTTATACACTTTAACTGACTTGTCTAGTTATTTCATGAAATACCAAGTTATTCTATGAAATAACGGATTTCACACTTTAGCAGGACAGGACAGGAACAAGTACAGGGGGCACCACGCCATCGCCATTGACAAAAATGGTATAGCCCCCATGCACTACCTCTATAGCATACCGCCCCTTCCACAGGGGACCTGAGCGCCCTTTTCGGGCATTTATTGAAGAGAATTAAACAATTACATGATATGCATAATTAGATTGGTACGCAGTAACTTTACACAATGGGTAACGGATACACTAATTTAGTCCGAAAAACTGGAACTAGCTATGGAACTGACTACGGAAACTTCAGGCCCACTTTTCTACAAAGCCTAACTGATTTTTCAAATTTTCTATGCGTAAGGGCTATGGTGCTATAATGGAAAGTGCTATAATGGAAATATGGAAAATACATCTCTTGTTTCTATATTCTTTCCCAGTAATAAATATGCTTTTCAGCAGATTTTTCTTATAGTTACGCAGCTGATAATTTCTTTATGAAAAAAAAAAAAATTCTTATACAGCTTTTACGGATTATGCTGTTCTGTTTACAAAATCCCGAATTGTTTCATACTATAAGGGACACCTGGTTAATTATAGTTTTAACTTGCAAGTGGTTCCACAAAACTACAATGATAAAAAGAAAACAGAAAGTTCATTAACATGCTTATCACTTATATCAAGACTATTCATAAATTATGCTTCTTCCGACATTTTTATGGGAGTCAGAAAACTAACTATCATTCATCCCATTCTCCTTAAAACTTCTTTGATATTTAAATTTTCATTTTGATATAAATTTCTTTGGAAAATTAAACCATTTTGTGTAGTTATAAGTTCAGATATTTTTTCATTCAGTTATTCATTAAGTTATTGTCTCTTTAATGAAGAAAATTATTAATAGTTCTTCACTGTATTGTTTTTATTACTTTATTTTTTATCTTTAATATTCATTTCATTTCTTTTCTATATGTGTAAGCGTGTGGGTACGTGTTAATAATATTATACACTTTTCTGGGGCAGGTGATAGTAACTTCATTAGTCATTTGCTTCTTATATGGTTAAATTTTTATCATTATTTTTCTATTTTAATCTAACTTGCCATAAATTTAGGCTGCCACTTTTAGTGCCCCATGGGTATGCATGATATTTGTTTCTTCTTCTTCTCACTACTTCATTCGAGATATTTCCAAGAAACAATGCTTGAATTTTTATTCATGAGTTAAATTTGTTGCTTCATTGCTTACTGCTTATACTAGCTTCTTAAAGCAGAAGGGTTTTCAGATGGAAATAAGTGCCTGTTCTCTCCTCGAAAGAGATGCACTATTTTCGGTTTCCATATAAAACCCCATAATACATAAATCGCAACCTAACAAAATAAAATCCATGAATGCGATCACGCTTCATCAAAGTGACACATGTTAAACAATGGAAAAAAATCTGCTGCTCCCGGCAAATGTTGCTCCTACGCGAAGCATAAGATCTTTAACTTATCTTCCATAGCCAGTTTTCGGAGTACTGCTTTCAGGCAAAGCATAACATCTATAATTTAACTTTCAAATTTAACCAATCGGTTAACTGAATTATAAATTGAGCTGTTTAAAAGCAATAAACGCATTTCTTAATTATTAAAACTTCATTTTACATTTTATTGACGTATTTGATTGGTATAAATTAAAATATATTAAATGTGTAATACATCCAAGTGATAATTTATATGAATATTTGCAACTTTTTCATAATTAATAATAATGTTTCTAACGCTCCGTATTGTGCAACTTTAGGTAGAATCATTGTTTGTTAAATAATGTTTTTTGTTATTTAATATATATATCTTTTTAATTTTTAAGATTTTTTAGTTGGAAACTCTTTTTTACCGTCATTT